>NC_089594.1:13649507-13969507 GCF_019320115.1 Miscanthus floridulus | reverse complement strand
ACAGATTTGAACTTAGCATTTGTAGTAAATTTTTAGATACACCTATTCAACCCCCTCTAGGCATTGTTAGATCCTTTCAATTGGTATCAGAGCAAGGTCTTCTCTTTGCGTTTCACCACGTGAGAAGAAACAATGTCGGAGACCGACAAGATGCAAGCCATTACCGTCGAAATGGCCAAGAAAATAGCTGAAGAGTTGATGAGTACTCAAGTCAAGCTCTTTCAAGATGAAATGAAAAAGATGCAAGAAGAGATGAGTAAGTTGAAGGAAGAATTGAGCAAGAAGGTTGATGATGCAATAAGTGGCAAGAATGATATTAGTGACAAGAATAAAGCAAACAAAGATGCCGCTAGTGATATTAGAGCCGGTGAGCATGCTCATGGAAAAGGAATATATTCACACATGAGTTTTGACTATGGACAAATCATGAAAGGTTCAACACTACATACTCCGTCCATCAATATTGGCAAGCCACCTCACTTTGATGGAACAAGATACATCGATTGGTCTTACAAGATGAAGATGCATCTAATAGCCGCAAGACTTTGGGAAGTTGTGGATGTTGGTGTGATGATTCCTACCGATGAAGATAGAGAGATAACTCCGGAAGAAGTGCACAACCTCCATCAAAATGCGCAAGCCGTAGCTTTGCTTGTGTCAAGCCTAGCTCCGGATGAGTTTAGAAAAGTGAATGGAATGGAAAGTGCAAAGCAAATTTGGGATACTTTGAAAGTATCATTTGAAGGAGATAAAAGTGTGAGAAAAGGCAACATAGAGTTACTTCATGGTGAATTGGAAAGATTTGTATTCTTGCAAAATGAAACAACACAATCCATGTTTGATAGGCTCATGGCATTGGTCAACCGCATAAGAGCTCTTGGTAGCAACGAATGGGATGACAACAAAGTTGCTAGAAAGATGTTGAGAACCTATAGAGCCAAGAACAACATGCTAGCGTCCGTGCTTGTTGTTGTTGTTGAGAGTATTTGAGATTACTTGTATGTGTTTGTCTCTTTGTCTCCAAATTCCCCATTTTAGGGTTTGGTCTCGATCTACCGTTTGGAGGCTTTACGGCGTCAAGGGAGTGACCCAACATCTTCACCAAACCACAAGGAAGTGAGGTTGTAAGATTATTTATCCGCAAAGTTAAATTTGGCACTGCTTTTCTAGTTCACGTAGGCGTCGGAACTGCTGGCGTTTGCGTCGGAACTTCTGACAACGTCGGAAGTTCTGACCCAAACGTCGGGACTTCCAACAGTAGCTGACAGATTTGAACTTAGCATTTGCAGTAAATTTTTAGATACGCCTATTCACCCCCCCTCTAGGCATTGTTAGATCCTTTCAAGGCAATGACGAGGTGATGGCGCCGACAGCGGCTCCATCACGGCGTGGGGCGGGGCAGGCGGCTGCAGCATGTGGCAGAACTACCGACAGCATGTGACAGAGTCGACTTGTGGAACACAGTAGTAGCAGTATCTTACTACTAACAATCGATAGGTTAAACGTTACTTTTAGTAGGATTTTAGTGCACTAATGATAGAGGGATAGGGCTACGACTGCCTTCGATTTACTTAGAGTCCATTTGGATGGACCAGGACTAATTGTTAGCTCTACCTAAAAATTAACCAGCCAAAAATTGGCTACTCAGTTGATAGTTCATGTTAGCTAATAACTTTATATCTTTCTACAGATGTATTAGAATATATACCGCTTAACTTTTTCTCTCCCTTCACTCTCTCCCATGTCATCTCCCTTTCTCTCTCTCTCCACAGAGGCAACTAGAGCCTCCAAGGCGAGTCCATGGCAGAAATGATAGGCTCGGCGGCCACTAGCGCCTCCACTTCGTCGCTACCGGCGTTGGAGGCAATGCCACGGCCACGACGGAGAGCAAGGGCGTAGGCGATCGGCATTGAGGCACTCGACGACCATAAGGCCAGGTGGCTGGATCAAAGGAGGATGCTCTCCTTGGTGAGGTGGCTATGGCGAAGCGTAGGATGAGTGTGGCAGAACCGTCCAAAATATTACATTTTTAGAGGCGCTCATCTTCCACTAGACACTAAGCATCCCAAAAGTTAGCTACACCGGACAGTTCCGTCGAGTACACCCCACGGGAGAACTCGAATCAATCCATGTTTTACCTCCAGAATCCGATAATGAGTACGAGCTTATAATACTTAGTCCATTTCATACAACAAGAGTTCTTGGAAATTATTTATTACAGTACCAGAGTTCAGAGTGTGATAATGAAACAGTGGAATGAAAATAAACATCTAGCAGAAACGATACAAGGATCCGTCTGTGCCCACCAGAAGAATCCTCCACACAAGAGCTACTCCTCATGCTGCACCTACAACAGGGGTAAAATAAACCCTGAGTACAAAATGTACTCACAAGACTTACCCGACTAGTGGGAATAGTTTCCTGACTCCAAGGCGTATGACAGGCAATATGGGTTTGTTGTTTTCTTTTTATTTGCCAAAAGCATTAGTAGGAGTACGTCCTTAAGATCAAGTTTTATTAGCAGTCATGATTACTTCATTAGCTAACCATTCTAAGTAAGCACCTGTTCTACTTTAAAGCAAGGGTAGAGCAATCAGAACCATTTTATCATCTTTCATTTTTTAGTTCTTACTACGGTGCTAGGCCATAGCCAAGTCGTACTGTCTCATGAAAACGGCAATTCGTGAACAATTGTATCCTAGCTGGGTACCCCAAAACACACACCCCGTTTGTACTATAGGCACAAACAAGACCAACCCATTCCACTCCTATCAAGGGGTCCAGATCCCCGTCCAAACTTGTACTCCAAGCCCCCACACTTGAGACCCAGTCTTAGTATGGTGCTTAGACCTCCACCTTTCCCCGCCTCCAATCAGTCGGTCTAGAAAGATCCGGAACCCACGACAAGAGCGTAATGAGCCTTCCCGCTCCCATAAGCAAGTATGTGCTCAGGATAATAAGTCTGTGACCTGACTACCATCCACAACAACGGACAGTCCTTAATCGACACGGATAGGTAGCGGCAACATGAGGCAGGGTAGCAGTGCGGACACGATGACGAGGTGATGGCACCGGTAGCGGCTCCGTCGTGGTGCGGAGTGGGGCAGGCGGCAGCAACATGTGGCAGAACCGCACGAAATAACATGCTTTCGGAGGCTCTCGTCTTCCACTAGACACTAAGCACCTCAAAAGTGAGCTACATCGGACAGTTCCATCGAGCACACCCCAAGGGAGAACTCGAACAATCCATGTTTTACATCCAGAATTCAATAATGAGTACAAGCTTATAATACTTAGTCCATTTCATACAACAAGAGTTCTTGGAAATTATTTATTACAATACCAGAGTTCAGAGTGCGATAATTAAACTGTGGAATGAAAATAAACATCTAGCGGAAATGATACAAGGATCCGTCTGTGCCCACCAAAAGAATCCTCTATACAAGAGCTACTCCTCAAGCCGCACCTGCAACAGGGGTAAAATAAATCCTGAGTACACAATGTACTCGCAAGACTTACCTGACTACTGAGAATAGTTTCCTGACTCCAAGGAGTATGATAGGCAATATGGGTTTGCTATTTTCTTTTTGTTTGCGGGAAGCATTACTAATAGTTCATCCTTACAATCAAATTTTATTAGCGGTCATGATTACTTCATTAGCTAACCATTCTAGGTAAGCACCTGTTCTAGTTTCAAGCAAGGGTTGAGCATTCAGAACCATTTCACCATCATTCATCTTTCAGTTCTTACTATGGTGCTAGACCATAGCCAAGTCATACCGTCTCATAGAAACAGTGATCCGCAAACCAATGTATCCCAGCTGGGTACCCCAAAACACACGCCCCATTTGTACCCTAGGCACAAACAAGACCAACCCATTCCACTCTTGTCACGGGTTCCAGGTCCCCATCCAAACTTGGACTCCAAGCCCCCACACTTGAGACCCAGTCTCAATATGGTGCTTAGACCTTCACCTTTCCCCACCTCCAATCAGTTGGTTTGGAAAGAGCCGAAACCCACGACAAGAGCGTAACGAGCCTTCCCACTACCATAAGCAAGTATGTGCTCAGGATGACAAGTCTGTGACCTGACTACCATCCACAACAATGGACGGTCCTTAATCGACATGAACAGGGAAGACAGTGTAACCAAGCTAAGCCCCGTTGGCTGTGGGACACAACTTGTTACACCCACCAATACCCATACCATATCCCTACCCTGTCTCTATTTTTCCTTTCATTATTTTATCATGAGAGTAAATATAATAATCACTTATTGTGAGTAACGGTAGGTTACTCATGCTACCGAAAACCTAAGCATAGCATCTACTCGAACCAGCACTAGTAAGACTCATAGGACAGATATATCTATGCATGTGGTTTCCGTAAAATTCCTGTAACGTAAATGCACATCACATATATATATTTAATGATTATAAAAAATAAGGGTTATGCACTGGGACTTGCCTTGGGTAGGCACGGTCTTAGCTGAGTCAGTCAGTGGCAGCTCTAGAACCTCTTCCTGCACAAGAATCTACTCCTCGTACTCATCGACAATCTCCTCGAACTTGTAATCGCCGATGGTCACAATCTCCGCCAACTCGTTCTCTACAAGCATGTGATGATGATGTAACACTTAGCATTTAGGCAACATCAACTCTTAAACAAAGAATATGCATACTAAGCTACTAAGCTAGCTTGAATGACTAAGGTACTAAGCTAACTATCATCTTTACCAAGCAAAGTATAGGGTTGGACTAACAAAAACCTAGCTTTACAGATTAAGGATATATCTTTATTTCTACTAATGATTTAATGTATACTGAAACAAAGAGCATTTAACTACCCTAATGTTTAGTCTATTCTAAGGCTACAAAAATTACCGTGAGCACATAATAATACAATGAAGTTACTATAAAAATTTTAGGACTAAAGCTATCACCAATTTTACCACAAAAATTCCTACAATATTTATCCTAACAATATTAAATATTTCAAATGATTTAATAGCTCCTGGTATCAACAAGTACATACATGAACTAAATACAGTAATAGATACAGCACAATTTTAGGAACCTAACAAAATTTGTTTCATAATTTTTGGACACCCACATGATTTTATATGATTTACCAAAGATTAGCTTAAAAATTAAATTAGAAAACTATTTCTAATTCCTTAGAAAAAGAAAAACGAAATCTCCCGCGCGACCCACACGCGCGGCCCATACGACACAGCGCTCGTGCGCAGCGGCCCATAGGTGTGGCCCACACGAGGTTGACCCTCTCGCGAGGTGGTCCCATGCGTGTGGACAACTTTACAAAAGAGACCTTGAACTCCTCATAATTTACAATTAAGTACTAACACTATTGTCGGTGTTTCGAGTAAACACTAATGAGTAAATTTGTATTATTGCGCATCTGGTCCGGATGGTGTACTAAAAGACACAAGGTTTATACTGGTTCGTGCAGAATGTCCCTATGTCTAGTTTGCGACTGCTACTCGTGTTATTAGCACCGAAAGGTTCATAGTAGGGGTTACAAACGGACGAGAGAGGGACATGTCCCAAGTCTCTCATGGAAAGGTTGAAAGGTCGCTGAGAGCTTGGATGCTGCTCAGCTATGTGTGAGGAGATGCATGGTGTGTTGAATCGATCTGTCCCTTTAGTGGGGTGCCCTGCCTTCCCTTTTATAGACTAAGGGGAGCAGGGATTATAGATGGGAGAAAGAAGAAAACCCAGAGGCAAAGAAAATCCTTCAAAGGTGTTAGGTCTTCCTTTTCCCCTGAGCCAGCCGTGCTGACATAGCAGACGGTGCCTGGGATAGCTCCATGCTGGGCGTCTACCGTTGATGATGCCACGCTCTGACTTGATCAGCAAGTGGTCACGTCCCATCCCATGATGGGCTGGGGTGTTGATCCGCAACCCCATGGGGAGCAGACGGCATAGTGATTGAACATCCATCACTATAGAGGACGTGAGTCTCCTCTTGGACCGTAGTGGTTGTCATATGGTTCCATCAGGATCCGTGCCTAAGGGCGAATGGCGGTGCCCACAACACTGTAAAACAAATGCCAGCGCTCACAACACTGTTCGGGCTCTGACATGCCCAAAAAGGCGTTAAAGCGACCGCCTTGTCAGATCCTAACGGTACTTTCCTGTAGGTGTGTAGGGTATGGTCCTCGGTATTGTGGTTGACTTGAGTGCCCTGCCTTATCTGTGCATGTAGTTATGAAGGAGCAGCATGCAGACATTGGGCGAGGCGGAGCCAGCCCCCGGACGTTAGGCAAGGCAGCCCCCAGGCGTCAGGCGAGGTGGAGCCAGCCCCCAAACATCGAGCGAGGTGGAGTCTACCCCTAGACGTCGGGCGAGGCGGAGCTAGCCCCAGACGTCGGATGAGGCGGAGTCCGCCCCCAGACGTCAGGCGAGGCGGAGTCTGCCCCCAGACGTCGGGCGAGGTGGCATCTTCCCCCAGACGTCGAACGAGGTGAGGTCTACCCCTAGACATCAGGCAAGGTGGAGTCTACCCCCAAACGTCGGGCAAGGCGGAGTTGACGTTGGGCGAGGCAGGGTCCATCCCCAGACGTCGGGCGAGGTGGAGTCCGCCCTCGGACGTCGGGCGAGGTAGAGTCTACCCCCGAACGTCTGGCGAAGCGGAGCTAGCCCCGGGCATCGAGCGAGGCAGAGTGTGCCCCTAGACGTTGGGCGAGGCGGAGTCTGCCCCTAGATGTTGGGCGAGGTAGAGCCAGCCCTGGACGTCGGGTGAGGCGGAGTCTACCCCTAGACATCGGACGAGGTGGAGCCAGCCCTCGGACATTGAGCAAGGCAGATTCTACCCTCAGACATCGGGCGAGGCGGAGCCAACCTTTGGGGGTCAGACGAAACAGATTTAACCCTCGATCGTTGGACAAGAGGTGTAGTCGTGTTCTTGCCTGTTCGGAAGCATCAATGTTTGATGGTTGTTAGCTCCTCCTCTTTGGGTACCCATTATTCGGTCCCTGACAGTAGCCCCCAAGCCCCCGGGTGGTTCGGATAGAATTGCCCCAGGGGTGATTCGACTTGCTAGAGGGTGCGCGCGAGCGCACCCAACGGGTGTAGCCCTCGAGCCCCCGGGTGATTCGGATAGAATCGCCCAGGGGTGATTCATCTTGCCAGAGGGTGTAGCCCCTGAGCCCCTAGGTGATTCGGACAGAATCGCCCCGGGGGGATTCGTCTTGCGAGTGGGTGTGCGCGAGTGCACCCATCGGGTGTAGCCCTTGAGCCCCCTGGTGATTCGAATAGAATCACTTGGGAGGTGATTCAGACTCTTCGCGGGTATGGCTGCGAGATTCGATGGTTTGTTGATCGGATAGCTTAAATAGGACCCTGGTATCCCGTTCATGGGGACTCATCCAGGGTCAGCCTGGCTGAGACTTGATCGTGGGCTGAGACTCTCGTGAAGCCTGTGTGCCTCAGTTTTGGCCAATCATGGGCCCATCCTTCTATCGTAAGGGTGCCTTAGGATGGCTGTCGAAACCATTGATGGGCCAGCCCTAAAACTCCTAGGCCCAACCAGGCTGGAGGAATGCTTTTTGACCTATATCCTTTTGCTGGTAAGGAGTCCTGTTCTGCCTAGAGAGGCAAAACGTTAGGCATGATTTTGGAGGGAAAGGATAGGGATTGGAGGCGCATAACCCACGTGGTGACGTGGTGGCGAATCATGGTAGGCGTGGATATCTAGGCGGATGGTTGCCTTCCTCGCATCCGTCGCCCCTATAAAACCAAAGGGTTCGCCCCCAGGGTTTCGCACATTGCCTCCTTGCCTTCGCATCTACAACCTCCGCCACCAATCACCTAAGCCTCTCAAATCCGCATCTTGTCCGCCGTCAAGTTTGCACCCACCCACCCCAATCATTCAATGGAGCCATGGTGCAGATCTGATGTCACCCTTCAGTGCCTAGAGGGCCTTGTTTGTCGTGGCCTTATTTGCGCGTGGACTACCGCCGAGGAGTGGCGGCTGCCCAGTGATGAGGACGCGCCGTCGCCGCCTGATGGGTATATCGTATCCTTCACTCACTTCCATGAGCGGGGATTTGCCACCCCTACCCATAAGTTTCTTAGAGGCTTGCTGCATTACTACAAGGTGGAGTTGTAGCATCTTAATCCCAATGGAATCCAACACATTGCGGCGTTCATCACCCTGTGTGAGGGGTTCTTGGGGATTAGTCCCCACTTCAAGCTATGGTGGTACTTCTTTGCCATCACCCTCCTAAAGAAGCGGGAGAAGAAGTAGGAGCTGAATGTGCTGATGGGATGCGCCGGTATTCAACTACGCAACAATCGGGTCAGCGAGTACCCGTCGATGCGTCTATCGACCTCCAACAAGGGGTGGCATTCGCAATGGTTCTACGTCAAGAATGACACAGCCGCCCCCTTGCTGGAGTTCACCGGACGCCTCATCGAAGAGGTCCTAGAATCATGGAGGAGGTGGGGAGTCCCAGAGAAAGACAAGAAGAAGATCCAGGACCATCTTGCCGCCGTCCGAATTCTGAAGGAGAGGGGCGTGAAGGGGTCGAAGATCATCGGCGCCTATCATGTGCGGAGGGTGGCACCGCTGATGAGGCGCACGCTTGTCCTACACATGATGGTGCCCGGGGCATCACTCGACAGGACGGCGCTTGCCGAGGGAGCACTCCCCCCTCCAAAGTGGCGCAACGTATCAAGGAGGCGATGGAGCCACAACAGGACGATGCCGGCGCTATCCTTGACTTTGTATATCCGGTGTCGGGGCATCCCCTAATGCGGACAGAATCATGATACATTGTTTTCGTAAGTTTTCCTTCCTCGTGCCTCCTTTTTAATTGAACTCCTGACCTCTTGTCGCTGATATTGAGATAGGGGAACCAGTCGAAGAAGCTCATCCTTATGGATCTTCCGGCTCCGATGCCAAAGGATCTAGCCATGACGGTAGCCAACCATGCCATGGCCGAGCGGCAGCGGAAGGCGAAGGAGGATGAGAGGAGGAAGCAGCAGTAGAAGCTACACGCGCGGGAGCGCGGGGAGGAAACCGATAGTGATGAATATGACAACGAGGAAGAAGAAGAAGAGGTAGTTACCGACACCGAGTGGGATGACCTAGAGAGCGAGGATACCCTAACAGGTATCTCCTCGTCCATGCAGGGACCCTTCCCATTTCATGTGGGAGGGAGTGAGTCCGTGAGGACGGCGGAGGCGGGCCGAACCGTTGGCCCGTCCTCAGAACAAGTAGGGAAGGGCGGATCAGCCGCTGTTCCCGAGGTGTCAGTGGAGGGGAGCAGCCCTGCCGCCATGCCTCAAGTGTCAGCGGGGGTGGGCGGATCTGTAGCCGCGCCCAAGGTGCTAGCGGGGCTGGGCAGATCTGCCGCCACGCCCAAGGTGCTAGTGAGGGCGGGTGGATCTACCGCCACGCTCGAGGGGCCGAGGGAGGGGGACGGCTCCACCGCCATGCCCCTAAGTGCAAGGGAGGTGAGCCCCTCAGCCCAGGAGCAGGGGGTGGGCACCAAATGGCCCTATCCCGAGGAGGCGGAGAAAGGACCTAGGAGTTCATCCCCCAAACGAATCCTTCGCCCAACAACGCCGATGTAAGTCATTTGACTCCTCTATTTTCTCTATTTTTCTCTATTTTTAGCATGACTCACGCCTTTTGTTTCTTCCAGCATCCTGAGATGGGGCCACTCTTTGGCGCTGGCGCCCAAGAAGAGTGTCGCCCTCTAGGCGAGACGTCGGCCGTCGCTCAAGGTCACTCTTACTTCGAGTGGGAGTGGAGCCGGCGTCACAGCCTCATTGGCCGGTCAGGCGCCGCCAGCGGTGGTGCCCGTGTGCTCGGTGGGTCAAGTGGACGCCGGGGTTGGAGGAGCGTCCTTGGAGGTCACCGAGCAACCGGCGACGGAGGTGATTCTGCTGCCTACGTCGGAGCAGACGGAGCTGCCGCTCGCGCTCGTGGCGCCGTCTACGGTGGACACAGCGCCGCCGGTCAAGGCCCTAGCATCGCAAGTGGAATTGGCCATGACTGTGACAAGCCAGGCATAGTCGGACACAGCCGCGGTGGTGCCCGAGGAAGCGGCACGATCCGTGCCACCAGTGGCCCAGGTGACGGCGCCCGAGGTGGGCCGAACGGAGGGTGACACGGCCAAAGGGTCCCCGGATGTCGTGGCAGTGGTGGAGAGGACCAGCAGGGGGTCACCATTGGCCCTAACGTTGGGGGGCCGCCACCAGTGGATGGATCTGCAAGACCCAACATTAATACTCTTCTCGCTCGACGATGCTACCGAGAGCATAGAGCGGGAGAGTCTCAACGAAGGGATCTCGGCCATGCTGGAAGTCCTAAACTAGGCCAGGGGCATCCTGCGTGACGTCATCATCCCTACTAGCTGGGTATCCACTTAACCTTTCCTCTCGCTTTCTTCTTTCTTCTTGTATCTTTGTGTTTTGACATTGATCTTCTTTTTGGTTCCTTATCGCTCGTAGCCGGGAGAAATCCCGATTCCTTCGAGAGCAGAAGGAGAAATGGGACCACCTCACCAAAGAGGGCCGACTACATGGGGATGTGAGTGCCCAGCTTCCTGTCGCCCAACAGCGGGTGGCCGAGCTGACTCCCCTAGCAGAGGAGGCAGCCAGGCTCCAACAGTGGGAGGCCGAGGCTCATCGGGACACAGAGGATGCTGAGAAGGCGTTCCAGGATCTATCAGCGAGAGCACATTAGGATTAGGAAGAAGGCGCCAGAGTCCGAAAGGAGCAGGATGAGCTACTCCAGAGGGACGCCGAGGCCCACCAGCGGGTCCTCGACCTCCTGGCCGAGGTGGAGAAGGAGCGGGAGCTCAAGCTGGGAGCCAAGGAGAGGTCCATGGCCCTGCAGCAGAGGGCGAGCCTAGATGCTAAGGTGATAGCCCGACTATGCAAGGAGCGAGATGAGCTGCGCCAGACTGTAGAGAGACTCCACTTGAAGCATGGCGTGGCTCACGGAGAGCGCGACCAGGCCGTCTGAGAGCGCGACGAGGCACGACAGGTGGTCAGCTCCCTTTGGGCCGATCTTGGAACCATGGTAGCCCGAAGGCTGGAGGCCGAGAATGTCTCCATTGGGCTAGTCATGGAGCTTGCTGAGGCACGGGGGATCCTTCAAGCGGAGAGCGATGAGCACGATCTCCTGCGCTCTATCGTCGGGGTGCGCCAGCTCGAGAGGGAAGCTCTTTGTTCTAGGATTACCCAAGCCTTCGCCATCGCCTGCTCCCACTATGCTGACAGTATTGACTTGGAGACAATGAGCCTTGGCTTCGTGCCTGGCTATGAAGCCTCCAAGCTGGATGAAATAGAGAAGGCAGTGGCTCCTGTCGTGCGGAACCTGGCGGAAAAAGTTGAAGAGATAGTTCTCCCTAGGAGGGGATAGTTAGTGAAATGGGTCTGATGGACATTATCTGTAATCTGTGGATAAGTGCTGACCCTGTTGTATCTTAAAAACATATTCGTAATTTCATTTTGTTAAACAAATTCATAATTTTGTTTTGTTTGATTGAACTTGCTTTCTTCCCTTTTTGTATTAAAAAAACAGGCTCATGCCATCCGACCCTTCCGTTCGCTAAGATCATAGGACCCAAGGTGCGTAAGAGGGAAACTTCGATTATGTTGGTGAGCAAAGTTACCATAGCCGTTGAGGCCTGGGTTTTTTGTAGTCTGACCAGGCATGCTCGGCTATTCGTTCCCACAAACCTTGCCACTAACTTTAACATGAGGAAGAGGTCTGACGCAGCGACTGTTTCGAAAAAGGGGGTTTTATACCTTTATCAGCCCCCGAGTGAGATCCGACCCCTTGCGGTTGCTGGGGTCAAATGTCACTAAAGACCGAAGAGAGGATAGCGAAACTACTCTTGTATTCGCACATACCCCTTCCTTAGGATTTTAGCTATCGTTCAGCGACCGTGCGTTCGGTCTCCTTGTAAGTCTAACTTTCCTCGGGCCCCCACGCGTAGCAAAGGCTTGGTCGAGGGTCGGCTTGTTTTTGTGTCTGTTGCCCCATCCATAGTTTTCACAACTGGAGGGGTTGAGTTAACGCCACCTACCTTGATGGCTCAAGTGACGTGCTCAGCGAGCTCGCTAGCGGGCATGTTCGAACAGAATCCGGTTCCATCACCTGTGATGGGATCAGCAAAGCCCTTAGGGGGCAATCCGTTGCTCCTTAACCCTCCTTCCAGTAGACTCCCCATTAATGGGGATTCTATGGGTTCGGCTAGAGGCTAGGATCGAATGACAAGGTTGAGATGGCCTTGTCCACCTCTAAGCGAGACGGGCATAGGCCGCTGAGGCACATCTGTGTTTTCCCCCTTGGCTTTTTATTTGACATTAGGTGGCCTTGGGCCTCCCACGAGCCGGCCTTTAAACCTCGACCTTTCGATATAGGATCGGGCGGCTCGAGCCCTCGAGCCATGTGGGGTTCGATAGGGGTTAGCCATGCTTCGTGCGTCACCCCATCCTCGGTTTCCACAACCGGAGGGGCTGAGCTAACGACACTTGCCTCGACGGCTCGAGAATCACGCTCAATGAGCTCGCTAATGGGCATGTTCGAGTGGAATCTGGGTTCGTCATCTGCTGACGATGTCGGTAGAGCCCTCATGTGGCATTCCACTATTTCTTAACCCATCCCCAGTAGATGCCCGAGCCGTTCGATGGGGTCAGGTGGCCGGTTGGCCTCTCCTCGATGGACATTCTATGTGTTTGGCTCGAGGTTAGAATCGAACGAGAAAGGTCGAGATGTCCCTGTCTGCTTCTGAGCGAGGTTGGGGAAGGTCGCTAGGGCTCATCTTAGTTTTTCACCCCTAGCTCTGTTTGACATGAGGTAGCCTTGAGCCCTTCATGGGCCTACCTTCGAACCTCAGTCTATCGTCGTTCATATCAAATGAGATGAGTACCACTTCATGACGCAACGCGAAGCGTTGCGATGCAGCAATCGCATGCATAATGTTTGGATGTACGGGATGATTGAACGAATGAGCATAAATGTGGCAGAACCGCCTAATTTAATACCTCACAGGAGTGCTTGTCTTCCATTAGACACTAAGCACTCGAGGGAGAACACTAAATTACTCGATTCCGTCGGGCACACCCCAGGGGAGAACCCGAAAATCCACATTTTTGCCATTAGGATCACAAATGAGAGAATAAAGCTTACATCATTCGTAACCATTTCTTACTTCACTTTTAATACAACATCAGAGTATAATATTTATTAATATGACAGCGGAATGAAATCATATTATCAGAGTTATAAACAATTTACTTGAACAGCGGAATAGAAACATGTGAATAGAGTTACAGCGGAAATAAATATCTAAACATGACATGAGGAAGTATTGACATATAGACTACGACAACAGATTATTAAACTTCCATTTATAAAAGCATTTGGTGAGAGTTATGAATAAAAACTACGATCGCAGCGTAAAGGAAATCCTCTCTGAGCCCACCAGGAGGAATCCACACACAAGAGTCAGCTTTAGCATCCACCTGTCACCTGCAATAGGGGGAATAAAACCCTGAGTACTCAATTGTACTCAGCAAGACTTACCCGACAGGAGAAAAGAAAAAGACTCCAAGGATATGCAAAGCTATTTGGCTTGTGGGTTCATTGCATTTGCAGGAAGCATTACTAAACATGCGTCCTTATATTCAATTTTTATTAATAGCCGCATTGGTTCATCAACTAACCATTCTATGTAAGCACCTGTGCTACTTTCAAGCAGGTGGTAAGCAATTAGATTTCCTTTGTCCATCTTCCATCTTTCATCTTCCAGTTCTTACTACGATGCTAAACCATAGACAAGCCATACCGGATAGCCCAGCGATTCGCGATCAATGCCCCCAGCTGGGTACCCCGAAAACACATGCCTCGCTTATACCCTAGGCATAAGCAGGACCAACCCATCACTCTCCTGTCCTGGGTGTCTAGGTCCCCGTCCAAACTGGGACTCCAAGCCCTCGCCCCTGAGTCCCAGACTCAGTGCGGTGCAAGGACCTCCTCCACCAAAATAAAACCCTGACAGTCGGTCCGGAAAGAGCCAGGTCCGTGACAAGAGAGCAACAAGTCTTCCAAGCGCCCATACACAAGTATGTGCCCGGGGTAATAAGTCTGTGACTTGCCTAGAATCATATGCAACGATCGGTCCTTAACCGACCAGACAGGGAAAATAGGGTAACCAAGCCATGCCCCGTGTCCCCGGCGACACAACTTCTTACACCCACCAATACCCAAACCATATCCCTGTCCGGTCACCATTTTCCCTTCCACCATTTATATTTTTCAAGTGATAATCATACAGTAATACATTTCCTATCTCTCGCGAGTGATAGACAATCACTCGACTTCTACCGGAGTCCTGTAGCATAGCATTCTACCCGATCCTGTCATACTAGTAAGACTCATAGGATAAAGATATATATGCAAGTGGGTTTCATTTAACTCCTTAAAACTTAATGCACACCATATACTTTAAACTGCAGAAAAGTAGGGGTTATGCACCGGGGCTTGCCTGGGTAAAATATAATTAGAAGTTAGCTTTCCATCATGGCGATATGATCTCCAAAAGCACCATTTCTTCAGCAACTCCCGATGACTCCGTGATCCATAGACGTCCCTATCATGATATGCAATGTAATGAAATGCAAGGGTATGATCAGCTGACTGCAATTGTGAATCGTATAAATACACTCTATGTCTCTCAAGTGAACGAGCTAGTTCTAATGACGACCGTACTTAGACTACATATCCATGTTGTCGCACAAGGCGTTATTTCCCAATAATTATTTTGGTTATATAAACCAAAGTGTTTCTTTATTCGCAATAGGACATTATTATCTAATTAGCAGCTAGTTATTCCGAAGCTACAAAATTTACCACGAGTACCTAATATTGCCAAGAGCCTACTGTATGAATTTCAGATCCAACACTATTACCAATGTATCATGGAAATTCTTATAAGTTTATACTTTGCAATATCAAACGCCTTAAATTAATTATATAGCTTCCAAGAATATTATCCAACTATATGAACAAATTAGACTAGCAGGTAGATCATGAATTTAGGAGACTAACAAAATTGGTTTCACCATTTTTGGACTCCTATGCTATTTTATATTGATTTTATAACTTTACCTTTTTAAACTAACTCAGAAATTACTCTACAAGTCGAAATGGGCCGGCGCCAATCACTTGGCCCAACGGCGCGCGCAGTCAGCCGCAGCCCAGGCGGACGGCGCATGACGGCCCAGGCGGGCGCGGTGGCCCAGCAGCAGGCGGCCCACCCACGCGTAGCGCGCGCGCACTCGCGAGGCGGCCCACGACGGCGCGGCCCATGCGCGGAAACGGCGCAGGCGGGGATGTCCGCGCGCGCCCCGACGTTTAAGCAAAAACACCCCCGCAAACAACAGAATCAACCCGCAGTCCTATGTACTATTCCTACAGACCGCGGCTTCGCAAGAACATCCTTCTAAACCTTCGCCCTCGCAACGGGGAGGTCCCCGATGCCTCTTCGCCCACCGGCGCGGCAGCCAGCGGCACTAGGTGACTACGCCGGCCAACTAGGACACCCTACTGCTTATCTAGGGAGTCGACTCTCACCTGCGGGTCCTCGCGCACGAATGGGTGGCGGTTGGGAAGTCGGAGGTGCACTAGAACGGCTCCCCCGCGATGACAGCAATCTGCAATGGTGGCGGTGGTGTTCCGGTGAGCCGAGGTATCAAAGGAGTGGTAGGGGTGGCGGGTGAGCTCCAGTGAGTCACCACGAACCTGGCTGGGGTGACGGCTCGGTCAGAGACTCCCCGAATGACGCTGACCACGTGCTCCCGGATGGCGCGGCGGCGCACCACGACAGCGCGGCCGCGTCAGTGGAAGCTAAGAGGCGGTAGAGGTTCAAGTGAGGTACGTAGGGTGGAGCAGAGGTAGAGGCGAGGCTAGCGGTGCAACGAATTTGACTCGAGGTGAACACTTGAGCTATTGAGGTGATCGCGGCCGAGCTCAGCCTTAATGGCGCGGTGGGGCGAAAACCTCCAAATTGGGGTACGGTGGTGGTCGGCTGAGGGGATGGAGGGGTCGGCCAGTCGACCTACATCAAGACGAAGTTAGAGCCACTGTGAATTTGGCGTTGGTGGTCCTGAGTAGCCAGCCTACGGTGGCGGCCCCATCGGCCGTGGCAAGCAGAGGAGGGGAAATGAAAATGCTAAGTCCGCGCTCCGGTCACGTCCGCAATAGGATGGGGCGCGTGATTGGCACAGGAGGAGCGGCTCACGCGCTGGGCCAGACCACAATGTGTGCCCGTAGACGACCGAGTTGCGTGGCGTGAGTGGCTAGCCGACCAGCCAGCAGCGCAGCCGAGCAGGGCACGGATGCGACGCGCGCGCTGACCCCGGGCAGCACAGCTTCACCGCGCGCAACGTGGAGGGGACAGCGGGACAGCATGGGTAGGCGCACACGCAAACCTCCGAGAGGAGGTAGCAGCAGCCGCGGTGGCGGGACAACGTGCAGGGCGGTTGTGGGCTCGGCGCGGCCAGCGCTCAGCCGGGCACGGCCCAAGCGTGCAGAGACGCATGGTGACCGTGACCCAAAGGCCAAAAGGGCAAAATCAGTGCCGTGCACGCTTTTTAAAGTGATGCCAAGGCCACCAAACAGCGAGGTTAAGGTTCGGCCAACTTCGCTAATCCAAGGTCCATGCCACCAGCTAGCTAGGGAAACACCCGGCGCGACCAAAGAGCGACTAGGGTAAAAGATACGAGAAAGCCAACATGAGTTCGTCGTACAGCGCGCCGGTTCGCGAACAGAGCACCGAACGTAGCTCTTCGTGCGTTCTGAGAGTTTCGAGCCATTCTTGGGATAACCCCGCTACGTCCAACCATTCTACGAACCATTCCACACCAAAACACTTACGATGATACAACCAGTGATACAATAATATAAAGTTAACGTTTAAGGATTTAGCGAGAATTTAAATGCTAACACGTCATTGTCAATCGTTTTTGACTTAGGAAATTATAACTTTTAGTTTTGGGCTAACATCCAAGAGCTACTCCACTAGTTAGTTCAATATAACTCGCCACGAGTGATACTTTTAAATATAAGTCAGATTTCAAAGTCCGAGAAAATCGTTTTTCTAAAAATTTTCTTAGGACTAAAACGCGGTGCCACAAAGCTCGTAACACCAGGGTGTTACAATAAAGAAATAGCGGGGGTCAGTAATGTTATCTTGATGGCACGAGCGATGGGTTCGGGTCCGACGTTCGTGATGGAGCCGGTGTAACCTGCACGAGCGTCCTAGTTTTCTGTTTCTGTCTCTCAGCAGTGATTTGAGCTGTTCGATCGGCTTGGGTGACCTGACAGCTTCTTCTTGATGGAAATTCTGCAAGTAGGCCCCTCCGAACCCTTCTCGAGAAGGTGGATGCTAAAGCTTGGAGTGCATGGACAAAGACTTTGATTATGCTGGTGAACAAAAACACCGTAGCCGCTGGGGCATAGGGTTCTAGCAGTTCGCCCAGTTTTACTCAAAGTTTATGCCCGCACACCACGTCTCCAATTTTTAAACATAATGAGGGGTCGGGCAAAGAGAAATGTCTAGCGAGTAGACTCTCTTGCCAGCCCCGAGCAATGTCCGTCCCTTACCGTTGCTGGGGTTGGAGGCTCAGTGACAAATTTAATATGTAATGTAAGTAAGGGTGCTTATTTCTCGGCGGTGGTTTTGAGCCATTCGATCGACCCATTTCCCGATAGTAGCCAAACCGTCCGGTCGACTTGTGTTTCCTGTTGAGACAAGATTTTCCTGCTAAAGTAGAGGACGAGAGTATCCTGCATGAGAATTTAGTTGGGCGGATAAGCCAAGTGACGAATTTGTGTGGTTGGGCGGATAAGCCAAGTGTCGAACTTGTGTGAAAACGGACAAGTTCTTGGTTATAGCAAACATCTTTCTTGCTCTTCTCCCTCTTTTTGCAAAGGGGGTTTAGTGCATTCCGACCCTTCCCATAGTTAAGGTCATAAGAGCTTGGAGTGCGGGTGACCAAAGGCGCCATAGCCGCTGGGGCGTAGGTGCCTCACAGTCCGCCCAGTTTTACTTAGAGCTTGTTCCTTAACTTCTAGCTCTTAGGATTTACCGTGAGAAAGGAGGGAGGCATAGAGAATGTTCATAGGATAAAAGTACTCATACCAGCCCCCGAGTGAGGCCTGACCCCTCGCACTTGCAGGGGTCAGATGTCACAAAAGATCGGGGATTTCAATGACAAAACTGATAAGAGAAAGTATGTGTTTATTTAGGGGTAAAAGCGACGTAGCTGCTCGATGTTCTAGGCTTTGGTGAAGAACTCACCGTCGATGGTTTTCAGCTTGTAGGCGCCTGGCCAGAGTACTTCCACGATGACATACGACCCCTCCTAGGGCTGGGAGAGCTTGTGGTGGTCCTTGTTCCTCTACACAAGGCGGAGGAGCAAGTCCTCGACATTAAAGGCTCGGCCCTGCACCCATCGGCTGTGGTACCGTCGCAACGCCTGTTGGTACTTGGCCGAACAGAGGAGGGCGACGTCGCGTGCTTTGTCTAGCTGGTCCATGGCGTCCTCATGGGATGCCTCGGCTCCCTATTCATCATATGCCCTGATCCTTGGTGCTCCATAGTCGAGGTCGGTTGGGAGGACAACCTCAAAACCATAGATAATGAAGAAGGGAATGTAGCCGGTGGCTTAACTGGGGGTTGTCCTTAGGCTCCAGAGTACCATGGGGAGCTCGGTGACCCACCGTGCGCCGAACTTTTTCAACCGGTTGAAGATCCTAGGCTTGAGGCCCTATAGGACCATGCCATTTGCACGCTCGACCTGCCCATTTGTTCGGGGGTGCACGATGGCGGCCCAATCAACTCAGATGTGGTATTCATCGTAGAATCGAAGGAACTTTTTTTTGGTGAACTACGTACCATTGTCCATGATGATAGAGTTCGAAACTCCAAAGCGATGGATGATGTCGAGGAAGAAGAGCACGACTTGCTTGGATTTGATCGTGGAGATCGGCTGAGCTTCTATCCACTTTGTAAACTTGTCTATGGTGACAAGCAAGTGAGTGTAGCCCCCGGGTGCCTTCTTTAGAGGTCCAACCAAATCGAGCCCCCAGACCACGAATGGCCATGTGATGAGGATCATCCAGAGTGCTTGGGCTAGGAGGTGAGTCTACCGAGCGTAGTACTGGCACCCTTCACAAGTGCGCACGATCTACTCAGCATCAGCTACTATAGTGGGCCAATAGAAGCCCTATCGGAATGCATTTCTAACCAGGGTTCTAGGTGTGGCATGGTGACCGCAGATCCCACCATGGATATCGCTCAGCAAACGCTTCCCCTATTCGATGGGGATGCAGCGATGCAGGATCCTGGTGTGGCTTCGCTTGTAGAGTTCGCCCTCCATCAGAACAAAGGACTTGCCGCGACGTGCGAGCCATCGAGCTTCCATCTTGTCCATCGGTAGTGTGTTACGGAGGAGGTAGTCGAGGTAGAGTACCCTCTAGTCGACCAGAGGTTCAAGCTCTGTCGCTGCGTCTTCTTCGAGCTCCATGACTTTAGGACCGGAAAGAGCCGACAGTTGGTCAGCCCCCGAGGCTGAATCGGGGGGATCATCATCGGCCTGTTCTGACCCCTTGTAGCAGACCAAGGGCTTGTGTTGGTCATTGGCGAATACACCCATTAGCACCGGCTCTTGGCCGGATGCCACCTTCACAAGAGCATCAGCCGCCTCGTTCAGGCGCCTCGAGATGTGATTGAGCTCGAGACCGTCGAACTTATCATCTAGTCATTGGACTTCTTGACAATATGTAGCCATCTTGGCATCATGCTAGCTTGACTCCTTCATGACTTGATCAGTGACTAGCTGGGAGTCTCCCCGAACATCGAGACGTCGGACGCCTAACTCGATGGCAATGTGTAGGCCATTGACGTGCGCCTCATATTCGGCCACATTGTTTGAGGAGGGGAAATGGAGACGAACCATGTATCTCATGTGTATCTCGAGGGGCGACACGAAGACCAGCCCTACATCGGCGCCCTTCTTCATCAGCGATCCATCAAAGTACATCATCCAGTACTCTTGATCGATGACTGCCGGTGGCATTTGGACCTCGGTCCATTCCGTGATGAAATCAGCTAACACCTAGGATTTGATGGACGTCCGAGGGGCATATGTAATGCCTTGATCCATTAGCTCAAGTGCCCATTTCACGGTTCTCCCCATGGCATCCTGGCTTTGGACGACCTCGCCGAGGGGAAAGGATGTTACAACCGTTATTGGGTGTGATTTGAAGTAGTGGCGTAGCTTCCTCTTTGTGATGAGGACGGTGTATAGGAGCTTCTGGATTTGAGGGTAGCAGGGTTTTGAGTCAGATAGTACCTCGCTAATGAAGTACACAAGGTGCTATACTTTGAGGGCGTACCCCTTTTCTTCCCGTTCCACTACCAGGGCGGCGCTGACCACTTGCGTGGTGGCCGCTATGTAGAGCAGAAGGGATTCTTCCTTGGTGGGAGTGAAAGCATCTAGGCCCCTAGTTGGGTTTCGGTGATTAATGACAATACAAGATTACTATGACTAACGTGTGTTTTGCAGATGCAATTAAGTTAGGCCATGGTAATGGAGATCAATCAGGCAATCAAAGTTGTCATGCCCCTATGATGGAAATCATTTCAGTTTTCAAAGGATGGACGACAAGGGTTAAGGATGACTAGTTCTAAGTGTCAATTGGAGTTGGAGAGACACTTAGAGTAGTTTAGGACTTTGTTTTTCCTTTGGCCGTACTATTAAGGGGGGTATGGACGGGTAGCTTGACCTAGTTGAGTCTAGTGAGTTAGGTGTGGTGCACACTTGTTAAAACTAGCTCTAGGTAGCTCCTACGAAGCCCTTTGATCCCATGGAGCAAACTTCATTCACAAATGATCGAGAGTTGGAAGTGAATGGAGGGTCAAATACTGACCGGACGCTGGCTCCGGCGCGACCGGACGCTGGCCGCAGGGTCCGGTCAGTTCATTTGACCGAGGAGAGCAAGTCTGGTGTGACCGGACGCTGGAAGGTTAATGTGACCGAACGCTAAGGGCTAGCGTCCGGTCGACTCCAGTAAGGGTCCAGACTTGAGAAAGTGTGACCGGACGCGTCCGATCAATACTGACCAGACCCTGAGTACCCAGCGTCCGGTCGAGTACAGTAAGCATCCAAGAGCGACCAGACGCGTCCGGTCATTACTGACCGGACCCTGACAGCGTCCGGTCATCACTTGAAAACTGTTGCGCAGGTTGAACTGACCGGAGCGTCCGGTCAGCATGACCGGAGCGTCCGGTCACCCCGTAGAAGCTCATAACGGTTCGTTTTTTAGGCTGTCTTATAAATAGAAGCCCCTCTCATGTGTGGAGTAACTTTTGCTCATTTCAACAGCCGAGAAACATGTTTGTGAGTGCCAAGAAAAGCAAGGTCCTAGTGAGGTGTTTGTGATTTGAGAATCCAAGAGTGAAACCTCATTAGTGAATCAAGAGTAGACAAGTGTGCATCCATCTTCTCATTAGGCTTCGCGTGGTCAAGTGAGAGTTCGTGCTTGTTACTCTTGGTGATCGCCATCACCTAGACGGCTTGGTGGTGATTGGGAGCTTGGTGTTCACCCGGCGGAGCTTGTGGGTGACCCAACTCAAGTTGTGAGCGGCTTTGGGTGATTCGCCGCGACGGAGTGTCAAAGAATCAACCCGTAGAGAGCACTTGATCCTTGCGCAGATCAAGGGGGAGCTACACCCTTGCGCGGGTGCTCCAACGAGGACTAGTGGGGAGTGGCGACTCTCCGATACCTCAGCAAAACATCGCCGCGTTCCTCTCTCCATTTACTTTGAGCATTTACTTTAAGTATTTACTTTGAGCAATTCAATACTTGTCTTTACATTCATAGAATTGCCATGCTAGAGTAAGTTTGGAACATAGGTTGCAAGTCTTTTGTTCGTTAATTTGATAGAAACACCTTTCTAGGCACAAGGGGTTAATTGGGCTATCCATAGGATTTGATTATTGCAAGAAAATTTAGAATTAGCCCAATTCACCCCCCCTCTTGGGCATCTTGATCCTTTCAATTGGTATCGGAGCCTCGTGCTCATGTTTTTAAGCTTAACCGCTTAGAGTAAGATGTCTCACGGGGATGGACCTCCTCCTATCTTCGAGGGGGATGATTTTCCATATTGGAAAATTCGCATGGAGGCATACCTAGAAGCTCTAGACGTTGGAATACTTAGAGCCGCCTCTCAAGGGTTCCCAACACCTAAGAATCCCGCACAACTTCAAGGCGATGAAGTGAACTATGAAAAATGGAATGCAAAGGCTCGCAACACCATCTTTAGAGGTCTTTGCAAAGATGTGTTCAACCACGTAAGGAACCACAAAGACGCCCATGCACTATGGTCGGATGTTTGTGCGCTCCATGAGGGAACTAAGAGTGAGCGTGAGGAACGCTATCATCTTGTGATTAAAAAGCTAAATTCATTTGAGATGCTTCCCAAAGAATGTGCTAATGAGATGTATTCACGTTTGAATGTTCTTGTAGAGGAAGTCAATGGGCTTGGACTTACTCAAATGTCGCCATCCGACGTTGTGAGAAAGATCTTGAGTGTCCTCCTCATTGACAAATATGGCCATATTGTGACCGTGCTACACCAAGGTGATCTTTCCACTGCTACACCGACACAAATCTTGGGAAAGATCAATGCTCATCAGATGTACATGCACATCACCCCACAAGATGGCTCATCCTCTACAATGAAGAAAGAGAAGGACTTAGCATTCAAAGCTAGCCAAGATAAGGGCAAAGCAAGACTTGAGTATGAGAGCTCAAGTGATGAAGATGATGAAGAAAGCCTTTCTCTCATGGTGAAGAAGACCGCCAAGATGCTAAAAAGGCTAAACAAGAGTGGCATCAAGTTTGATGGCAAGAAGAAGAAGTTCTTCACTAGCTCAAGAAGAAAGCCAATCTCCGAGATGGATTGCTACAATTGTGGCGAACTTGGCCATCTAGCTCATCAATGTACAAAGCCCAAGAAAGACAAGTTCAAGAACAAGAACAAGGGCAAGAAAGATGACTCAAGCAATGAAGATGATGATGAGAAGAAAAAGAACAAGCCATACAAGAAGAGAGATGGCAAAAAGAGGGACTTCTACAAGAAGAAGAAAGGTGGAAAGGCCTGCATTGTCGGTGATTGGCTCACGGACATTGATTCATCAAGTGGATCATCCGATGATGATAGTGACAATAAAAAGGTGGCCGCCATTGCTATTGATCTTACATCTTCACCGCCATCATTGCCATCATCCTCTACACACCTATGCCTTATGGCCAAGGGTGAACGCAAGGTAACTAAGAGTGATGATAGTAGTGATGATGAACATGCTAGTGATGATGATAGCGATAGCGATGATGATGACTCACCTACATATGATGATCTTGTCAAAATATTAAGAAAATACACTAAGATCATTAGAAAGAGTAGAGCTACAAATGAAAAGCTTGATGCTAAAAATGATTCACTCTTAGCTAAGTGTGATACATTGGAGAAGGCTAATGATGAGCTTTGAGAAACTAATGATGCTATATCATCCAAACTCAAGGAGCTCAAATCCTCCAAGAAAGAGCTTAAAGATAAACATGATAAACTTGAGTGGGTGCACAATGAACTCATCACTAGCCACAACAAGCTAAAAGATGAATACACTACTCTTAAGATTAATCATGATACTCTTGTTATTGCTCAAGAATTTTTACCAAATGAGCCACATGATGCTACTAACCATGTTGTCAAGATTGATATAGCTACTTCATGTGATTATTTAATTGATGAAAGCATTGAGCATGGATCTAGTAGCAAAGGCAAGCAAGTGGTTGAGTGCAATGACTATGATGAGTATGTCAAGCTCAAGAGTGACAATGAGAAGCTCATGAAAGATCTTGAAGAGATGAAAAGTCACAACACCATTGCGCTAGAAACTCTTGATCATGACAAAGAGTTGATCCTTGAGAATGAGAAGCTAAAAGAAGAAAACAAGAAACTCAAGGAAGAGAAGAACAATGATATTCTTAAGGAAGAGAACAAGAAGCTCAAGATGGAGAAAGAGCATCTCAAAGTGGGATTGAGCAAGTTTGCTAGAGGCAAGCATCTCCAAAGTGAGCTACTCATGAATACCGTCATGAAGATGGATAGAAGTGGCATTGGATATATGGCAAGTGTAGAGAAGATGAAGGCCCAAGCTCAACACCAACAATCAAAGCCAAAGCCAAAGCCAAAGAGATGTTTTGAGTGTGGACAAGAAGGTCACTTTGCTCATGAGTGTCAAACTCCACCACCACAACCCTTGCCCAAGCATGCTAGACCCTTTGCTTTCAATGCTCACTACATGCTTAGAAAAGATTCTAGTGGAAAGATGAAAGTCATGTTCTTAGGACCCCCCAACAAGAGTAGGCCTAAGAAGATTTGGGTGGCTAAGTCACTTGTTGAGAAGGTGAAGGGTCCTCAACAAGTTTGGATCCCTAAAGCTTGAATCTCTTGTGTGTAGGTGAACTACAAGACCGGTGGAAGTCATTGGGTTATTGATAGTGGTTGCACTCAACATATGACCGGTGATCCTCGTATGTTCACCTCACTAGATGAAGAGGTTGATGGACAAGAGAAAATAACATTTGGAGATAATTCAAAGGGCAAGGTTAAAGGATTGGGCAAAGTGGCAATATCAAATGATCATTCCATCTCCAATGTGCTCTATGTTGCTTCATTGAGCTTCAACTTGCTATCCGTTTGGCAATTGTGTGATCTTGGCTTTCAATGCTTATTCACCGAGAAGGAGGTTGTTGTATCCAAGGTAGATGACAATCAAGTGGTATTCAATGGATTTAGATACAACAACTTATATCTAGTTGACTTCACCTCCGAAGATGCAAACTTGAAGACTTGCCTATTCACCAAAACAACACTTGGGTGGCTATGGCATAGAAGACTTGCTCATGTTGGGATGAGCTCACTCAAGAAGCTTATGAAGAATGATTTGGTGAGAGGGTTGAAGGATGTGAAGTTTGAGAAGGACAAGCTTTGTAGTGCATGTCAAGCCGGCAAGCAAGTTGCAAACACTCATCCAACCAAAACTTTCATGTCAACCACAAGAGTGCTAGAACTCCTACACATGGATTTATTTGGACCAACAACATACAAGAGTTTGGGAGGAAATCTCTATTGTCTTGTGATTGTGGATGACTATTCAAGGTATACATGGGTGTTCTTCCTTCATGACAAATCCGAAGTTGCATCTTGCTTCAAGAAGTTTGCCAAGAGAGCTCAAAATGAATTTGAAGTGAAGCTCAAGAAGATAAGAAGTGACAATGGCAAAGAGTTTGACAACACAAACATAGAAGCTTATTGTGATGAAGTTGGAATCAAACATGAAGTCTCCGCAACTTATACTCCTCAACAAAATGGTGTAGTTGAGAGGAAGAACCGGACTTTGATCACTCTTGCAAGGACAATGCTAGATGAGTACAACACCCCCAAAGCTCTATGGGCGGAAGCAATCAACACCGCATGTTATGCATCCAATCGCCTATTTCTTCAAAAGTTCCTTGTCAAGACACCTATGAGTTGCTCAATGGGAAGAAGCCGGACGTCTCCTTTAGGGTGTTTGGTTGCAAATGCTACATCTATAAGAAGCGGCAACACCTAGGGAAGTTTCAAAGACGTTGTGATATAGGTTTTCTTGTTGGTTACTCATTGAAGTCCAAAGCATATAGAGTATTTAATCATGCCACCGGCTTGGTTGAAGAAACATATGATGTGGAATTTGATGAATCTAACGGCTCCCAAGGAGCACATGAGAATCTTGATGATGTAGGTGATGAACCATTGAGGGAGGCTATGAAGAATATTCTGGTAGGAGACATCAAGCCAAAAGATGATGAAGATGATGTACAAGTCATTAACCAACCTTCTTCATCAAGTGTGCCACAAGATGGTGAAAAAGATGGGAGAGTAGAAAATGAAGATACTCATATCTCCCATGAGCAAATGGTGGTACAAGCACAAGATGTTGATGCTCCATAACCTCCTCCTCAAGTGGTCAATAGAAGAAATACACCTCTCCTACAAGATCATCCACAAGATCTCATCATAGAGAGTCCATCAAAGGGTGTAATGACTCAATCTCAAAAACTTACTTCATTTATTGCTCATCACTCTTTTATCTCTTGCTATGAGCCTACCAAGGTAGAAGAAGCTCTTAAAGATCCGGATTGGATCAATGCCATGCATGAAGAGTTGAACAACTTCACTCACAATGAAGTTTGGACTCTTGAAGAGCGACCAAAAGGTGCAAGAGTCATTGGAACGAAGTGGGTGTTCCGCAACAAGCAAGATGATCAAGGTGTTGTTGTGAGGAATAAGGCAAGACTAGTTGCAAAGGGGTTCTCTCAAGTTGAAGGTTTGGATTTTGGAGAGACCTTTGCACCGGTTGCAAGATTAGAAGCCATCCGTATCCTTCTTGCATATGCATCACATCATGAAATGAAACTATATCAAATGGATGTGAAAAGTGCATTCTTAAATGGCTTTATTAATGAACTAGTCTATGTTGATCAACCTCCTGGGTTTGAAGATCCTAGATATCCTAATCATGTTTATAGGTTGTCCAAGGCACCATATGGGCTCAAGCAAGCCCCAAGAGCTTGGTATGAGCGCCTTCGGGACTTCCTCATTGAAAAGGGCTTCACCATTGGGAAGGTCGACACTACACTATTCACCAAGAAGCTTGATGGGCATATCTTCATTTGTCAAGTATATGTTGATGATATCATCTTTGGATCATCAAATGAAGACTCATGCAAAGAATTTGGTGAATTGATGTCAAAGGAGTTCGAGATGTCCATGATTGGTGAGCTTACATTCTTTCTTGGTTTTCAAGTCAAGCAAATGAAAGAAGGCATCTTCGTCTCTCAAGAGAAATACACTAAAGATCTTCTCAAGAGATTCAAGATGGATGAATGTAAGCCAATCAAGACCCCAATGCCTACTAATGGACATCTCGACCTAGATAAGGGAGGTAACCCGGTTGATCAAACTCTCTACCGTTCTATGATTGGTAGCTTGTTATATTTAACCGCATCTAGGCCCGACATCATGTTTAGTGTGTGTATATGTGCTAGATTTCAAGCTAGTCCTAAGGAAACACATTTAATTGTCATAAAAAGAATCCTTAGGTATCTTAAGCACACACCAAGCATTGGCCTTTGGTGTCCCAAAGGAGCTTTATTTGAATTAATTGGCTATTCTGATTCGGATTATGACGGATGCAAAGTTGATAGAAAGAGCATATCCGGAGGGTGCCATTTGCTTGGTAGATCACTTGTGTCTTGGTCCTCTAAGAAACAAAATAGTGTGGCTTTGTCCACCGCCGAAGCGGAATACATTGCCACGGGTGCTTGTTGTGCACAAATATTATACATGAAACAAACTTTGCTAGACTATGGAGTAGTTCTAGAGAAAGTACCTCTTTTGTGCGACAATGAAAGTGCGGTAAAACTTGCAAATAATCCGGTTCAACACTCTTGCACCAAGCACATAGATATCCGCCATCACTTTCTAAGAGATCATGTGGCTAAAAATGATATATCACTAGAAGGTGTAAGATCCGAAGATCAATTAGCGGATATCTTCACTAAACCGCTAGATGAGGCTACATTTTGTAGATTGCGGAATGAGCTCAATGTACTTGATTTTAGTAACTTTACTAAAAATTGAGCTTGTGTTGTTCCTTGCATTCATTGTAATATACAACATGTTTAAATTTGTCGCAATGCATATAGGGCTTGTCTAACATGGTTAAGATAATCGCTGAAAAGCGTGTGAAGAAACTTAACCTTGGATCAAACTTGACAAGCAACTAGATTTACTTACAAGTATTGCATATGCATGAATGTTGTTTTGTCGTTTTGTTCCATTTGCCCTTTTATTGCCTATTTTCTTAAAAAGAATTATAGCCTAAGGCAAAATATTTTGAAAAATATGAGGGTTTGAGAGAGGTCACTCACATCAGTCCCAATTGGTGTTTATTTGGATCTTATTCAAGTTGGGACTTGATTGGGAACAGGCAGCGCGAAGGAAGTTTGAAGAATTGCTGGAAAAAGTGCACCGGACGCTGCACCGGACGCTGCTGTTCAGCGTTCGGTCAGTTCACAGGAGGTGAACTACTGCCGAAGGAGTGACCGGATGCTGCGTCTGTGCGTCCGGTCAGGAGGACCTTCAGCGTCCGGTCGATCAAAAGAAGGAAAGGTAGTACTGACCGGACCCTGCCTGCGTCCGGTCATTGACCACCGGACGCGTCCGGTCCCGATTCCAGAGGAATTGGACCTCTCTGGAATCGACCGGACGCTGGGTGGTAGAGTCCGGTCGCTACCACCGGAGCGTCCGTTCAGTGGATCTCGCGCGGCTTCAGGACTCTTTTCTCCGTTTCCTTTTCTGTCGCGTTTGGGGGAACTATTTAACTGTATCCTTTTCCCGTATCCCGCCGTGACCAAGCCTCCGAGCCCTAGCCAGCGCCGCCGCTCCCGCGCCCTAACCTCCACGCCCAAGCTTGCCGCGCCACCAGAACTCGCCGAGCCGACCGCCTTGCGCTCGCTTCGCACGCCACCGCGCCTGCCCTGCCCTGCCGGCGCTTGCCCCTGTGCCGCGCCAACCCTAGCTCGCGCGTCTGATCCGTGCGGCTCTCAGTGACAGCACCGCCGTCGTTTCCTCTGGCACCAAGTTTCATTCAAAATCGATTCTAGTGCCTTTGGTCTACCTCCTCTCGGTAATGCTAGCTCCTTGGTTCAATTTCGATTTGCTTAGATCAAATTGCAATACAATGCGCTGATTTCAAAAAATTCTAGGGCCACCAGTTCATCACTGCTCCTTGTAACCCTAGCCCCTGCCGGTTCTGAGGGTTCCCCCGCGTGTCGCCTTTTTCTTTTCTCGGATCGCCGGATCGTCAGGTAGCTTGCCCGTCGTCTCAATTTCGTACCTACATTGCTTGCTTCCTAGGTTTTTGCATCTATTAGATATATTGTATTTATTCGTATATCCATCTATTCTATCGTGCAGCGAGTCGGTGCCGTTGTGGTTCTTGTGGCAGTTGGCAGTCAACTCGGAGCCAAGCTCACGAGTAAGGATTGAGGCCAAGCCTCGAGAGTGTCAGTTTGTCTGTTGATCTTCATCAGCGTTAGTTCATCATCTTGTCAGTTCAGATGGCTCACACCAAGAACATTGGTGGTGGCCCAGGTGTTGATGATCGGAGGCCCCCACCTCGCTAGCCAGCAGGATCGAAGGGCAAGTCCACCAAGCAGGTGACATCCAAGAAGCGCAAGTACCCCGACGCAGAGACAACGAGAGCAGCAGCAGTTGCAGAGGCCGCAGAGCGTGCCGAGAGAGGTGGTGCCCGCAGCGGAGTTGTCATTGCAGATCAACCGGTTTCACCAGCAGTGAGAGCTGCGCTTGAGGAGGTTGAGCGTCGTCACGGTAGTCCAGCTGGGACTGCCACGTTTGCAGGACGATGGGTTGTCATTGAGGAGAGTTAGTCAGCAGAGCAGGAGCCAGTTCAGCAGACTCATGAGGGCGAGCAGGCATAGCAGACCCAGGAGGCCGAGGGGACAGAGCCGGCACCCCAGCTTCGCCGATCTAGATGGACCCGTGTACTTGTCTCGCTGAGGCCACCGACACAGCAGAGGGGATCACGTCCACCACCTAGACCATAGGGTGCACCTCCAGTGGTGCATCTCGACTTGAGGGCCGCCACGGCCAGATAGGTTTAGCAGCTGCGATTTGTAGAGTTTGAGGTTTGGTTTCCTCCTAGGAGGGATGAGAGAGCAGCTGAGGGTTTCTACACGCCACTGCAGGAAGATTTCTACAATGCTTATCTCAACAGTGGGGCAGTGTTCAGATCTTAGAGAGTCTGTCGGATAGAGTCTATTGTGGCAACAGCCGAAGAGCACATTCAGCCTTACTTATCATATTTGCCAGGGTTGACAGATTTAATTGGACGGACAGGAATATATGTTCCATCTTGGGTTCGTCAGTTTTATGCTTCACTCTTCATCGATCCACATCACAGATTTATTCACTTTACTTTCAGAGGCAAAGACTACAGAGTGATGAGTGGCAGGGCCAGAGAGATACTGAGACTACAGGATCAGCCTGTCAGGATGCATGAGGTTTGTTATGGACAGCATGAGCCTCCAAGGCGTCCTCATGGAGGGTTGGTGCCCCCTACAGATTTAGTGCGACATTGCTTCAAGGAGCCTTTTGGTGAGGGGTCGAGCAGGAACCCCAGTGACTTGACTCCTACAGCGAGAGTGCTAGAGGCCATTATCAGGAGGACACTGCTTCCCAGGTTGGGATACAGGGAGGGCCTGACTCGCTTACAGCTCTGGCTTCTCAATGCCCTGATGCAGCAGACAGTATTTGATATCTGGGACCTCCTTCTTTCAGAGATAGAGGATACAATAGCAGAGGGATTCAAGGGTCGCAGGCAGCTTCCCTATGCTCACTGGATCACGTTTCTCATCCGCAGAGTAGTGCTTGATAAGCCCCCAGGTATGATGGATGAGTATACAGGTGCCACCACAGAGTTCCCAACTTACAACTTGTCACAGAGGATCAGACATAGCACTCCTCAGGCACCCAGACAGCCTAGCCGTCGTCCTGACGTGCCAGAGTCCGCAGCTCAGCAGGATGAGATTATTAGAGGGATTGCAGCCACTAAGGAGGAGGAGCTAGAGGCACAGCAGGAGGTGAGCGAATATAGTTACAGCTCTGACGACGACTACTAGCCTATTCCTCAGATGCCTCCATGCAGACACGATGCAGAGGCCGGTAGCTCCAGTTCTGCTCCAATTGCTCCGTAGACAGACCCCGCTCTCATTGCTATTCTTGAGCAGATGCAGCAGACACAGGATAGACAGGCACAGGAGACAGCTGCTACCTTTGCCCAGTTTCAGGCTCGACAGGACGAGTTCTAGAGGCAGCAGCAGGTCATGCAGCAGCAGCAGCAGCAGATGCATCAGCAGCAGATACTCTTGTAGCAGCAGCTTATGGGTTTCATGCAGCATGTAGTGACAGCTCTTGGGGCCCCACAGCCACAGCCTTCGCCCCAGCTTGCTCAGCCTGCTACCACTTTGATGACTCTAGTAGTACAGCCCAGTGGGCTCCAGAGTCAGGGATAGCCTCCAGCTCAGTTTGGTTCACCTCTTGTACAGGTGTCCCAGTGGTTAGCCTCACCCGTGGTAGCCCCGCAGTTCACTCCACTTCAGACGGGCTTCACACCGGAGGAGTCACCCTCGCTATTTGTGCCTAACACGTCAGTCTCCAGGAGTCTTGGAGCATCTTTCAGCGAGCTGACTGGCATGCCCACACCACCTCATATGCATGCCGCTGGTCCTTCTACAGCAGCCCCAGTCGCAGTGACTACTCAGAGGCTTCCAAGCTCAGTCGCATCATTAGATCCTATAGATGTACCAGCAGCTTCATAGGCAGCACCTGTCCTAGCTCAGACCCAGACCACTTTAGCGACACTTCCTACCACAGAGGGTCAGTCAGTTCAGAGCTCAGGGTCAGATGATGATGGCACCCAGTTCCAGCTTGCTCCTCGCACCTCAGTGCTCGGCTCGTCCGCTGCAGCCCCGCCGACCGACCCCTAGGTTTTGGTGTTTGACGCCAAAGGGGGAGAGCGTTCGAGTATGTAGACTCAGGGGGAGCGACATTTAGGGGGAGCTAGTTATATAGTATTAGCTTATTGTATACATTTGGAGTTTTATTTGTGTGATACACTATTACTTTTGCATTCGTGTGTTTACTTTCACGCATATTATTCTATCTATGTGATAGTGTTATCTATGTGATTGTGATATATGACATGTGTGCTCTCTACTTTACATTATTTATATGTCATATCACTTGTGTAATTGCTCATTTGCCTTTGCTTCCGCGTTTATACTCCGATGCAAATGAGCTTTGTTAATCGTACTCATGCTTAATTCACATCCTTTGAGTACATTGTGTTGGCTTGGGTCATATAAGCTTGACTAACACTTTTGTTCTTATCGACAAAAGCTTATATGAACCAAGCCCGTCAAAAACCTCACTCTTTCACATACTCGAGGTGGTATTGTCATCAATCACCAAAAAGGGGGAGATTGAAAGCATCTAGGCCCCTAGTTGGGTTTTGGTGATTAATGACAATACAAGATTACTATGACTAACGTGTGTTTTACAGATGCAATTAAGTTAGGTCATGGTAATGGAGATCAATCAGGCAATCAAAGTTGTCATGCCCCTACGATGGAAATCATTTCGGTTTTCAAAGGATGGACGACAAGGGTTAAGGATGACTAGTTCTAAGTGTCAATTGGAGTTGGAGAGACACTTAGAGTAGTTTAGGACTTTGTTTTTCCTTTGGCCATACTATTAAGGGGGGTATGGACGGGTAGCTTGACCTAGTTGAGTCTAGTGAGTTAGGTGTGGTGCACACTTGTTAAAACTAGCTCTAGGTAGCTCCTACGAAGCCCTTTGATCCCATGGAGCAAACTTCATTCACAAATGATCGAGAGTTGGAAGTGAATGGAGGGTCAAATACTGACCGGACGCTGGCCGCAGGGTCCGGTCAGTTCATTTGACCAAGGAGAGCAAGTCTGGTGTGACCGAACGCTGGAAGGTCAATGTGACCGGACGCTGAGGGCTAGCGTCCGGTCGACTCCAGTAAGGGTCCAGACTTGAGAAAGTGTGACCGGACGCGTCTGGTCAATACTGACCGGACCCTGAGTACCCAGCATCCGGTCGAGTATAGTAAGCATCCAAGAGCGACCGGACGCGTCCGGTCATTACTGACCGGACCCTGACAGCGTCCGGTCATCACTTGAAAACTGTTGCACGGGTTAAACTGACCGGAGCGTCCGGTTAGCATGACCGGAGCGTCCGGTCACCCCGCAGAAGCTCATAACGGTTCGTTTTTCAGGCTGTCTTATAAATAGAAGCTCCTCTCGTGTGTGGAGTAACTTTTGCTCATTTCAACAGCCAAGAAACACGTTTGTGAGTGCCAAGAAGAGCAAGGTCCTAGTGAGGTGTTTGTGATTTGAGAATCCAAGAGTGAAACCTCATTAGTGAATCAAGAGTAGACAAGTATGCATCCATCTTCTCATTAGGCTTCACGTGGTCAAGTGAGAGTTCGTGCTTGTTACTCTTGGTGATCGCCATCACCTAGACGGCTTGGTGGTGATTGGGAGCTTGGTGTTCACCCGGCGGAGCTTGTGGGTGACCCAACTCAAGTTGTGAGCGGCTTTGGGTGATTCGCCGCGATGGAGTGTCGAAGAATCAACCCGTAGAGAGCACTTGATCCTTGCGCGGATCAAGGAGGAGCTACACCCTTGCGCGGGTGCTCCAACGAGGACTAGTGGGGAGTGGCGACTCTCCGATACCTCGGCAAAACATCGCCGCGTTCCTCTCTCCATTTACTTTGAGCATTTACTTTAAGTATTTACTTTGAGCAATTCAATACTTGTCTTTACATTCATAGAATTGCCATGCTAGAGTAAGTTTGGAACATAGGTTGCAAGTCTTTTGTGCGTTAATTTGATAGAAACACCTTTCTAGGCACAAGGGGTTAATTGGGCTATCCATAGGATTTGATTATTGCAAGAAAATTTAGAATTGGCCCAATTCACCCCCCTCTTGGGCATCTTGATCCTTTCAGGGAGGAACCAGGGTTGGGGCCTTTGTCAGGAGCTACTTAACCATGTCAAGTGTTTCCTGGGCCTCAGATGTCCATTCGAAGTGATTGGCTTTCTTTAGGAGTCGATAAAGGGGAAGACCTCGTTCGCCGAGGCATGAGATGAAGCGGCTAAGCGCAGCGAGGCACCCTCTAACCCATTGTACCCCCTTTATGTTCTGAATTGGGCCCATCCTCGTGATGGCCAAGATTTTCTCTGGGTTGGCTTCGATGCCACGCTCAAAGACAATGAAACCGAGCAGCATGCCCCTCGGGACCCCAAAAACGCACTTCTCGGGATTGAGTTTGATGTCGTTTGCTCGGAGTTTTGCAAAAGTCTGCTCAAGATCGGCAATGAGATGGTCAGCCCATTTGGACTTGACCACGATGTCGTCAACATAGGCCTCAACGGTCCGCCCAATGAGGTCCCTAAAACATTTGAGCATACAACGCTGGTACGTAGCCCCTGCGTTCTTCAGACCGAACGACATTGAGATGTAGTAGAACGATCCAAAGGGGGTGATGAAAGATGTCACAAGCTGGTCAGACTCTTTCACCATGATTTGATGGTACCCGGAGTACGCATCAAGGAAGCAGAGGGTTTCGCACCCCGAGGTAGAGTCAACTATTTGGTCTATGCGCGGCAAAGAAAATGGATCCTATGGGCATGCTTTGTTGAGACCCATATAGTCAACACACATCCTCCATTTCCCACTCTTCTTTCACACAAGAATAGGATTGGCTAACCACTCTGGGTGATACACTTCCTTGATGAATCCGGCTGCCAAAAGCTTTGCAATCTCCTCGCCGATGGTCCTACGTTTCCCCTCGTCGAAGCGACGTAGGCGTTGTTTTACTGGTTTGGAGCCTGGGTGGATCTTCAAGGTGTGCTTGGCGACTTCCCTCAGGATGCCTGGCATGTTCATGGGTTTCCACGTGAAGATGTCTCTGTTTGTGCGGAGGAAGCCGATGAGCGCGCCTTCCTATTCGAAGGAAAGTGTGGTACCAACGCGCACCATTTTTCCCTCGGTGCTCCCGGGGTCTATTAGGACCTCCTTAGAACCTTCTGCTGGCTCAAAGGACCTTGTCGACCTTTTGGGGTCGAGCGCTTCTTTGGTGACCTCCTTCTTGATGGTGGCGAGCTCTCCAAGGTGACAATTGCTGCGGCATGATCGCAGCACTCAACCTCCCACTCATGGGTGTGCTGGAAGGAGGTGCCGATGGTGATGATCCCGCCAGGGCCTGGTATCTTTAGCTTGAGGTAGGTATAGTTGGGGATAGCCTTGAACTTCGCGTAGCATGGACGTCCAAGGATGGCATGGTAGGTTTTGGGGAACCCGACCACCTCAAAGGTGAGGGTTTTCGTCCTATAATTGGATGGATCCACAAAGGTAACAGGCAGATTGATCTGCCCAAGTGGCATGGCCTACTTTTAGGACACGATGCCATGGAAAGGTGCTCTAGTTAGGTGGACACGTGTTCGGTCGACGCCCATTTCGTCGAGCGTCTTGGCATACATGATGTTGAGGCCGCTGCCTCCATCCATTAGTATTTTTGTGAGCCGCTTTGTGCCGACGATCAGGTCGACCACGAGTGGATATCTCCCTGGGTGTGGGACGCTCTCTAGGTGGTCAGTCTGATCGAAGGTTATGGAGGACTCTGACCATCGGACAAAGGTAGGTGTGGCCGGTTCGGTCGTATAGACCTCGCGGCGCGTGACCTTCTGACGGTGTTTGGAGTTGTAGGCCACTGATCCTCCAAAGATCATGAGGCAACTATTTGGTGTTGGAAAGTTGTCGTCCTTCCCCTCAGCATTGTCCGTGGTGGGGTCAAGGTCCTTCCCGTGCTCCCCTTTGTTGGAGCCTCTGGATAAGAACTGCCTCATTAGGCTGCAGTCCTTGTATAGATGCTTAACTGGGAAGGCATGGTTTGGGCATGGCCCTTCAAGTAATTTTTCAAAATGGTTTGGAGTGCCCTCCATGGGCTTTCGACCACCCTTTGAAGGGTCGAGATGGCGACTAGAGGGGGGATGAATAGTCTTTTCTAAAATTAATCGCGTCGGCTAACCGATATAAATGTGGAATTAAAACAATCGGTCTAGCCAAGACTACACCCCTCTATATATGTTCACTAGCACCTTGCAAAGATACTAATTATGCAACTAAGGTGCTGGGCTAGCTAGAGCTCTCCTAAACAATTCTAGGAGCAAGGTCACACAAACCTATGCCACTAGTACTTTAAGCAACAAGGGAGCTCCTACACATGCTAGTAAGCAAAAGCACAAAGCTAACAAAGCTCACTAGCAATGCTCAATAACAAGGCAACCAATGCCTAATTAGAGAGCGCAAATACTTAGCTACACAAACTAAGCAATGTGACTAACAAGGTTACTAAAACCAAATTAGCCACGCAAGGGAGCTACTTCTATGCTACACAAGCAAGAAGGTAATTAGCAAGCTACACAAGCTATCTAATTACAAGAGCAACTACACAAGCTTAATATGTATAAAAGTAATTGCAAGCTTGTGTAATGGGGATGCAAACCAACGGGAAGAACAAGGTTGACACGATGATTTTTCTCCCGAGGTTCACGTGTTTGCCAACACGCTAGTCCCCATTGTGTCGACCGCTCACTTGGTGGTTCGGCGGCTAATTAGCATCACCCGCTAAGCCCGCACGTCGGGCGCCGCAAGAACCTACCCCGGAAGTGAGGGTAGCTCAATGACACGCTTTACTAGAGTTGCTCTTCGTGGCTCCCATGGGGCGAGCACAATGCCCCTCACAAGCACTTCTCCAGAGCGCCGCACAAGCTTCTTGCGTGCTTTGACGGAGACCACCACCAAGCCGTCTAGGAGGTGGCAACCTCCAAGAGTAACAAGCACCACCGGCTTGCAACTCGATCACCTAGTGCCACTCGATGCAACCTCACGATGCAATCGCACTAGAATCACTCACTCACACAATCGAATGATCACTATCAAGTATATGTGTGATGGAGGGCTCCCAAGCACTCTCAAGCATGGACACAAAGTCCCCCAAGGTGCTCCCCCCAGCCATGGCCGAAGGCCACTTCTATTTATAGCCCCAAGGGCTAAACTAGCCGTTACCCCTTCACTGGGCAAAAGTCGGGCCGACCGGACGCTCCGGTCGTGTTGACCGGACGCTGGACCTCAGCGTCCGGTCGCCCACAGACGGCCACGTGTCCCGATTCCAACGGTCACTTGACCTGACCAGACACAGCAGCTTCAACTGACTGGACGCTGAACCCCCAGCGTCCGGTCATTTCCAGTAAGGTACCGACCTCGACCGGACGCGTTCGGTCACACTTGATCGGACGCAGCCAGCGTCCGGTCACACTCCAGCTTCTGCGTCATCGTACGTCAGCCTGACCGGACGCAGCCTGCCAGCGTCCGGTGCATTCAGATCCAGCGTCCGGTCAGTTGACCGACGCCAGCATCTTCGTGATCAACTCGTTTTCACTTCTAACTTCTTCACCCTTGCTCCAATGTGCTAACCACAAGAATTTGCATCCGGCGCAATAAAAAATAGGCATTCCATTTTCCCGAAAGCACCGAATGTGCGAACACCACCAAGTGTACACCACCATGTGTATGTGTGTTAGCTTTTCACAATCATTTCCCAAAGGATGTTAGCCACTCAACTTGCCACGCCACTCAATCCTAGCGACGATGCAAAGTTAGATCACTCGAGTGGCACTAGATGACCGATATGCAAACAAGTTTGCCCCTCTTGATAGTACGGCCATCTATCCTAAACCCGGTCATAAACTTCTCTACACACCTATGACCGGTGAAATGAAATGCCCTAGGTTATACCTTTGCCTTGCGCATTCCATTCCATCTCCTCCAATGTCGATGCAACACATGCACCAACACGATCAACAATGATATGATCCACTTCATATCATCACGTGATCATATTGGTTCATCGATCTTAACTTCACTTGCTCTTCACCATTGCCATCGTCCATCGGCACCAAGTCTTGCTCAAGCTTCACCGCCACGCGGTCCATCACTCCAAAGCCTTTGACTTGCCCTTCACGCTTGCAACCGGTCCATCAAGCCAAGTCTTGTCTTGATCTTCTCCACCTTGATCACATGACTCAATGTCATGTCTCATGTGCATTTAAGCTCCTTCATCATCACATGTGTGAGCTTTGCAACATCTCCAAGCCATTTTCACCTCCATGGCATATGTTGCTCACACACATGTACCTGTGGACTAATCACCTGTGTATCTCACATAAACACAATTAGTCCACCTAAGTTGTCACTCAATTACCAAAACCAAACAAGGACCTTTCACCCTTGCGGTCGGCAGCGGCCATGAGCGAGCCCTCGCGTTGTTGCTTCTTGTTCTTCCTTTTGGTAGAACGATTAGAGGCACCTTCACCGGTGCCCTCGTCTTGCCTTGCCTTGCCATCAGGATGATCGAATATTGCTCCGACCACTTCTTCTCCTAAGGCATGGTGAGTGGCGATATCTAGGAGTTCCTTGGTGGTTCGCGGGCCCTTGCGTCCTAGCTTATGAACCAAAGACTCGTAGGTGGTCCCAGATAGGAAGGCTCCTATAACATCGGTGTTGGTGACAATAGGTAGCTCATTGCACTGTCGGGAGAAGCGTTGGATGTACCCATGGAGGGTTTCGCTGGCCTTCTGTCGGCAGTTTTTGAGGTCCCATGGGTTCCTAGGGTGCTAGTATGTGCCTTGGAAGTTCCCCACAAAGATCTCCTTTAGGTCCGCCCAACTCTGGATTCTGTTGGACGGCAGGTGTTCCAACCACGCTCGTGCCGAATCCGCCAAGAACAGTGGAAGGTTGCAGATAATGAAGTCGTCATTATCTGCACCATCGGCTTGGCAAGCAAGCCGATAGTCTTCGAGCCATAGTCTAGGGTTTATTTCCCCAGAGTACTTTAGGATGTTGGTTGGTGGTCGGTACCTTGGCGGGAAGGTAGCGTTGAGGATGTGTCGACCGAAGGCCTGAGGGCCCGATAGGCCAGGGCTCGAGCTTCAATCCTCGCTGCTGTGGTAGCGTCCACCGTGACGAGGATGATAGCCGCGACTGGTTCCCTCTCTTAGATCGTCGTGGGTACGCCTGCGAGCATCGAGAGGGTTGCGTGTGTCACAGTTATGGCCGAGACGCTGATGCACCAGGATCGCGGTGCGCCACCTGCTGCCCTATGGTGCCTTGTGGACCGACGCATCCCTGCTGAGATGCCCGAAGAGCATGTGTTGGCTGGCGTCAAGCTCGTGTCGCTAAGACAATGAGCTCTCTGCCTACTGCATCACCGCACGCTTAAGCAGCGTGCGAACCTTGCGGTAGGCCTGATGATCCTCGGGCGTCGTGGCCTCTAGAAGGCCATGGAGCAAGGCCATGGTGGCGGCGATGTTTTGGCTTGCCCGGGTGAAGTGAGGGAGGGCTTCTTCATCTGCAATGATCCTCCAGTTCACATCGCGGGCCATGGCACGTGCGCGCCCACCGTCTCCATGGCGCTCTATCTCCTGGTCGAGCTCCGCGCATTCCTGCTCAAGCTGGAGTCGCGCTTCCTCGATCTCTTGGTGTTGGGCTTTCAGCTGCTCCACAGGCATACATGGCAGGGCCGCTGTCTCCCTTTTGGCCTCGTCGCCGAAGTCATTCGCCGGGGTAGCCTCCACCTTGAAGACGCTTTCGACGTGTCCCTCGGGGGAACCCGTCATGAAGCATTCACGAGAGGGGTGATGGCTTCCTCTGCTGGAGTCAGAGCCAGAGGGCGACCCCAGCTCTTCTATGAGGAGGTCGTGGAGAGATTCCATGATGTGTTCGATCACCCCTATGAACTCGTTGTTCGTAGGGGATGGGATCATGCGCTGGGCCACCAGGTGGCTAACGATCACTGCAGCGTTGCAGAGACCGAATGGAAGCACTATTGTGGCGCTTCATATGTGGCGTTCCAGAGAGAGAGGTTCTCCTCTGGTGAGCCACGCCATGTCATTGGCATCAGAAAAGGTGAGGTGGCGCTGGTCCTCCCTGGATGGCTAGGGTCCTAGGGAGACACCGAGCTGGCGCTCAAGCCTCTTGTAGTTGAGGCCGATGGAGGGGAGAGGTTGGATGGCGGCGTGGACCAACGCTAACTCTCCTTCCACCATGATGATGAAGTCTAGGTCCTTGAAGCGCACGGGTGCACCTGGGACCTAGCTGATACTGTGTCTAGCCATCCATGGCCTGATGTTAATGTCGGAATGCGCAAAGGTCCCCTACTTGGCGCGTCAACTGTCAGTGTTTCGAGTAAACACCAACGAGTAAATTTGTATTATTGCGTGTCCGGCCCGGATGGTGTACTAAAAGACACAAGGTTTATACTGGTTCAGGCAGAATGTCCCTACATCTAGTTTGCGACTATTGCTCGTGTTATTAGCACTAAAAGGTTCATAGTAAGGGTTACAAACAGGCAAGAGAGGGACAGGTCCCAAGTCTCTGATGGAAAGGTTGAAAGGTCGCTGAGAGCTTGGATGCTGCTCAGCTATGTGTGATGAGATGTGTGGTGTGTTGAATCGATCCATCCCTTTAGTGGGGGTGCCCTGCCTTCCCTTTTATAGACTAAGGGGAGCAGGGATTACAGATGGGAGAAAGAAGAAAACCCAGAGGCAAAGAAGGTCCTTCGAAGGTGCCGGGTCTTCCCTTTCCCCTAAGCCAGCCGTGTTGACACAGCAGATGGTGCCTAGGATAGCTCCATGCTGGGCGTCTGCGTTGATGATGCCATGCTTTGACTTGATCAGCAAGTGGTCACGTCCCATCCTGCCTCGGCGAGCGGCGTGATGGGCCAGGGTGTTGATCCGCAACCCCATGGGGAGCGGACAGTGCAGTGACTGCACGTCCATCACTGTAGAGGACATGAGTCTCCTGTTGGACCATAGTGGTTGTCGTATGGTTCCATCAGGATCCGCACCCAAGGGCCAATGGCGGCGCCAACAACACTATAAAAAAATGTCGGCGCCCACAACACTTTTCAGGCTCTAACATGCCTAGAAAGGCTTTAAAGCATCCGTCTTGTCATATCCTGATGGTACTTTTCTACAGGTGTGCAGGGTATGGTCCTCGGTATTGTGGTTGACTTGAGTGCCCTGCCTTATCTACGCGTGTAGTTATGAAGGAGCAGCGCGCAGACGTCGGGCGAGGTGAAGCCAGCCCCCGGACATCGGGTGAGACGGAGTCTGCCCCCAGACATCGGGCGAGGCGGAGCCAGCCCCCACATGTCGGGCGAGGTAGAGTCTGTCCCCAGACGTCGGACGAGGCGGAGTCCGCCCCCAGACATCGGGCGAGGCAGAGTCTACCCCTGGACGTCGGGCGAGGTGGAGTCCGCCCCTAGACGTCGAGCGAGGTGGAGTATGCCCCCGGACGTCGGGCGAGGCAGAGTCTACCCCCAGACGTTGGGTGAGGCGGGGTCCACCCCCAGACGTTAGGCAAGGCGGAGTCTGCCCCCAGATGTCAGGCGAGGCGGAGTCCGCCCCTGAATGTCGAGCGAGGCAGAGCCGGCCCCCAGACGTCGGGTGAGGCAGAGTCTGCCCCTAGATGTCGGGTGAGGCGAAGCCAACCTCGAACGTCGAGCGAGGTGGAGTCCGCCCCCAGACGTCGGGCGAGGCGGAGCCAGCCCTCGGACGTCGGGCAAGGCAGAGTCTACCCTCAGACATTGGGCGAGGCGGAGCCAACCTTTGGGGGTCGGACGAAACAGAGTTAACCCTTGATCGTTGGACAAGAGGTGTAGTCGTGTTCTTGCCTGTTCGGAAGCATCAACGTTTGATGGTCATTAGCTCCTCCTCTTTGGGTACCCTAGTATTCGGTCCCCGACAACTATTTTCTCCTCTCTCAGACCTTCTCACTTAACCCCCTGGCCTTTCCCTAATTCACTCGCGCGCACCGCCTGGCGGCTCAGTGCACGGTGGCGTGGCGGGTGATGACACGGCGCAACCATGCCGGCCACCAAAGGCTCGCACTGGCCCATCGGTCGGGCCAACCTTCAACTACGGTCCAACTGCCTACACCAAGCAGCAACGCAGGGTGGTGGGACACGCTGGAGCAAGCTTCAGCGACACGTGGCCGTCCGTGGTAGCGACGTAGCTGCCCCGGCTATCTAGAGCACCTAAGAACCTAACTGGCTAGCGAGGAAGCATCAGTAGACTACCATGGACCTAGCCGAGGTGACGGTTGGGGTGGAGGATGGCAGAGGAGGTGTGGCCACGTGCGGCCGAGCCGTGCGGTGACGCACCGCGGTTACGCGGTCGCGTCAGCGGCGACAGGGAGGCGGTAGCGGTTCCACTGGCGTGCGCCAGGTGGAGAGGGAGGCAAGGTGAAACTAGTGGTGCAGGTGAATTGGCTCAGGAGGGACGGTAGGAGGGCTTCCCACATCCATGGCCAAACACGGCCTTATCAGCACGGCTGTGGGGAAACTCCAAAATTGGAGCTTGGTAGTGCCTTCTTCATGGTTGGGTGGGGTTGGGCAGCGAGAGCACCTGATGGTGAAGACGTGGATGAGCTGAATTGAATGGAGGTGATCACTCGGTGGCCAATTGATGGCGCGGCTTGACGGTGGCAGTAGAGAGGGAGACAGGACGGCAAGTGGGCTCGTCTCGGTCTCAAATTGGTAGGACGTGGTCGACATGATAGTGGAGGCACGCACGCAGACGCTTCAGACAAGCGCGTGCATCCCCGACTGGCATGGCCCGCGCGGCCGCAGAGCCATAATTGACAAGGTCACGGTGAGCTCGGTTACGTGCGCGCGACAGTGGCGTCCTCGAAGTGGGCTGGCAGCGGTGTAGAGGTGCAGAGGGCAGGCGCGGACGCGACGGTGATAAGATGACACCGGCAGTAGCTGCATCGCGGCGCGGGGCGGGTCGGCAGCGCAGCGGGGCTAACGGCAGCACCACTTGGCTGCGCAAGCAGCAACAGCGGCACCACACGCCAGAGATGGCATATGAGGCTATCAACCCGAGCTAAAACATAATACATTTTCTTAACCCGATTTCGCAAAATAAATTGCCAAACATGGCATTGTCTAGCTATCTATACACTTAAAAATCTTCTAAGTCTATGAGCTGAAATTGATTCCAAATTGCATTTCTAGGCTATTAGAAATGTTGGCTAGCAATGTTATTTTTCTACAGCAAGTATTTCATTGCCATCTACAAAGTTCATATTCCAAACTTTATTTAAGCGCTACACATATGGTCTATAGTGTTTTTGTTCAATAAAAATTAGTTTTAAACCCAACTTGATATACATGAGTTATTGAATCGACTTTCATTTAATATTTGTATTTGTCATTTTAGGTTATAAGAAATTGATCTACACACTCCATCACATGCATTATCACATAAACATGATGCTCATGATATAGTTTAGTAATTTGTTTAGGCGTAACACCGAGTGTGTTACATAGTAGCGGCTCCGCGCGGCGGGGCCAGCGACGCCTGGGCCGCAGCCAGGCCAGAGGCAGCCGCGGCTAGCCATGCGCGGCAGCGTGCACACGCGCGGCCAGCGCGGTGACGCCGAGCGTCTAAGCTTGGTGACCGCATCCACCCGGCGAGCCAGCCCGAGAACGTGTCGTGCACAAATTTTAAAACGCCTATAACAACTAAACGGTTGCTTCTGAACCTAAACCATCTTCACAATGCTCAAGATGGCATATGAGGCTACCAACCCGAGCTAAAACACGACATCACCTCTTAACTCAATTTCACAAAATAAATTCCCAAACCTGGCATTGTCTAACTGTCAATAAACTTAAAGAATCTTCTAATTCTTGTTGAATTCAATTTCAAGTTCTATTTCTAAGCTACTAGAATTACTAGCAAGCAATGTTGTTTTTCTACGGAAAAAGTTGCATTGTCATCTATAAAAATTTGTACTTCAAACTTTATTTAAGTATCACACACATGTTCTATAGTATTTTTGCTTAATAAAAATTGGTTTTCAACCCTACTTGATATACATGAGCTTTTGAATCAACTTTCATTTAACATTTTTATTGATTATTTTAAATTACAAGAAATTTATCTATACATTCTATCACATACATTATCACATAAACATAATGCTCATGATATATTTTAGCAGTTGGTTTAGGACGTAACACCGAGGGTGTTACAACGAGGCCGCGGCGGAAGCGTCTGCTCCCCCTGGTCCCAAACTAGTAATTGGAGCTCCGGGCACGGTGCATGGACGCCAAGCCTGGTGGAACGACTTCAGCTGGCGCGGATTAACAACAAGCCTCATCCTCCTCCGCTGTGAGAGAGGATAGAGATGGAGGAAAGAAAGGGCCTTTTGCCCGTTAGGATCATTTTAGCTCTCGTTAGCACGTTTCTATCGACTAGTGAACTAATTGTTAGTTTGATATGGACTAACTGTTAGGGCTACCTTTTTAATCGTTTCATCTACATCCCATCCTACTAAAAATTCAAAGTGATTTATAGGTCTCGTTCGCTGGTCTGAAACTTGGCTGAAAAACACTGTTTCGGCTGGTTTATTGTAAGAGAAAAACACTGTTGGACTGGTTTGATAAACAGTAACACGTGAGGGGGACCAACCAGCTGGCTGGACGGGTTCAGACCAGCGAACACCACCATAATTTAGAACAGGAGTAGGTAGCAGGCGTATGCAGAGATAAAAGAGTCTCGACTTGTGGAACAGTACTCCCTCCGTGCTAAAAAAATGAAGTTGTTTTGGACAAGGCTTGGATCAAACGTTAGGAATATAAATCATGAATAACTTTTAAGTTGTTGAGTTTGAAAATGTGAAAACCATATATATAGATTTGTCTTGAAAAATACTTTCACAAAAATTTATATATATCATTTTTTTGATAAATATCTTTATAAAAATAAATAGTTAAAGTTATTCTTTGGAGACCGTGTTGCTGTTCAAAACGACTTCATTTTTTTTAAGTACCGAGGGAGTACTAACTACTGACAGGTTTAACATTATACTCCTACTTTTAGCAGGATCTTAGTGGACTAAATGAGCTACCGTAGTACTAGTAGTATACTCCTATCTTGGGAGCAGAGAGTGCTCCTGTCCTGCCTGCAACACTGCGTGTTTAGTGGGTGCTGGACTGCTGGCACGCATGGACGGTGGTGCCGTACCGTACGTGCATGCTTTGTTTTGTAGTTGTAGTTGTAGGGGTACTACCATCAGCTGGTTGGGGTTGGGATTCGGTGTTTGGTTGTCGCGAGCAGCGGATTCATCCCTTTGCTCTCTATCTGCTGACTGCTGTGGTTTTTCGCGCGGGGTGGGGTGGCACACGCGGTGTCCCGTATCAGGTTCAGAGAGGAGTAGTACTATATATATATTAGTTAATGGCTCGGGACCGCCGCGAGGCAGCACGCATACTTAATCATCATTCATCACGCCTCAAACGGGACACGCCACGCCCATAATTAATCAACTGCCGTACTTACTAGTAGTAGTATACTACAGGGAAGCCGCCGTACACTCTACCGATAGCACTGGTAGCAGAGCGAGGGCCGTCACAACTATCAACAATGGCATTAGTTATCCTGCCATCTAAATATTTTTCTGATGTGGCAAACGATTTATTGAAAAGAGAGAGAGGAGGAGGAGGATGAGATGGTTTCTTAATAAGAAACCATATCTATACGAGAATCAAGACATGAAAAAATATAATATGTAAATGAGAGAGAAAGAAGATGTGCGACTGAGAAAAAAATTTATTCTGTAAAAATTATTCATTGTGAACGTAGTTTCTATAAATAATACCTACATATATAGAAGCCATACATGGTTTGTAGCATTGGAAGTGCTGGGAGAGGAATGATACGAAAAGGCCGGCCGGCAGGACGAGATTGGAGTCGGAGCTTGTGCGTGCCATCATGACTGACTCGATCGAGCTTGGAATGTGCAGGCAGGCAAGCGGAGTAGTATATATATTTTTTTTCCAAAAAAAAGAACTCATATTGTGAGGCTAGCTTTAATTGTCGTCCTTGCATTATTATTTATTATTATTATGTTGTTGGTGGTGGCGATTATTGAGGCTATGATAAAAGCCATGTTTACCTGGTTGATAAGTCATAAAAAAAAGTACGGCGGCAAGGGAACTGGGCGAAAGACGATCGAAGCTTGTCCGAATAAAGCTAAGCCGCTTGGCTAAAAGATGTGGGAACACTAACTAGGTGAAGGTACCACACAATCTCAAAGTGGGGGTGGGGCGACTCATCATCTCGTCTCATTCCTCATCTGCCGTTGGAATGGAATGCATGCTTTTATTATAGTACTACTCCTATCCTACTGCGAGTACTAGTGTATGCTGCAGGTCAAAAAGGCAAGGCATGCAGCGGAGACGCGATGGAGTTCATTCCGGGCCATGTTTTGGGGGCCGGGGCACTGAATCATTGCATTGCAGCTGTCTCTACTCTACTCTATCTTTGGCTCAGTTCGCTTGTCTTAAAAATAACTTGTTCGGCTTTTTTTTTCAGCCGGAACAGTATTTTTCTCTCACAACAATTTAGCCGGAACAGTGTTTTTCAGCCAGTTTCAGCCAAGTTTCAGACCAGCGAACGGGGCCAGTGGGAGAGGGAAGGTTGGTTGGGTGGTCAAATCAGCCATGCTTATCGATATAGTGTTTTTCTTTTACAACAAAACAACATCAACTGACTTATAAGCCACATAAACGATCAAGCGAACATGATGTTTAGCGCTTCAAAGCCATCTTTACAGTATTTGATTGATTTCCTCCGGCGTGGTATATGGTATCAAATCTAGCCAAGCATCCATATTCGATTTCCTGTGGAGGCCGGACAGAATCCTCTCCGCCTGGCCCGTTCATGTCATTCCCGTACAAGCCTCCATCCGCACACCAAACCGCCTACAGCAATTGATCGATCGGTATATAAAGATTCGTTCGTCACCCCACCACGCAGCATCCATAGATTAGTTTGTTCCTACAACGTTACACATGCTTAATCGCTTGCTTACATATACGGTAGACGTCCAACTCGCGATGGGTGTTTCCACGGCTCTCACGACACAGGATTTGCTTATATCTGGTAACCAACATTATAAGAGTGGCAGGCAAGCTTTGGAAATGGACGACGGGAATAATACTAGCTAGAAGCAGCTATAGTACTAGTAGTATCATGGATGTGATTAGTTCGCCACCCAGAGTGGATCTGCTCTCGTGTCTCGTCTCTCGTCCAGGACAGAGCAGAGCAGAGCAGCCTGTCTGTCGTCTCTCACTCTCGCCAAGCGCGGAGACTATTTTTATACTTCTCCGTATACGTACATAAAATATTAAATATAAACTAATTACGAAACTAATTACATAGTTTACGACTAATTTACAAGACGAATCTTTTGAGCCTAATTAGCCCATGATTTGACAATGTTTTGCTACAGTAAACATGTCCTAATGACAGATTAATTAGGCTTAAAAAAAATTCGTCTCGTGGAGTACTGAGGGATTATGTAATTTATTTTTTTTATTAGTATCTGAACACTCTATGCAACCTTCTCCCGACACACCTCCTAAATTTTAGTAGCTGAAAACACACCTTAGCACAGGATCGGACAGACACGCAGCCATGTGATTGCATGCATTATTGTCGGCAGTGCACGCGCACGGACATGATCGTTCATGAACGCGGATGTTGCAGAAGACAGACACCAATGGCTCGGTTGCCATGCGCGTGTGTTCACGAGGCTAAGCACACGTACCCGACGTACTCCTACGCACTATCTTTGTCTGCTGTCAGGAAGGTTTAAATCATCGATTAAATCAGTTCAATACTACCATCAAATCAATCAACAAATATCCAATTGATTTTTACGAGAAACTTTTCTGCATTCAAGTGCTCTTTGATATTACCCTTCTGGACTTCTAAGAAAGGTTTCAAATTTGCAAAAGATCAAGTGAACTCTCAAACCCTTAAACCCTTAACCTCCTTTTCCTTCTCCTTTCTTCTCTTTTTCTTCTCTGCTCTGCTCTTTTTCCTATGTGCCACTTCTTTTTTCTCATCATGCAGCAAAGGAGTAGGAGCTTACGAGTAGCAGCCAAAGAACGAGCTAGGGCCGGACGTCCGTACGCAACTCCCGAGCCTCCACTGCGACGAGAGACAGGCGCGCGGTGGGGGGAAGGGGGCGAGCGGATGAGCGGCCACGCGCGCAGCCCGGCTCGGTGACCAGCGTCAGGCGGTATATGGTATCCCCAGAGTGGATTTGTTAATAATAGATGGTATATGGCCAAAACATAGCTTATGGATAAATATAAAAAGCATTCATCTGCTCAACAGTAGGGGCTAACCTACTAGGCTGCTACATTGCTACATCAGCAGAAGACAAACATGCCCTTGTCCGAGGAAATCAACCTTCGTGTGGAAGATGTCCCAACAATCCGCTCTAACTGCAAGTTAGCAACAAGGTCAATTCACACGAAGACGAAGGATAACTAACATGTTGGTGGAGATTAACTCATGGAGTCAAGCAATGCATATAAGGCTGGACGAAAACTCGAAGCTCGTTAGCTCGCTCGGCTTGTGGCTGGCTCAACTCGGCTCAGCTCGTTATGATAACGAGCCGAGCCGAGCCAAGATTTTAGATCGTTAGCTATAACGAGCCAACTCGAGCTAGCTCGCGAGCTGCTCACGAGCTAAACGAGCCAAGCTTCCAGGAAAAAAATATCATTTAAGGTTGTTAGATGCATGAATACTATAGTATTTTATTATACTTGTATATATATTAGCACATATTAATTTTTTTATTCAATTTAAGGTTGTTAGATGCATTTCTTTTGTATTATTATTATTCTCAAACTTTAGATAAATGCAAATATTATATTTTGTGTATTTTTTTATACCTGGCTCGCGAGCTTAACGAGCCAGCTCGAGCTTTTAACGAGCCGAGCCGAGCTAGCTCGTTATCTTAACGAGCCAGAACGAGCCGAGCCGAAACGAGCCGAGCCGGCTCGTTATCCAGCCTTAAATGCATATAAACTTGTAAAAGATACAGCATAAGAAATTGGACATACACAAGACTAGCAAATAATCAGGAGAGAATTGCATGTGAAACTGTTGAGCATTAACCAAAACCAGGTGAGACAAATTTTCAAACAGAAGCTCAAAACCCGAAAGCTTGTGATTCTAATCTTGAATCCAGACTGTGTGAAATTTGATAGTGCGACTACAAAGATTAAAATAAATTTGTTCATACTGCTAACTGAATAGCTGAACTGCATGATACTATGGATCACAAACTCCATGAAATGAATGTTTCTGCAGAGCATGAAATTAATAGCGGGACAAGATTACAGTTTCCATGATGGAACCAAACTTAGTGAAATAATGAACTCACCTTAAGAAGGTCAAGACGAGAAAAAAGGGCATTGCACTTCCGGTTCTCTGATTCACCTAGCATATTTACAAGCTGAAAGGAAGATACAAACCCAAGGGAGTTTAACTTTCAAAACCTCTTCACCGTAAACCATGAGACAAAGCAATGAAATTGCAATTTAGTCAATACCTCCGGATAAAATTCTTTTCTCCCTGGCAATGAATAAATTAGTAAATGCTTTGTTCCTCTGATCTGCACGTCAAGAAATAATGACGAATATCCTTAGACAATACACCTAACACAGAAACAACAGGAATCGCAGAATACAATAAGTAATGCTTCAGACAATTTTACCTTGTATCGGTGGTAGAAGTGAGATCTTTCACTATAAAGCAAGATCTTTTTCTTGCCCTCAAAAAACCAGAGTCTTGAACGAGATATATCCTGTTGTGATGTAGCCCTGATTTGGGAGCACATTGAGATAAATACCACTTGTCTTAAGACTAAGGGCAGATAACTTAAATTGAACTAATAAAATAATCTACAATGAGAAGAAGGTCTACTCACTCTCCAATTCGACAAAATGACGCTTCCTTAGATTTTAAGAAATTGCTTATTCGAATATATTCAAAGTACGAACTAACGAATAGCAGCAATCCACCCTGCATTGCACTAGACAATTAGCGAATCTTGCAAGAGATAGTCATTGTAGGAGCATGGACATTATCAATATTTACAGGAGACGCTGAGCATCAAAAACTAAGTTCCTACAAAATTTCCAAAGTATCAAACACAACTGAATGTCCGCACATAACAGAATAGAGCATACCTCATTCAAGTCCTGGATCTTTGGATATACCTGTAACACATCATATAATATAAAAAGGACAGATGTATTAAATAATATATTAATACACATTTATATATGGAATAGATCACGAAAAATGGTGAAATAATAACTCTAGAATTTTCAGCAGTATGTAGCCAAGAGACTGTCATGGTGGGGCACACCTAAAGGCCACATGCCAATAAGCCTCCCACAGCTTGAGCTAGCCCAGTCAAGTAAGCTAGATATTTACTTAGAGATTTAGTCAAGTTGATAAGATCAGTTAGCTGGTTATCAGATAAGTTTACTGACTAGACTGTCAAGATAGATCGATTTGCTAGGATGTTTGTAGAATTTGAACTAGCCTAAGTACACTTTGAAGGATAGTACAAAGTTGCTCAGATTATTCTGTAACTAGTAAATCCTTCATTATAAGAAATGTACTATTTAAGCTAACTCCAGTACATTGGAAGATATCTTATACAAGCATAAAAGAACAGACCTTGTTGCAGAAATAATCAAAGCGTGCATCATCAGCTTCAGCAATAGAAGATGCATCAAATCGTTCATACACCTGTTTAGTAATTGCACATTGAAAAGGATTAAAATAGTCAAGAACTGTTTTGGTAAATAAGATATAAAATTATGCATGAACTTTAGTATAACTCAGGAGGATTCTGAATCCATGGCATTAAGACCTTTTTTTACACAAATATATCTATGAGTAAAATTTAAGTTTTATTCACTATATATGCAACAATGTGGCAGAATCAAGATGGATAAGAGCATTCACCTGCCGCACTTCAAGTTGTATTTTGGGAAGAACACCTGCATACTCGGTCACCATTTTAATCTAGTAGAAGTTGTAAAACTATTAATTCAACAATACATGTACTCCCTTAAAGGGAGGAAAGAAACAGCTAACTCAGTGATTTCAATCATGGCATACCTTTCCTTCATAATTTAAGCATAATCCATTAAATAAAGCATTAATCTCTGCATAACATGGAAAACAATTGAAATTTGAAATGCACATACGTATATGAACAAACAAATGGACAAATATGTAATAGATGTAAAAGAAGCCTGCATAGCATCATTAAATTATCATTTATCAACCAAATAACTAATCAAGGTCTCGTGGTTCCTGTGCATAACTAGTTGCCTTGAGCATCAGTTTCTATGTTACTGAAAACAAGAGGAGAGGAGGGAAGGGAGCAGGTAAAAACCACATTCCAGCTGAATCCATACCTGGTGTAAGGTATGAGCTCAACAGTATTGTCTGCCGATAGTACTGTGCATGCTGATCCAAGTACCTTGGACATCAATGTACAAGCTTAATTAATATGGATATAGTTTGAGAATACACATAAATAATTAATAATGAATTGCCATGAAAATTGACTGTCCACAATACAGAGAGTCGATGTTATCAGAGCATTAAAAAATATTCAAGGAAACAGAATTACCATGGTCTAATTCGCATCACATTGGTTCCATGTTCTTTTGTTGGCAACTGATTAAGTTGTTCAAACACAGCCTCCAGATGCTCCCAGTTCTACATCCATGCATAAACTGTCATTTGTACCAAAAGGTACAAAACCAAATGTAAGTAGAAAAATATATAAGCCTTGAAGTTTACCTGCATAAATATCACATCTGCATGATCAACCACCACTATCTGCATACAAACCATTTTAGAAATAAGTAAACAAGGAGAAAGGAGAAACAGAAGGAAAAAAAATGCACTCTGTTCCATTCCTAAATACAAGTCTATGTTGAGATACAAATCTTTGAATTAGTTCTTGTTCAAATAGACTAATACATTAGCAACCTGCAACATACAATATTCTGGAGTACTTTGGGTGAGAGATATAGTTTATACGTTTTTTTTCATGTGAATCTAGATTCTCAACATACTATTTATGGTTTTAAAAAAAAAGACGTGTATCTAGTAATGAGGTGGCGAATAGATCATAAGGTCAAAGGAACTAACTTCAATTGAAGATAGGAAATCAAAATCCTTCTCCTTGCCATGTTCTCCTCCATCAATTTTCTGATAACAGAAAAGCATAAAGCATAAACAATAGAACTCCATAACAATATACATGTTCCAGAAGTTCAATTTAATGTAATTAATTAGAAAACAAAGTTATGAACTGAGGTGAAAGAAATTGGCGTTTAACAATAAAAAAAATACAGATAAAATTTATGGCTGCTATATAGCTAAGTTCTAATGGTGTGGCATACAGAAGACTTTTAGATGGGACAACCGCCTTAATCGCTGGTAGACTTTTTGTTTATTTGGATCCCAAAGAATTTGGTGTGACCTACCAGTCAGGCCTTTTGAACAAGGAACAAGATGGGCCATTGAGAGGAAGTTTTCTATTAAGACAACAGAGTATTTTCTGCTGGATTGTCTAGTTTGCAGGGATGGAGCTTGCTACGAAAGGAGGGGAACAAGATGAAGATTGACAAGATCATAGCAGGGATGCTGAAATGGCTTGGTTTCAGACAGTGTTTTATACCCCCATCAAAGTTCAGTATATCAGACAAATCTCCAATCATGCTTGAAACGCCTAAAGCTTGATGACACTATTTATTGCTTTCAATAATACTGTTCCGTTCATCCAATCAGACAGGTATCGTTTAGATTGACCAATCCAACAGCTAATCTCCATTAAGGCTTTATTAATGCATTTTCCTCAACCAGCATTTTCCCGAGGATTCTGTCCTACAGAAGCTGCTACTTCTCAAAGCCATCACACTAGAAGTGTAGTGCCATTTACATTTACCTGTACCCACAAGTTCTGCCATCAGCACTATGACACATCTTGCATACTTCCTCCCATTCCACTGTACATTCTACGAAGCAAGATTGCAAAACCACCCAAAAAAAACAGCTTCTTGCTATAGCATACAGCGGTTCCCACCTGGATCTCCCCACAATACTACTGGCTAACCACCACCAGTGTCATATTGTAAGTATTCTAGCAATTTCCATATACTTTTCAGGAAGGAGTACATCAAATTCTAGATCAATAGGACAATAGCATACAAGGTCTGCCCAGAATAATAAGAGTAATGTACAACTGCAGAACACGAGTAAGTACAGGTTATGAAGTCTATGAAGAAATCTTGTTTTTGAAAAAAAAAATACTTACACGTTTCAGTGCTAAAGGAGATGCAACTATTATATCAGAAGAATAGAAGTTACTATACAGCTTAATAGATTTCCTGCAGAAACATTAGTTCAAACATTAATTATTTAGACGTTCTCAGTAATCAATATGATAGAAAAAAATAAGTAGAGCATATATTCTCAGGAAGACTAGCTTATCTGTTTCTGAAAGTTATATTTTGGTCATAAGATTATATTCCCTTCGTTTCAAAAAATAAGGCATGGTATGACTCGTGGCAGTCTCCAAACTAAACTTTGAGCATTAATTTCTCTTATGACATATTATTGATAATGGCAATATCACGTTCATAAGAAAAAACATTAAAATATGAACCCGATGGTTTTTTCTTAATAAATATTATCTACATATTGTTAGATTAATTGTTGCTCAAAGTTCACGAAGTTTGATCTTAGGTTGTGTGTGTAGCTGTGTACAAAGAAACAGAATATGCCACCTGGCACCTGCCACTCAAATGAGTATCATAGACTAACAATTTTTACTTTAAGGCGCCATACTATTATAGACTAGAACAAACAACATCATTAAATTACAAAAAGAATGTGAAATAACTGCTATTCCATAGCCAATATTGACTAAAGAACACCATAACACCTGATGCATTACTTAGCAAAGACTTTTTGAATCAAATTATTTTGCAAAGTGAGTTTCACGAATGAGGACAATTGAATTTAAATGCCAAATTCTGAAAATAGAAGATCAAATTATCAAACCATTGCAAAAGATAAAGACAAACATGTGACATATGCTTGTTTTGTAGAAGGTAAAATTCAGTGAAGTCCAGGCAAATGGATGAGTACTGAACATTGTAATGATGAAAATAAGATTATGACATGAGTGGATTTCCAACAAAGGACTAAAATAAAAGCTGCTGATTGAAACTCGAAATGGGAACATAGTGAAATATAGAGTTATAGATCCACAACTCAATATACATTGTAATCCAAACTGTCAATTTGCAGTCATGTGATGGTAAAAGGAGGAAAGACCATTTTAACTATAATCTGTGGAAAGTGAAGAGAAACAAGCTGCAGTCTGAAACTGAAAATTATTATAAGCAACTTAAATACTTAATGCTCTTCCATCCCAGTAGACCAAGAAATGCAGTTACTCCTGCCCAGCTCCGAGGAAAAATGCTTCACTTCTGCTGCCTCATGCAAGATGCTGTACTACTACAGAGAGAGAGAGAGAGAAGATGTTGTGCCAGTGTCTAGCTGCATGGATATGGGAGCCAAGGAGTGTCCATCCAACACCACACTAAATGTTGCATGCGCGGAACGGGAGCCCAGAAGCTGCCACCCAGTATTCTGGGACTACGAGAAAAGATAGTTGCGCCTTCTATTATGGAATGGAGGGAGTAAATGTTAAGTAATTATATAGAATACTCACTTCGTTAATTTTACGCCAAAAAGAAAGTGATCATCAATATCTCCAGCAAAAAGAAGGTCAAAGTCTGCAGGTTTTGTGCTATGTTCAGGTATCCCCTCGTCATCTGATTCACCAAACTCCTTTTTAAATTGTCCCATGGCACTATCCTAGAGAAAAGAGAAAGATATCACTTAGCACCAGAAATAAAAGCATATGAGAGCGAGCTATTGATATGGTTATATCTGTACATAACCCTATCAGCTATTGTATCAGCAGAAAAAAGGATCAAATGTATGTAGGATTGTTTTTATATAAACTTACTTCACATCTTGAAGAAATCAGAACCCAAATCATTGCATATAAATATAAGAAAATGAAAATTTACCTTTTGTGGCAATGGAGAAAGCTGGATCAATCTCTTCACAATGCGTCGTGCAAAACTTTTGAGAGGTAACAAGAAAAGAACCTAAAAATATATTTAGACAAAAGAAAACAGGATTAATATGAATGTATCTTAAAGACTGGATTTATTGTACAGGCCCCACCAAAGTACCAAACCGATAGCATGCCAGATAAGTTTACTTATTGACAATTGCATGAGAAAATGACTCAATCCAGTCATAAATAAGTGACATTTTGGACATCGACATGGTCCGCAAAACACAACTTTGACTACTAATATCTGTTGTAATATATTTATAAAGTATAGCAAATGCATTCTGTTATGAAACTTTGAGACAAATCCACCTGTATCAATTTTCAGATATCCCAACTACACAATTTGAAATGGTTGACTGCATATCCAAAACAATATTTATTTGTACTGGAAGTACAATTACACCAACACGATTATTTATGGATAATAAATTTCTGTAATGTGCAGTGTCCAATTAGATATTATTTGCTTAGATGTGATCAAAGTCATCCAAGGCTTCACCTTGAGACCACACAGCAGCTGGACACCATGAGACGCATGACCTAATGACCTTATGGTATGTTTGGCAAATGGGATAGGGAAATGATATCCCACCCTCCAAAGGGTAATTGTGGGGGTATGGTCCCCGGTATCCACAAGACAAGACATGGGCCGCACCATCAGAGGTGATCCAGCCCACGAGATCAAGGCGTGCACGGCGCTGCTCGACGTGCACCGCAAGCTATTGCATAGTACCAAATAGGATACTTTCCTTGTAACCCTATCCCTCCAGAGTATAAAAGGAGAGGCAGGGGTCCCCTAGTCACCAGATCCATCTAATACATCTCAATACAATACACCAAAGACACAGGACGTAGGGTATTACGTCGATCAGACGGCCCGAACCTGTCTAAATCGCTATCTCTGCGCCTTGTGTCACCATCCGGTTCCTGATTACGCGCACCCCCACCGACAAATCTACCATCGCGGGATACCCCTCGGTGGACTGCCGAGCATCTTTTGTCGACAGTTGGCGCGTCAGGTAGGGGACTGTGCGTGCTGATCCATGGCGAACCAGATGGCGTACCTCAAGACCAACGTCGTTTGCGGCAACTCATCTTGCTGTGACCGGCCTCCTTCAACAACATCTACGACGAATTGGCTTGTATTGCATATCCGTGAAGATGCTCAGGATGAATAATTCTCAACGCCGTCCATGATGACGCAAGCAAACTAATTATGGAAATCACGAAGACAGAGGCTTCCACGGATCACCAGGCATGCAAGCTAGTTATGGACCAAACTTGCATCTACAAAGGCATACATCACGTCCCTGCAGCTTGCCCAGGTGGATGCATCTATGATGTACTTCCGACTGCTCGGAATACTAATTCGACTCCGTGTCAGAGCCGTCGAGCCCCGTGTCGCCGACCACTAATATAAGGACGACATCGCCCGGACTACTTACTCCGACCACCTGCCGCGTCGTAATGATGATCGTCGCGAAGAACGGCGCCGTGACAACCGCGACCGCCGCCATGACGACAGTTCGGAAAGCTCGAGCGCCTGGCAATTTCGTCAACGCCTACCAGATAACGCCATACGCTGCCGACCAGACATTCTGTCTAAAGCTAAGTCACGCTTTAATATTTTTCTAGATATTCTCCAGTCTCCATATATCGCCGCAATGTTTCTCCGAGCTGTTTTCTCCATGTTTGCTCTCCAAACGATTTTCTGAACCCCCGAACAGTCATGTTGACGCTCGAATGTCCCCAGAGACGGCCCTGTCTCCAACTCCTCCCTACACGTGCTACAGGCTCCGCGCTCTGCGTTATGGGTGGTCGGCAGCGGTTCCTTGGTCACGCCTGTTCCTCCTACACGTGCACAGGCTCCGCGCTCGACGTTATGGTTAACATGCTAGCTAGGGCTGGAGACTCAGCTACACACTAACTGGTCGGGCGGTTTATATTAAATATAAATACATCTCCACATCAACTGATAGCCGAGCTACATATGCTATTTCATCGTCATTGCTGATTTTTCTCCGGAGTTCATATATTTTTACATCATGTACTACCCGTTCTACATATTTGTATTGCAGGATCATCGTCTAGGTGATCGAACCACCTGGTGCTCGGGCTTCTCCACCGATCAACTAGTCGGACCGCTAGGTTCATGGACTTCGTCGCTGACCAGTTGATCGGACTGTTCGCCGGTCGCTTCTACTCAATGCTCACTTCGCCGACGACCAGTTGACCAGACTGTTCGTCGCTCGTGCTTCATCGCCAGCTACGTCAGTTACTCCTCAGCCCTCGAATTCTTCGTGCTCGAGGACTAAGTGGGCACACTTCACCCTACTTCACCTCACGGACGTCGCCAGCTACGCCGGTGCTCGGACCTCGCCAGCTACGCAGGGGACTCCTCGGTGCTCGGACAATCGCCAGCTACGCCGGGGACTCCTCGGTGCTCGGACCTCACCAGCTGCGCCAGGAACTCCTCGGTGCTCAGACATCGCCAGCTACGTCGGGGACTCCTCGGCGCTCGGACGTCGCCAGCTTCGCCGGGGACTCCTCGGTGCTCGGACGTCGCCAGGGACTCCTCAGTGCTCGGACGTCGCCAGCTACGCCGGGGACTCCTCGGCGCTCAGACATCGCCCTTGGTGGTCGGATCTTGCTACGTCTCATCGGTGTGCTATCAAGCTGCTCCATGCTGTTCGGATCAGGGTGCTGATCTTGGGCAGCACGTCTGGGGTCTTGATACGCGCATGTCGGACGACGTCGGCAAAGTTTTCAGACTTCTTTTTCTTTGACCCTGCTACAAGATTTATTCTTCATCTTCCAGCAGGCTCGGGGACTAAGTGGGCACACTTCACCTTGCGGTGAATGTGCGCTTTTCTCATCTCGAGGCTACGCCCGGGGACTGGCTGCCTGCTCAGCTAGTCTTCTACTTTCTGACCCTGGCACTACATGACTACGTCACCTACTGTCAGGCTCGGGGACTAGCTGTGGGGGTATGGCCCCCGGTATCCACAAGACAAGACATGGGCCACATCATCAGAGGTGATCCAGCCCACGAGATCAAGGCGTGCACGGCGCTGCTCGGCGTACACCGCAAGCTATTGCATAGTACCAAATAGCATACTTTCCTTGTAACCCTACCCCTCCAGAGTATATAAGGAGAGGCAGAGGTCCCCTAGTCACCAGATCCATCTACTACATCTCAATACAATACACCAAAGACACAGGACGTAGGGTATTACGTCGATCAGACGGCCCGAACCTGTCTAAATCGCTGTCTCTGCACCTTATGTCATCATCCGGTTCCTGATTACGCGCACCCCCACCGACAAATCTACCATCGCGGGATACCCCTCGGTGGACTGCCGAGCATCTTTTGTCGACAGTAATATTGTATCCTAGCCATTCATTCTTTACGCCTCGTTTAATCCTAGCATCCTAGCCGTTCATCCATTTCCCTTTCCCTATCCCACCCCCTTTATCCCTGTATCCAAATGCCTCGTTAAGTCAAGTCAACTGGCAACCTATCCCTAATAATTAGAATATTATTGATTGTCTATTTATTTACCACTATTGCTTGGAGTTTAGGACAATATTATTTGTTTAGACCAGGACATCCTCTATTAAAAGCTTTCACATCCTGCAGAGCTTCCTTGGTGATGGTGTGGGAAAAATCCCCAAAGGGCATAGTTATTGGGATTGGACTGGACACCATACTGGTCAAACCACAAACCCTTGACTGGTCTAAACGGTTGGACAACTGGCTCAAAACAGCTTAAATATAGAGTTTCATACCAAAGTCATCAAAGAAGCATGGCACAGTAGTGGACGGACTACCATGCGATTCAGGACTGAGGTTATGGGTTTGAACACATTTCCAAGCATTTTCCGTTGCAATATTCCAGCACACTTCCACACACCATGCCCACACGGCAATAAGTTGTTGGTGGGACAGAAATACTATTTGAGAAATCAGGGAATTAACATAAAGGTCACATGAATCTTAAGAAGCATGGCATGCCACGGTTTATAATTACACAAAAGGATAATGTAGCCAGAATCTACAGATCACATATAAAACATAGTTCCTCATAAATTGCGAGTAAACATGCAGGAATCAACTGTCACGACAGCTTAATGTGTTCTTATAACCTATCCACCTCGCATAATTATGTCTTTTTTCTTGCCAACACACATCACAAAGAAAATATTGCAAAACAAATGCAGGATAGCACACTAAAATACAACTAAAAATATCTGGTAGTGTAATCTCAGTTAATGTATCCACGGCAACAGAACAGGTGCTCAACATGTCAATATTCTTGATGTGATATACCTTTGGGCGCGTAAAACCCTGATCAAGGTATGTCTTATCATCCGAAATATCTCTGTCAGTGTCATTCCTAAGCTTCGCGTCATTTCTAATTACAACATCTCGCGTCCTATGAACATGATTCAACTGCAAAAGTAGTGCGCTTTGCAGATTAGCCAGCACCATCAAGAGGTTCAAGAATAATAACATGACCAAAAAGAGATAGTAAAGCTTACAGCATGCATAAGATAAGCGTCCATGGTACTGGAATCAGAACCATTACTTTTCAGATAAAATGGCTTCTTATTGCAATGCATTATGTCACGATAACTGTTACCTACAGTAATACATGAAGAATAAAATTATATCTAACATTAAGGAAAATAGAAAGCATACCATACATCATACTGTGAACAAATTTAACGAGATACAGCCCTAATTTGGCTGTTTAGTTACTGCATCACAGAAAGTAGGGTTTGGAATTGACTGGTGGAGCTAAAATTGTATCAGTAACCCATCTTTTCCGCAATATGATTAGACCAAGGATTGAATAGGCATACACCATGAATAGACTTCACTCTTTGGGATTTAGAACAACTAAAAGTGCGATCTTGTTCCATATACAAAAAGTAACACAAATGGCCAAATGTAAGATCAACACTTAAGTGACAGTGGTAAAAAAAAGTGATCAGGCAACAGCTGGTTCATGCAAGATTGTAGAAAAAATTCCTGGTTTTGTAAAATCTGATAACTTATCACCTGTCTTAGATATTCTTTTTTGAAACCCAGACAGCCATTGTAGGGGGGGGATAGAGCCCATCTTCTCAGTTCTGGAGTTTATTTCTCCTTGTCGCTGTTTGTCTGCCCAGGAGGGCTTGTTTCCCTTGTACACAAAATTCTATTTCCCTCTCTTAATTTAAAGGCAGATCTCCAGCCGTTACATTAAAAAAAAAGATATTCTTTTTTGAAACCTATATTTGCTCTAGCTAAGATAATCTCTTATAAAGCAATATATAAATGCAGAAATAGCGAAGGTAAAGTGCTTTCAAGTCACCAATGTGAGCTGCCATAAGGGCCTGTTTGGGAGAGCTCCAGCAACAATAATCTGTGGTACTGTGTCAAGGGCGTAGACTGATGGTGTGTGTGCCAGTGAACCTTACGGTTCTCATTTTAGACTAAGATGTAGGCTTTCGAGATCTCTGCTCTCCCAGACAGGCCCCAAGTATCAGGAAAGAAAAGAACCATTACCTTCCCAGCTACAATCAAGACAGAGAGATGCTGTTTCTCACAAATAAATAAAACTTAGGCACACAATTATTATTCTAATATTACTGAGCTCTACCACAAAAACCGATAACTAAAACCTTTATTCACTCTAGGCCAAGATAACTGTAATAGTGTTATTAAATACTCCCTCCATTTCAAATTATAGGTCGTTCTGGCTTTTCTAGATACATAGCTTTTGCTATGCACCTAGATATACATTATGTCTAGATACATAGTAAAAGTTATGTATCTAGAAAAGCCAGAATGGCTTACAATTTGGAATGGTGCAAGTAACAAATAATCCAGAAATAGTTAAAGCAAACAGGTTTAGAGCCACCGAAACTCAGCAACCATAAAGCCTATTCAGCAGACCTCCAGCTCCACCTATTTCACAAATTCATGAAGGTGGAGCTGGAGCCTGGAAGAAGAGTGAGGGTTGGTGTCTCAGTAAGCTATAATGGTTCTCATTTACAACTGGAAACAGAAGCTTAAAACTTCATTTTTAACCTACAACTCTGTATTTTGGGATACTATAGGAATGGAGCACTCCCAAACAGGCCCTAAGTGTAAAACAAGAAAGAACAATGACCTTCGCAGCTGTGATTAAGGCAGACAAGGAAGAGATGCTGTTTATTGCAATAAAGAGAACTTACAAAGAGAGAAGAAGCTCATTCGAGAACTTAAATGATCAGACAGCGTACGTTGCCAATGGTCTCTCAACTTTCCTTTGACATCACGAAGATGATCATCACAAGCTTCCTAAAATAACAAAGCATCAAGGTTCTTCTTAATCATCCCAAAACTGTCATGCACAATTGGTAAGATAACCAAATCACAAAGCTAGTGACTAATTTGACATTTAGTTTAGTCAATCAACAAGACATAGACAAACAAAAATGAACAAGAGCAATATTTTAGAGGATATTGTGCTTAACAAAATTTGCCAAACTTCATAATATGTGCACCATACGAATATTAAGAAATCACAGAAACAAGTATTTCTTGTGACACAGACAATAATGCTCCCCCCCCCCCCCCCCCCCCCCCCAATCATTTATTTCCAGTTCCCCAACTCCAACTTGTAAGATGAGCGATGGACAGTTGAGAAAGTGTATAAAGTACATAGAATGCAAATGTATTTATTTTCTAAGTAACTCACTCACATGCTTATAAAAAAATTATTAGGTACCAAAACACGCTTAAGGTAATTACTGATTTAAACTAAGAGTACTAGTAAATCTTTGAAAGGTCAGCTACAAATTCACATAAATTCAATGACCAGGCTGAAAAGATCAAGTTCCCCTTTCTTTCGTATGATGTGTGTGATTCAATTTAGCCTTCAAACATGGAAACCCAATGAAAGAGGTATACAGTTCGACAATGACCCGATCGCCACTATAATGGGCACTGCCATTATGCATATTATGCATAGTTATTTTTCTCGGCAGCATTAGGCATAGTTATTATTCCAGGGTAATATAGCATCCGAACTTGAAATATATTATAGAACATCTCAATATTGGATAGTACACCCTATCATCTAACAATATTCAGATGACAACCATACAAATTTCAAAATACATACATAAGGATTAACCAAAACTATACCTGCACTTTTTCACCTGTTCCAACCCATTTGGACCTTGGAATGTCCACAGCAGGCATTTCCCATTTAAATTTATAGTTCTTCTTCATCAACGCCTTGACTTCTTCATTTGTCATGATGTGGCTTACATGACGATGAAATGAACTGCAAAACAGATAGACGGAGACAGTGTTGAAAAAGGAGTGACAATGCACGCAAGAACAGGAAATGGCCAATATATAGAAATGATAAACATCTTTTGTCACTTCTGCTTACTGATAATAATGGATGGAATTTCAACGAAAAATCACCAATTCAACTATACCCCGACAGTAAAAGTCATGAGGGCTAACCTACTCAGATCAGTCTAAAAAGATAACTACTAACACAAATCACAAATCATATATGCAGCACTAACCATGAAGTCTCTGTTTCATCAAAACAATCATTGCCATTGTTTATCGTATCACCTGGCGCATCACCGCTAGGAGCGTCATATTCATCTTCCATGTCATCTTCATCACTCTGTGCTGTGCCTTGAAAGCTCCCATTGGCTTTTTTGTCAAGTTGAACAGTCCCTGCAGCTCCGGATTCCGTATCTAAAATTTCTGCTGCACACAATGCTTAAGTTAGGTAAGAACGAGCGTGAGCACTATTTTGTCACAGGAAGCAAAAAAAGAAAAAAAAAAGCGAGCGAAAGTGGAGGAAGGCCGATGGTACGATTGCATGCCACTACGCAAAGAAATTTGAGTTAAAACCTGTCGTCAGTTGAGTACTCCACAATAAAACTCTCTAGTGGCACAAACTAGCAACTTAAGCTTCTTGCTACTAGATGCAGACCATTGGAGAATGGAGATGCATAAATAAATAATCCAATGAGGGCCACACGGAGGAGTTGCACGTGAAGTCAATAGCCAATTAAGAACTTTCCGCTACTCATTCGACCTAAAGAAACCAACGCAAGGAGAAGAGGATCAGACCGTCATCGTGCTCCGACAGCTGGGGATTCTCCTCCGGTAACTCAGCTCCCTGCTTCGTGGACTTCGGTCTCTTTGGCTGGTTCTTCGATCCTGTGACGACAGCAACAGCAACACGAGACGGGAAAAAGCACGTTAGGACAGCTCGAACGGAGGGGAGGAGGTGGTGCCCAATCGGCTTGGGCAGGGCTTCGTACCTCGAGCGGCGGCGGAAGGCATGGGCTTGCGCTTCCCCATCTCCCTTGGGGATGGCAGTGGAGCACGCCCGACCTGAGAGAGGAGCAGGAACGGAAGGCCGGGCGGGCGGCGGGCGGCGGGCGGCGGAGAGTTTTGAGGAGCAGGTCAGGCGCAGCCGCGCAGGCACAGGGGTCCGGGGCGGGCGGCGGCGGGGAGGGCAGCCTTTGGGAGCGCGGGAGGGTGCGGGAGTACAGATTGGGCTGTGGGCTTAATGGGCCCAATGTGAAGTTGCATAAATGAGCCGTGAAAAACAAAATATTGGGTAACTTCATTCATTTTCCATTTGGAATTCTATTTGCTTTTACCGAACACTACTCACAAAAAGCAAGTAACACTCTCATAGGATCTATCTGTTTCTACAATTGTTCCTCCTTTCGCCGCACCAAAGACAAATTTACTGCAAATGGCTTTTTTCCAACACAAGAGAACTACGCGTCAATATATTAAGATACAACAAATGATCCAATTACAAGTTGAATCCACGGCATGAGTTAGTTTTTTAACTGGAAGTGCTAGTGCCCGGATGTCTGTCCACACGCCCGCGTTGCACTCCCTTTTTCCCACGCGCACCTGTACTCCACGCCCCGCTCGCGCCTGCACGCCTCCGCCCGCACCTGCATTTCGCGCTCCCACGTAGGGCCCAGGACGCCTGGATATCGCCCCGCGCCGTCAAACTGTGCATGGGGACTGCTCACGCCCCCTCTCGCTTTCTCACGCGCATCCCATATGCAACACCCAATCTCCTTTTAAAACAGCCAGATGCAACACTTTGTAACATACGTATGAAGACATATGAACACTTGAAACATGCTTCTGAAATACTTGAAAAAAAAAACACCTGAAAAACGCTTGAAAACCATTGCAAACATAAGCAAAATCCAGATAAAACACTTGCAACATATATGTGAAATATATGCAACATCCAGATAAACACACTTGTAACATATGTCCGAAAACACAGATGAAACATTGGGAACAGACGCTTGCAACGTACATGTACAACCATGGCAACATATGCAACATCCTGATCTACTTTTGCAATATCCATCTGAAACACTTGTAGCGTACCTCTAAAACACTTAGAAACGTGCGCTTGCAACATGCTTTTCACCCTTCTTCCGTGCGTCGCAAAGCAAGAGCAGGGAACGGCCGGTTTCAACCAGCCGGCGGCCGAGGATGGTGGCGCAGCCTGGCAGTGGCCAGCTGCGCCTGCGCTTGGCTTGGGCCTGGCCGGAGACGACCCCCTCTCCTGGCTGCCTGACTACACTCGGCGTCGGGGCGCCTGCTGCTAGGTTGGCCTGGCCAGCCAACAACACCGGCGAGCGGCCAGACCCCGGTGGCGGTGAGGAGGCTCGCCGACTCAGTGGAGGTGGCCGCAGCGAGCGGGCGGCGTGGTGCGGCGGTGGAGAACGCCGCGAGGCGAAGTGGGGAAATGTCGCAGTGTCTAGTTTTTTTTAGAAGCCGTCGAAGCGTCCAGTTAATTTGGTAGAACTTAGAAGGTAGCAGGCTTTTTGGGCCGGACCGCAGTCCCATCAAGGTATGTCCGGGCGGACGGACGCCCTAACCGTAGCATTTTTGTTTTTTAACACATATATGGGCCTTTGAAGATCTAAACATCCAGTATCTAACCCAAAACCTCTCCCAGAGCCTTACCTCCAGCCATCACCCAGAGCACTGCTTGCTCAGCAATCTCCTGTCCACCAGTTTCTGGAAGGTGTTGCGGATAATTTGAACTCAATGAAGAACATGGCATGGACAATATGTTTTCAGTTATTTGTTTTTGTCCCCCCCACAACGATGTAGGGCCTGATTTCACAGTAACTTCCTCATTTTATTATTACGAGTGAAGTCTGACTATATATCTATATATATATATCTTGTATATGGATGAGCACTGGAAAAGAAAATTTCATTCATATAGCTTTTTATGTTTGTTTTCGAAGCAACAGCTCTGAATTTGACAAGTCGTAACCATTAAGTAAAGAATAGTTTCAAGCTCATCGCAACTTATATTCTGTAGACCATGAGTCCATGACTCCACATTCTGTTTTTCACAGGTAAGTACTAAGTAGTCATCTTTAACTTCATTTTCCATATGGTAGTAGGAAAAAAAAAAGAAAAACGAAAAACTACAATAAGCTACAGAAAATACATGGGCGAAGCAATAATGGACACTAATACTGACTATATGACTAATAAGGCTAAGGACTAAAAAGTCTAAACTTGTGCAAGATCTTACAGGGATGACTATTAAGGGTATTATGTATATTTACTTTTGTGAGTTCTTGGTAATGCGCCAAAGTAAACCTCCGATAATATTGTTTATGGAGTGAGAAGCCATTGGAACTATAATGCTTGAGGAAGCTATGGTTCCTATACCATAGGCAAAGCCAACAAATGTTGCCCTGGAAACATAAAAAAATGTATAAGAATATATCTGAATCCTATCAACATGTTAGCACTTATGTGTATAGCAGGAGATAGTACACTTTTTCCAGTTGCACACATGCAAAAATACTGCAGAAAAGTATGTACCAGATTGCAAATGAATAATTCCTGCCATTGCCCAAGTGAAGAACACCAAAAATGGTTCCGATTATAAGGGCACTAATCCAGTTCAGTCCCAAGATAGGCATCATCGCCCCTCGAAAGAGCAACTCCTGTTATATGTAAAGTGTACATAAAAAGTTACTTTATTAACCAAACCAGTGTTCTTAAGCAATATTATCTTTTAATCGATGAGCTCACCTCAGTCATCCCAGGGAGACAAGCAACAACAATGTAGTCCAGAGGCTCTAGAGATGTAAGGATCTAATGGATGAAAATAAAATAATTGAGTTGGATTTCAATAAGAGATATCCAGTATCTAAAAATGCTGAGTAAGCTTGCAAGGTTCGAGTCCAAAAGTGATTTCAGGAGAAGACATTACAGACTAATTGTTGTTGGAGTATGTGTGTACTAAGGCCCATATGGCCCATGTATGACTCCCATATAGCTACCCTTCTAGGGTTAGCCCAAAAGGCTAAGGAATCACAATTCTATCATGGTATCATATTAGGTTTCCCCCTTTCCTCCCTCTCCCAGCCGCCAGGCAGGCAGCCGCCGCCGGCAGCCACTGCCGCCATGGCCGGTGGCCCACCACCTCCTCCCCCTCCCTCCTACTTCCACTGCTTCCCCCCTCTCCCTTCCACCTGGGCGCAAATCGCGAGCAGCGCGCGCTCTGGAGACCCAGCCGCCGCCGCCGCTTCTCTTCTCGCCGCCGTGGGCCTTCCAGGCGCGGACGCGGGCGGCGCGGATGCGGGCCTCCCCGGCGCGGATGCGGGCGGCGCGGCTACTCGCGCGGCTGCGGGCCTCCATGACGACGCCGCACGCGCGCGCGCGGAATTCCAGGGGCCAGGCGCGGGTGGCTCTCCATTTCCCGCCCCGCCTCCTCTGCCGTTTCACGCAGCGCCTCCACCGGACTCCGCCCTCGCAGCGGCTCTCGTCACCGCCCGGGCCGCTGCCGCGGAGGGCCAGGCACGCCTGCGCGCGGCGGCCCAAGCCTGGGAGCGGGAGCGCGATGCGGCCGATGTTCTGGCCCGTTAGATCGCCGAGGCGGAGCAGCTCCTCGTCCATCCGGTGTACCACGACACCACTGCCACCTCGTCTGCTCCACGTCCGTCCCCTACAGTGGTTCTCTGGCCCAACTCGGCTGATCCACTCGTCGCGCAGCTGCACTACCAAGCCGGTGGTGTCCAGAACATCCGGAGCCTGGTTCCTGTCGTCCTCGACCCTGAGTCGCCCTCCTACGCCCGCTGGCGGGACCTGGTCCTTCTCATCCTCCGCCGCTACGCCCTAGACGACCACGTCCTCACCGACGCCGCGCCTGCGGCTCGGACCCCTTCGTGGCTGCGTCTCGACAGCATCGTCCTCTCGTGGATCCTGGGGACCATCTCCCTCGACCTTCACGACCTCGTCCGCAGCACACCCCTGAGAGCACCGCCCGCTGGGCCTGGCTGGCGCTCGAGGGCCAGTTCCTGGGCAACGCCGAAGCCCGGGCCCTGCGTCTCGACGCAAGCTTCCGCACCTTCGTCCAGGGCGACCTCTCCGTTGGCGAGTACTGCCGGAAGATGAAGACCATGGCAGACTCCCTCGGTGACCTTGGCTGGGCCGTGGAGGACCGGATCTTGGTCCTCAACATCCTTCGCGGCCTCAACGAGCGATACAGCCACCTCCGCACCTAGATCACCCGGCAGCGGCCCTTTCCCACCTTCCTCCAGGTCCGTGACGACCTTGTCATGGAGGAGCTCACTTAGGGCATCCCGCCTGGGTCACTACCCGCGCCGGGGTCCTCGTCTTCCTCGACTGCTCTTGCCGCCACTCCTCCGCCACGTCCTTCCGCTCCGCCAGCGTCGTCCCTTCTTGGTCCTCCTCCTCCCGGGCCGAGCAGGGGTGGGGGGGGGGGGGGGCCGTGGCGGCCGTCGTCGACGCAGGGGGGGGGGCGTGGTGCGGGCCCTGGCCGTGGGAGCACTCCGACGCCTCCACGGGGTACACCCTGGCCCTCCTTCAACAACCCTTGGTCAGGGCGCATCTCCATGTGGCCCTTCCGGGCTCCCGGGGGCGAGCCTGGTCCACCGGCGGCCATGCTCACCGGCGCCGTCCCAGTCGCCCCGTTCTCGTCGCCGTGGGCTCCACCTACCGGGACCTCGCCAGGGCCTGTCGGTTGGGACCCGACGGCTTTGGCCCGCTCTTTCGGCACCATGACCCTGACTCCTCCAGTCGGCCCAGACTAGATCGCCGACTCGGATGCTACCTTCCACACCACCCCCAACCCTGGTATACTCTCTTCCGTTCATCCTCCTTCTTCCTCCCACCCTTCGTCCATCATGGTCGCCAATGGTTCGTGTCTTCCTGTCACTTCCGTGGGTGCCGCTCACACTCATGGCTCTTTTCGTCTTCCTGATGTCCTTGTTGCTCCCTCTATGGTTCACAACCTCCTTTCTATTCGTCGTTTTACAGCTGACAATTCCTGTTCTGTTGAATTTGACTCCTCTGGTTTTACTGTGAATGATTTGGCTTCCCGGCGTCCTCTTCTCCGATGTGACAGCACGGGGCCCCTTTACACCCTTCGGTTTCCTGCGTCTGCTTCTTCCGCTTTGCCCTCCGCTTCGTCAGCTGCTTTTGCCGCCACCACTTCATCCACTACATGGCACCGGCGTCTTGGGCATCCTAGCCGTGATGCTTTGACCCAGCTTAGTCGTAGTTCCGACATACCATGTACTCGGGCTCACGATGAGCACTTGTGTCAGGCATGCCAACTGGGCCGTCATGTTCGTCTTCCTTTCCCTACCTCCTCTTCCCATGCGACCCATATTTTTGATCTTGTACATTGCGACCTATGGACGTCTCCTGTTATGAGCATTTCTGGCTATAAATACTATCTTGTCGTGCTTGATGATTTCTCTCATTATTCTTGGACTTTTCCCTTGCGTGCTAAGTCTGATGCATTCCCCACGCTTCTCCACTTTTTCGCCTGGGTGTCTACTCAGTTCGGCCTCACCATCAAGGCCGTTCAGTGTGACAATGGGCGTGAGTTCGATAACTCCACCTCTCGTGCTTTCTTCCTCTCTCACGGTGTGCAGTTACGCATGTCGTGTCCCTATACCTCCTCCCAGAACGGTAAGGCTGAGCGCATGATTCGCACCACGACCGACACCATGCGCACCCTTCTGTTCCAGGCTTCGCTTCCTGCTCACTTCTGGGCTGAGAGTCTGCACACCTCCACCTACCTCCTTAACCGCCTACCTTCCGTTGCCAGCTCAGCTCCCACTCCACACCACGCTCTCTTCGGTACCCCCCTCGTTACGATCACCTTAGTGTCTTCGGGTGTGCGTGTTACCCTAACACCACTGCCACTGCTCCCCACAAGCTGGCTCCCCGTTCGACTCAGTGTGTCTTCCTCGGGTACTCCCCGGATCACAAGGGGTACCGTTGCTTTGACCTCACCTCTCGTCGGATCCTCATCTCTCGCCACGTGGTGTTTGACGAGTTCGTCTTCCCTTTCTCCACCACCTCCCCACCCCCTTCCACCCCCGACCTTGACCTCTTCTCCCTGTTTCCCACTGACACGGTGGACCAGCCACCATTGACGTTGTGTCCTGCAGGTACTGCTCCACTGTGCCCTTCGCCGGCTCCGTGCTCCGGCTCGACGCCCTCCGGTGCGGCCCCTGACCATGCGCCCAGCGTGGGTCCGGCGGCGCCGGACTCTGGTGCTGCTCCTGGCCCTACACCCTGCACGGGTCCGGAGACCTCGGCTTCAGCACCTGTTGCGCGTTTCGCACAGCCGGTGCGTGTCTACCACCGCCGAGTGCGGCCGGCTCCGCTGCATCCGGAGCCGGCCCCGCCACCACCGTCGCCGCCTCGGTCACCACCGGTGGCCTCTTCTCCGCCGTCGACACCTACGCCGCCACCTCCGCCCCCGGCTGCCCGTGTCGCGCAATCGGTGTACCACCCGCCTCTCCTGCACCGACACCCGCGTCATGTTCACCCTATGGTGACGCGGCACGCGGCTGGTACCCTGCGGCCCCTGGCTCTCGCAGCGATGTCAGGCGAGCCGCAGGTCTCTCCTGTACCCTCTTCCGTTCGCACCGCCTTGTTGGATCCTCACTGGCGTCGCGCGATGGAGGAGTACGCGGCGCTCCTCGCCAACCAGACATGGGATCTGGTGCCCCGTCCGCCTGGCTCCAACGTTGTTACCGGCAAGTGGATCTGGACACACAAGCGGCGGGCTGATGGTTCCCTTGATCGGTACAAGGCTCGTTGGGTTCTCCGGGGTTTCACTCAGCGCCCTGGCGTCGACTACGATGAGACGTTCAGTCCAGTGGTGAAGCCGGCTACCGTCCGCACGGTTCTCTCACTGGCTCTCTCTCGCTCCTGGCCCGTGCACCAGCTGGACGTCAAGAATGCCTTTCTGCACGGTACTCTGACTGAGACAGTCTACTGCAGCCAGCCTGCGGGCTTCGTTGACTCTTCTCGTCCTGATATGGTCTGCCGGCTCAACAAGTCCCTCTACGGCCTCAAGCAGGCCCCTCGGGCTTGGTACTCTCGGTTTGCTGCTTACCTGCTGACATTGGGATTCGTGGAGGCAAAGTCAGATACTTCTCTGTTTATCTATCACCACGGAGCTGAGACTGCCTATCTGCTGCTCTATGTTGATGACATTGTGCTCACAGCCTCCAGTCCGTCACTCCTCCGGCGTATCATCACCTCTCTTCAACAGGAGTTCGCTATGAAGGATCTTGGTGTGCTCCATCACTTCCTCGGGGTCACAGTTCAGCCTCGTCCCACTGGTCTCCTTCTTCACCAGCAACAGTACACTCTTGATATCCTAGAGCGAGCTGGGATGACTGACTGCAAGCCCTGCTCCACTCCAGTTGACACTCAGGCCAAGCTGTCAGAGGCAGCGGGCAACCCAGTGCCAGACCCCACTGCGTACCGGAGCCTTGCAGGAGCACTTCAGTACCTCACATTCACCAGGCCAGACATCACCTATGCAGTTCAGCAGATATGCCTCCACATGCATGATCCCCGAGAGCCCCACCTCACTGCTCTCAAGCGCCTCCTCCGCTACCTCCGAGGCACTGTCGACTACGGCCTGCTACTCCACCGGTCTCCCTCCACCGAGCTCGTCGTCTACACTGACGCCGACTGGGCTGGGTGTCTAGACACTCGGCGCTCCACTTCCGGCTACGCTGTCTTTCTGGGCGGCAACCTGGTGTCCTGGTCGTCCAAGCGCCAGCCGGTGGTCTCCCGTTCTAGTGCCGAGGCGGAGTACCGCGCTGTCGCTAACGGCGTGGCGGAGGCCTCCTGGCTCCGCCAGCTTCTTGCCGAGCTCCACAGTCCCCTCTCCCGGAGCACGCTTGTTTACTGCGACAACGTCAGTGCGGTGTACCTCTCCACCAACCCTGTTCAGCACCAGCGGACCAAGCATGTGGAGATCGACCTTCACTTTGTCCGCGATCGGGTCGCCATCGGCGATGTTCGGGTCCTCCACGTCCCGACCACCTCCCAGTTTGCCGACATCTTCACCAAGGGCCTCCCGTCCTCCACCTTCTCCGAGTTTCGCTCCAGCCTCAACATCACCGGTGGCTAGTTGCGTCTGTGGGGGGGCTCGTGTGTGTTCTTCTTTTCATGTCCAGTCTGCAACTCCGCTGCGCCGGTAGTTCAGACTGCACGGGGGTGTTGGAGTATGTGTGTACTAAGGCCCATATGGCCCATGTATGACTCCCATATAGCTACCCTTCTAGGGTTAGCCCAAAAGGCTAAGGAATCACAATTCTATCAATTGTTGACAATAGAATGGAAAGAGATCCTAGTATCCTACACCTGCATGTCTAGAACTCTGGATTGGTAGTCACGAATATGCGAAATTGAAGGGAGTAAAGAATAGGTTGGTGGAAGGCTCCATGTAAAGAGAGTTCTTTTTGTGACACCAATATAATTAACTCTGTTGGTGCAAGGCACTGCGAAACTTTATGTTTCATTAGGGTAAAAGACCAGAACATACAAAGAACTATATCTTTCAGTGTATAACAGAATGCTTTTCATAGGAAATGAGGTTAGCTCAACTGGTTGGGTGGGAGTGTGGTAATGCACCCAACCACCCAGATTCAAGTGATCAAGGCCTCTCTTGGCTTGAATTTGGGTGCCTATTTCTCTTCTTAATGAAAAACCGTCTAGTTCCTCCTAGGTTGGATCTCGTTTTTTAACAGAATGCTTCTCATTACGCTGAACCTCTATAAGATATTAGAACTATGTTATTTATCAGCATGTTGAAATGTGAAACCAATAACTCCAAGAAAAGAGACAACTCAAAAGATATTCGAAGTATTCATAGTTACGAACTTGTCTATTTGCAGCTTCACTGGAATCTCTGAAATCTGACCATGTTTGTAGCAAAATGTATCTACTAGAGGAGATTACTATTACAAGTCCCGCAACCAACTCAAGATGCCAAGTTTCAAAATTGACTGCAGAAAAAGCAGTAGTTAAGTTCATAATATGATATAAGGCATTTTGCCTAGTCAGAAATATCACATTAAATCTGATTTACTTGTAAAGATGTAGAAAAAACTTACATGAAACATCTGTAGGATCAGCAATTGGCCATCCATTTAAAGATGCTAGGTGTGATGCCTACGGTAGATAATCAGCCATTTTATTATGAAATTCAGGATTTGATACAGAGGGCAAAAAGTAAGCAATCTGGGTTCATAAAGAGTTCAGGATACTGCAAGAGTAACAGCAGAGCACAAACTCATATGCGTTTAGTATAACTTACACCAAAGCAACATTTAGAATTCGCTATCAAAGCCGTCTCAAGAACTGAAAGTTGTTCTAGAGAACACCACAGTGTTTACCTGGCGAAGCAGAAGCCCTCCAGCAAGCAGCAAGCCTGATGTGAGAGTGCAAGCCTGAAGAACAGCAGTCCTTGGGGCACCTGAAATCTGATCGTCAGTAGCAACATCCTCGCTATTGACGTCAAGGCTTGTGCTGGCACTTCCTCCACTGCCCGAAGAAGCTTCCTCACTTACCAACAGCGAATCTTTTGACTCGTTTGGAAAACTTCTCCTTTTCCTCTTGGTGTTCTTTGTCGCAAATGTTATGACCTCCTTCAATATCGAACAATGTATGTTTGTCATATGCATACATCGAGAGCAACTAAAAGTCACTCATGTGACAGAACACTGCTTACAGTAAGTCGGCTAGACTGCATATGTTTCCATGTAGCAACCGGGCTTTGCACGTTCCAACCTAATCAAGCATTATCTGTCAATGTAAGGGTACCAGAATGACATAAGCAATAGTTTCTAAAAAAGAATGATATAGTCAGACATTTCCAAATGAAAACGCAAGTAGTAAACATACGCAAGAAGGTCAATTTACAGAGGAAAAGGAAATAGTCCTATGTTCAGCCTTCCTAACACTGACATGAACATTATTTTTTTTTTTTCGATTAGACTAGTTACTACAGCACCAATTGCGGTGTCTGGATGAGGGGGCCGTATTATATGGTTACAGTTTCTACCATATACTGTCTTTTGATTCCGTTGAAAACTTGAAATCGATTTTACGGTATTATAGGTGTATTTGATTTCCGGTATTATAGGTGTATATCGGTATGGGAGTTTATGACCTCCCCCTCTATGGCTTGCAGCGATGATTTCTCCTCTTGCTACAGTAACTTTTGAAGATATATTAATCCACTATATTTTTCGGTTCCTCCAATCACTGCCAATCTGCCATGCTTGTGGTTGAACAAAAGCAAGCATCCCCAAGAAATAGTGGATGGTTGAATTCAATCACCCTGCATCACGAGAGCATGTACATATAACCCTATCTCCGAAACAGCCAAATGGCCGGAAAAGAGTCCATGGACCATGGTTGGTGGAGAATGGATTTCCCACGAAGTGAAACAGCCGGATGTGTAGAAATCAAATTGGGCCAAGAACGCTGGAAGATGGATGGCGAAATAGCAGTACCTTTGAAGGGCAGTGGGCGGCGACAGGAGAGAGCGCTCACTGCGAGCGCCATCCACAGCACCAAGGTTGCAACTCGCAAGGAAATGAGCAGATTGCTGGGGAAGAGTGGAACGGCGAAGATTTCAGTTTCGAGGACTCTCTCTCTCCTCTGTTCTGTTTTGTTTTGTGTGGTGGAAAACTGGAAAGGAGAGGAGCGGGCAGATGCCGAGCGGCGACTGGCAGGCGTGGGCTATGGCCTATGGGCCATGGCCTACGGCCCATTGGAGCTGAACAGTCGAGGGCTCGAGGCCTACGACAGGAGTAGGAGTATCGCCTCTCTTTTTTTTTTTGTACGTTTTCCATTTTTCCAATCGAGGAAGAAATTAGGAGTTGGAGTCAGCAGGTTTGTGCTGACGGATTTAAAGGCGTGTTTTGGTTAGTGGTCTCGCAGGCAACCGAGCAAACTCATCATAGCCGCTAGACGGCTGAACTGAAATCGATGACATGAGGCTGCTGCATGGCAGCCTTGCCTGCCCGCACAACCAAACAGGCTTAGATGTTGAGCGTGAATCACTGAATCATAGAGAGCATGCAGGTGGCCAAGATACACTGAGTATTTTTTGCAGACACGCAATCTCTTGTATACCAATGCAAACACAAGGAGAGTAAAATTTTCAGTTCAGAAGAAGCTTGTATACCAATGCAAACACAAGGAAAGTAAATTTTTCAGTTCAGAAGAAGAATGAACATAATTAGGCTTGGACCACGGTGTGTCTGTCTGTCTGCTGGTCCTAGCCACGCACAACTAGGCCCGCCGTAGCCCGTAGACAAATCTCGCATCCACTTCTTCACGGCAACCCCCAAACCAGCTGCTTTTTGTAAATAAACTTTATATTATGTGGAGGGACGCTTATGCTGAAATTTAGCTTATGCTGAAATGTTGTGAGAGAAAAACACTGTTCCATGGTTGAAAAGTAACTCAAGCGAACAGGGATAATGATTCCGAGAACTCAAATCTGATCATCTTATCTGCTTCTCTGCTGCAACATGGAGTACGTGTGTATAACTTCTGTTTCTACACCAAGAGCTTATCATCCTGAAAATGTTCTGTTCACTTTTGGCGTTCATTTCATCAGAGTTGTCCTTCATCGCCGGGCACGCAAACATACACTGGAGACAAAAAAACAAAGCGATGGCCAATTTTGTGCGCATGTCCTTAATGACATGCTACTGATTCCATGTCAATTTCCAGGACTTCTATTCTCGTGTCAGTTCCGATGACGAGCCTACATAATCAAGATATGTTCGTGGTCAGAAATTAAAGAGGCAAAAACAACCATTAGAAAATTCAATTCCCTACCCTAAATGTCAGTGTCCGGTCTCATTTGAATACTAAACTAGTACTCCCCCGTCCTTTTTTATCTGTTGTTCTTACTTATCGAGAAGTCAAACATACTCAACTTGGACTAAATATATATTTAAAATAATAATATTTATGGTACATAATTAGTAACATTAGATAGATTTTTTAATTTCCTTTTATAATAGATTTATTTGAAGACATAAATGTTGCTAATAATTTCTACAGATATAGTCGAATTTAAAAAAATTTGACTGGCACGGATACCACGGTAACACTTAATTAGGGACAGAGCAAGTGCCTCTCTATATTCATACTTAGAATTGCATTTCGTTATAGAGGGAGTACTCTATTGGGATCATCTGGCCAAAATTCAGAAGACTGTCTGTCTATATATCCTTCACCAGTTCTTGAGGGTGGTGTTTGACCATCAAATCATGACCAAATAAATCATGGTGACCATGCGATGTCTCAAAGATAATTTTTTTTCAAAAGAAACGGGGCAGTTTGTTCCCTATGTGGAGCAGTTTGTTCCCTACGTGGAAACATAGATAACAAATAGACATACGAGCACCAGTTTGTTTCAATCATAGTAAAATTTCTCTTAAAACAAATGCTCAGTTGTCCATAATTATTGTGGAAGAAGAAATGGTCGATGATTCTTTTTTCAGGTCCTCATTTTGCAACATGACCTATACTTCTGTACAGATGCTGAGATTTTTCATTTTTTTAAAAAACCTCCGCATGCAAAACCACCATCAGAAACTTAGCTAGGTTTTAAAAATAGTTTCAAAAGTACAGGCTTCAATTCTAGAACATCTTATAGGCTAAGCTTAGTGTTCAAGGCAGACCAAGTACCATAGTTCACAGTTTATGACTTCTTCAACTTAAAATAAAACAAGGACCAATAGCGGTGAGATGAAACAGATCAATTACAGATGCTTTGTTCCTATCGCTACAGTTCGCTAAAGACCATTTAATATAGGCTGATTTAGCCTACTTCTATGTCCTTCATTCACACGTCAATAGTAGCAAAGTACATAAATAGAAAGATAATGAATCATATACCTCCTTGAGCCTACAAATCCAAGATATATGATCTTCCCGCTAGACGTGCACCAAACAGTTTTCACAAGCCTGAAACTTACAAAGTAGTATTACGGTTAGTGGTATCCTTCAACAGCTTAACACACAACATAACTAATAATAAAACTGTTACATATATGTTAGAAGAAATATAAACCCTAAAAATAACACAAAAGTGAAACCATCGAGATATCAATTAATTTGGTAAACTGTAATCATCATTAATGATAATAGTCACATGGAATTGATCTGTCAAGCTGAATCCTGCAGAATTACATGAATCGATCTGCTCGCGATCCGTGCACTCTAGCACCTTAGGTGCGGAACCATAATTGTGTCAACACATACCAAGATCAACACTCACTTCATCAATGAGGTATCCATTGGTGAAGTGGGTTCTGCATATATATACCATTTGCCTTGCAGACTAATCAACCTTCTCAAACACACTGTGCTATGTCAATGCCAAACTAGATTTCAACCTCCAAGCAAAACTAAGGCGGTCCGCTGGATCAGCTCTGTAAATCAATTAAGGTGCCCGCCTCTGCAAATAACATTTACAGAGGTGGATGCCACCTTAGTTAGGCATCACGATCAAGCGTCACAAGTCATAAGTCACACGATTTTCGTGTGAAATACATGCACGAGCGCTTCCTAGGATTCGAACACATGACGTCTCGTCTCTCGTGTCTCATCACTACCACTATACTATACACTCACTTGTCTTGTATTGAATATTTTGGCCCTAAATGATTTTTAATAAAAAAAAATTCAACTACAAAGTTTTGGATCTCATCGAGTACTATATTTTTGGTATAGTACATATTTAAATGACTTCAAATAAAAAAATTGTCAACTAAAAAAACATATGTCCTAATTGTACTCTTAGTTGCTAGTTGCTACATAGAATAAACATGCATTTTTAGCTTGGCTTGTCCGTAGTGCAAGAGATTTCTTTTCTCTCTAAAAGAAAAGATGTAGGCGCAACCATATATTTTTTGAAAAACTTTAGAGTGCTTACAACTAAACTATCAATATAAATATATTATAATATATACTTAATTTCAAAATATAAGAATATTTATCTAAAATAGCAAGTTATATAATTTTTTTAATATCATGGAGCATTATGTTATTTTAACATGAATTTTTGTTTCTAAACATGGCATAGGTGGGCAATTTATATGTTATAGTTTAGGGCGTTTACGTACTGGTTATTCTTCGTATTGACACTTTGGCAGAGCTGGGCAATTTATATTTATATTTAGTTGGTTACTTTATATGTACGAGGCTTTCATAAAGACAAAAGTGGTAATGTTTTAGAAAAAGGAAGACCCAGTGGTTAATATTAGCAAGGATGATTAGAGTATAATGAATCCGTAGATGGAATGTATAACTTTTTTTTTGTCTAAAAAGGTGTTGCGAGGACTAGTGTAGAGCGAAAATACGTACGCGGTATATACGAAGGCACTGAAAATGTTCTTATATATCATTGGAGCAAACACGGAAAACCTTTTTTTTATAAAGGACAACTTATTATTACCATATATAGAGGCACACGCACCGAGACACGACAATACGTGATGAGTATGGATGAAAACGGATCGGATACGAACGGATATCACTCATATTATATTTGTTTTCATATTTCTGTTCGGATTCGGATTCGGACACGGATAGCGTTCGGATACATATACGAATACGGATTGACTCGGTTACGGATACGAATAATGAGTATCGAATACGGTATGAATCGGATTCGGAGAAGGTCGGATACAAATATCTATTCGGATATTGAGTAAAAGCAGCATATATATATATATATATCATACGTGCGCAAACCATTACACCACTCTATGAGTCCATAATCCATCTAGATTAAGCCGAAAGACTAAAGAGTAAAGCAACAAATAAGATAAAGATACAGATACATCATACATCAAACATCATACAAGCACCCATCTTCGCGGCATGAGTAGAAATAGCCAAGCTCATGGCTTCATGGGTCTCATGGAGTCATGGTCATGGATTCAAGATCTACGATCCTTATATAGGCCATTTTTTATTTGAGAAAGTTTGAACAAAATGTAGTTCAAATTTCACAAGTGTGTGACATAGTTTTAGAAAGTCTATATGAGATTCAAGAATTTGTGACTAGTGTTTGATAAAACTTTCTCAAATGGGAAAATAAGCTATGTAACAATTGTAGATCTTGCTGAGATGATCAAACTTGGTATTCAGAGTTTTTTCATCTGAGGTCATTTAGTGTCTCATTTGAGCAAGTTTGACCAAGTCAAATTTGGTCAAATGAAAAAAACAACACTTTGACTCTAGTATTATGAACTCTAAATGACTTCAAATTGAAAAGTTTTGAATACCAAGTTTGTTCAACTCATCAAGCTCTACAATTGTTGTTTTGGTCAACTTTCCATTTGAGAAAGTTTGGACGGTTCAAATTTGTGATTTTTAAATTTCGACGCCTACAAACTAGTTTTCGGAACCCTAGATTGTCTCAAATTGAAAAGTTTTGAATACCAAGTTTGTTCAGATCATCAAGATCTACAATCCTTATATAGGACATTTTTTCATTTGAGAAAGTTTGAACAAAATGTAGTTCAAATTTCACAAGTGTGTGACATAGTTTTAGAAAGTCTATATGAGATTCAAGAATTTGTGACTAGTGTTTGATAAAACTTTCTCAAATGGGAAAATGAGATATGTAACAATTGTAGATCTTGCTGAGATGATCAAATTTGGTATTCAGAGTTTTTTCATCTGAGGTCATTTAATGTCTCATTTGAGCAAGTTTGACCAAGTTAAATTTGGTCAAATGAAAAAATAACACTTTGACTCTAGTATTATTAACTCTAAATGACTTCAAATTGAAAAATTTTGAATACCAAGTTTGTTCAACTCATCAATATCTACAATTGTTGTTTTGGTCAACTTTCCATTTGAGATAGTTTGGATGGTTCAAATTTGTGATTTTTAAATTTTGACGCCTACAAACTAGTTTTCGGAACCCTAGATTGTCTCAAATTGAAAAGTTTTGAATACCAAGTTTGTTCAGATCATCAAGATCTACAATCCTTATATAGGCCATTTTTTTATTTGAGAAAGTTTGAACAAAATATAGTTCAAATTTCACAAGTGTGTGACATAATTTTAGAAAGTCTATATGAGATTCAAGAATTTGTGACTACTGTTTAATAAAACTTTCTCAAATGGGGAAATTAGCTATGTAAAAATTGTAGATCTGGCTGAGATGATCAAACTTGGTATTCAGAGTTTTTTCATCTGAGGTCATTTAGTGTCTCATTTGAGCAAGTTTGACCAAGTCAAATTTGGTGAAATGAAAAAACAACACTTTGACTCTAGTATTATGAACTCTAAATGACTTTAAATTGAAAAGTTTTGAATACCAAGTTTGTTCAACTCATCAATATCTACAATTGTTGTTTTGGTCAACTTTTCATTTGAGATAGTTTGGATGGTTCAAATTTGTGATTTTTAAATTTCGATGCCTACAAACTAGTTTTCGGAACCCTAGATTGTCTTAAATTGAAAAGTTTTGAATACCAAGTTTGTTCAGATCATCTAGATATACAATCCTTATATAGGCTATTTTTTCATTTGAGAAAGTTTGAACAAAATGTAGTTCAAATTTCACAAGTGTATGACATAGTTTTAGAAAGTCTATATGAGATTCAAGAATTTGTGACTAGTGTTTGATAAAACTTTCTCAAATGGGAAAATAAGCTATGTAACAATTGTAGATCTTGCTGAGATGATCAAACTTGGTATTCAGAGTTTTTTCATCTGAGGTCATTTAGTGTCTCATTTGAGCAAGTTTGACCAAGTCAAATTTGGTGAAATGAAAAAACAACACTTTGACTCTAGTATTATGAACTCTAAATGACTTTAAATTGAAAAGTTTTGAATACCAAGTTTGTTCAACTCATCAATATCTACAATTGTTGTTTTGGTCAACTTTCCATTTGAGATAGTTTGGATGGTTCAAATTTGTGATTTTTAAATTTCGACGCCTACAAACTAGTTTTCGGAACCCTAGATTGTCTTAAATTGAAAAGTTTTGAATACCAAGTTTGTTCAGATCATCTAGATATACAATCCTTATATAGGCTATTTTTTCATTTGAGAAAGTTTGAACAAAATGTAGTTCAAATTTCACAAGTGTATGACATAGTTTTAGAAAGTCTATATGAGATTCAAGAATTTGTGACTAGTGTTTGATAAAACTTTCTCAAATGGGAAAATAAGCTATGTAACAATTGTAGATCTTGCTGAGATGATCAAACTTGGTATTCAGAGTTTTTTCATCTGAGGTCATTTAGTGTCTCATTTGAGCAAGTTTGACCAAGTCAAATTTGGTCAAATGAAAAAACAACACTTTGACTCTAGTATTATGAACTCTAAATGACTTCAAATTGAAAAGTTTTGAATACCAAGTTTGTTCAACTCATCAAGCTCTACAATTGTTGTTTTGGTCAACTTTCCATTTGAGAAAGTTTGGATGGTTCAAATTTATGATTTTTAAATTTCGACGCCTACAAACTAGTTTTCGGAACCCTAGATTGTCTCAAATTGAAAAGTTTTAAATACCAAGTTTGTTCAGCTCATCAATATCTACAATCCTTATATAGGACAGTTTTTCATTTGAGAAAGTTTGAACAAAATGTAGTTCAAATTTCACAAGTGTGTGGCATAGTTTTAGAAAGTCTATATGAGATTCAAGAATTTGTGACTAATGTTTGATAAAACTTTTTTAAAATGGGAAAATGAGCTATGTAACAATTGTAGATCTTGCTAAGATGATCAAACTTTATATTCAGAGTTTTTTCATCTGAGGTCATTTAATGTCTCATTTGAGCAAGTTTGACCAAGTCAAATTTGGTCAAATGAAAAAACAACACTTTGACTCTAGTATTATGAACTCTAAATGACTTAAAATTGAAAAGTTTTGAATACCAAGTTTGTTCAACTCATCAATATCTACAATTGTTGTTTTGGTCAACTTTCCATTTGAGATAGTTTGTATGGTTCAAATTTGTGATTTTTAAATTTCGACGCCTACAAACTAGTTTTCGGAACCCTAGATTATCTCAAATTGAAAAGTTTTGAATACCAAGTTTGTTCAGATCATCAAGATCTACAATCCTTATATAGGTCATTTTTTTATTTGAGAAAGTTTGAGCAAAATGTAGTTCAAATTTCACAAGTGTGTGACATAATTTTAGAAAGTCTATATGAGATTGAAGAATTTGTGACTAGTGTTTGATAAAACTTTCTCAAATGGGAAAATAAGCTATGTAACAATTGTAGATCTGGCTGAGATGATCAAACTTGGTATTCAGAGTTTTTTCATCTGAGGTCATTTAGTGTCTCATTTGAGCAAGTTTGACCAAGTCAAATTTGGTGAAATAAAAAAACAACACTTTGACTCTAGTATTATGAACTCTAAATGACTTTAAATTGAAAAGTTTTGAATACCAAGTTTGTTCAACTCATCAATATCTACAATTGTTGTTTTGGTCAACTTTCCATTTGAGATAGTTTGGATGGTTCAAATTTGTGATTTTTAAATTTCGACGCCTACAAACTAGTTTTCGGAACCCTAGATTGTCTCAAATTGAAAAGTTTTGAATACCAAGTTTGTTCAGCTCATCAAGATCTACAATACTTATATAGGCTATTTTTTCATTTGAGAAAGTTTGAACAAAATATAGTTCAAATTTCATAAGTGTATGACATAGTTTTAAAAAGTTTATATGAGATTCAAGAATTTGTGACTAGTGTTTGATAAAACTTTCTCAAATGGGAAAATGAGCTATGTAACAATTGTAGATCTTGCTGAGATGATCAAACTTGGTATTCAGAGTTTTTTCATCTGAGGTCATTTAGTGTCTCATTTGAGCAAGTTTAACCAAGTCAAATTTGGTCAAATGAAAAAACAACACTTTGACTCTAGTATTATGAACTCTAAATGACTTCAAATTGAAAAGTTTTGAATACCAAGTTTGTTCAACTCATCAGGATCTACAATTGTTGTTTTGGTCAACTTTCCATTTGAGAAAGTTTGGACGGTTCAAATTTATGATTTTTAAATTTTGACGCCTATAAACTAGTTTTCCATTTGAGAAAGTTTGGACGGTTTAAATTTTGAAGCACTAAATGATTTCAAACGAAAAAGTTGTAAACAACAAAGTTTCATAACTTTTTGAGATCTACAATTTTTATTTTGATCATTTTTCCATCCAAGGTCGTTTGAATAATATCCGGATAATATCCGTTTGAATAATATCCGGATATATCCGATACTTAACCGGATTATCCGATATCCGTCGGATATCGATGATATTACATTCGTATTTGATATCCGCCTAAGATATCCGTTTTATTATCCATATCCGAAAAAAATTATGGATATCCGAGTAACTATCCAGGTAAGTGCAGTGGTAGCTGGGGACTGGGGTTCACGCGGAATATCACCTGTAGTTAGTGGAGTTCCAGAAGCAAACAGCCGGGTGTGCGTCATTATCCAAGAAATCCACGACACCACTTACAGCTACTAGTGGAAGTGTTGGGTGGCAAGTTACTGCGGTACATCTAGAAAATCTGGGGTCATGACCGAATGTGTGAACACGTGTCCTTGTCTGCAAATCCCATATCTGATGCATGCAACACCACAAGAAATAAATAAATAAAAATAGTACTTATTCAACACGACTGCTATTCCATTCAAAATGCACACATCGATGCTTACCTGCGGATCTCTATTGACACCGGAAACAACCACATGGTTCGGACCTGCAGCCTCAGTAAAAACATGATCATGGCGCCATAAGCCCGGACATCTTATTGTTGTGATAGGCTGATCAGCGGAAGGATTAATTGACCAGACCTGTTAATAATAATTCGGTTTTCATGTATAGAGGATCGATCAAAGTCAAATTGAACCAGGACATGAACTAATTAATAGCTCCGTTCGTATAATATGCACAAAAGAAGTAGCAAAAGAGGAAGACCAACCTTGATGACCCCATCATAATAATGGGAAGTGATGAAGGTGTTGGCGTCCATTGGGTTAAACGTGGCATGGGCTATGCCGTAAACGTGAACCTTTCGACAACACGCCCAGCCCTTTTCCCAGTCCCAGATCTCAATCACGTGTAGACATGCCCAGCCCTTTTCCCAGTGTTCGCACGCTGATACTGATAGCAGGTATGGGCAGGTAGGGTGAATCGCCAACGATTTGACCGAACCAAGACCGGTGGCTTTGAAGCTCTTTATTTCGTCCAATGTAGGACACGTGTAGACATGGATATATCCCCTCCTATCTCCAGCCACACACCATTCCGTTCGAGGGATGAATCTTACTGAGGTTACACGTGCATGGCCATGTATCATGCGACGATATAAGTTTTCTGGTTTGTCCTTGATATCTACTGAAAAAACTGTCGTCACCTGGTAATTAATTGATGAAAATAATTATTTTTTCTTTGTCATTGCTAAAACTCCCCATTATTAATACTTGTGTTATAATGTGTTTGGGTTAGTAAATACTAATTAAAATTGTTCCAAATCGATACGGAATATATAACAGTTCAACCATCTCGGCATGATAAAAGGACAAAGATGCTTGAATGCCACATGTGCCATTACCTCCATTTCGTAGTACCAAAAGGAAAGAAGCTTGCCATGACCCACCAAAATCCTAAGGGATTGGATGAAATTTGAGCACAAACAAGTAAGTGTAAAGCTAGATATATCGATCAAGCTCATTCTGGTGTGTCTAGTAATACGCCAGCAACATCAATCGTTAAATCTGCTCACCAGGGCTGTGTTGAATGCACATCCATGGTTTGTATCTCCTCAAAACCGACCCTCCATATGACCTGAGACAACCAAAAAGTCATTTGGTTTGAATCCCTTTATACTTCTATAATATGCAGATAGCTTGGTATGGGCAGGAAAGGTTAATAGCCTATTTGATGACAGAACTAAGACCATTTGGTTTCAATCTCTTTACTTCTATAATATTGTATCCCAAACTATGTCCGTTTACAAAACCATTGCCTTCTAGGTTTAGAAAGCTAGAATTCGTATTGATTGTATTCATGAACCTTGTGAGTTGTGAGCAAATTATATAGGAGTGCATTAAATTGGATGGACCCTGGGTCCAAACATCATCTAATCTGGAATTATTTTTCTGATGTAATGATTGCTCTGCCGTGGTAGATCCTGCACAGGCCACGTCGTTAAATAAAAATTTGACACGTGGAAAAACCAAGGAATCACACGTGTAGAGCAAGGATATGACACGTGGATCAATACAAATCCAAGACGTGGTACAAATCCGTCCTACCACATGGTCGAATAAAAAAAGACGCGTGGGTAGTTTAGGACGTGACACGTGGTCCACTAAAAAACTGACACGTGGACGTACAACATCGTGACACATGGTCAAGTAAAAAAAAGACACGTGGGATATTGTGGTCAAGCCACGTGGACCAATAAAAATATGACACATGATCCAATGAGGAAGTGACTGCTATAACCGCAACACGACACGTGTGCCAATAAAAACCTAACAAATGGAACAACACAGATGACACGTGGTCCAATAAGAACCTGAAATGTGCAAGAACAAGAGAGGGCCACGTTGTCCAATAAGAAGGTGACACGTGACCCGAACCATCTCCAATGTAACCGGCTATAGCATCTACACGTGAAAGCATCTCCAATGGAAGCATCCGCGAGCATGGCTGCCCCTGCCACGCATACCAAAATAGTTCTATGCTAGTTAGTTTTTCATCACAAATCAAGCCACTTCTATGACAAGTTGTCGGGTCCATCATGGATGAACAAATATAACACGTTGTTTTTGACGAACGATTTTTTGTCATAAATTCGTCATAAAACTGAAATTATGACGAATTTCGCTTCTTCGGTGACAAAAGTTGTTCGTCGTGTATGTGCAGATTTCTACCGGTGGATGCCCAGGTGGCTAGAAATTTAAAGAGACGACACTTCAAGTTTTCATATTGGGTGCCCCGGAACAAGGTACAACTATTAGGGAAAGCATGGATCTTTTGACCCCCCCAACATCACTGGTTTGATCAATTTTTTTGCACGATAGGTATTGGTGGGCCCTTTGTTACCCTTTGGAAGTAGAGAGCCAAGGAGAAATAATAGATCATTGAAGCTAGCGTTGGACCATCCTAAATGAGCCTTCAGCATTAGCATCTGGAGATCATGCCTGAACCTTGATTGCTTCTGCTGAGTTTCAACTCTAGCCTACCCTAACTTGTTTGGGACTTAAAGGCTTTGTTGTTGTTGTTGTTGTTGAAGAAGGGAAATGAGCCTATCTATGAGGGTTGTTCATTAGAATGGATGATGTTGCCTTTTGATCTCCGGATGCTAATGCCGAAGGCTCGTTTAGGATGGTCCAACGCTAGCTTCAATGATCTATTATGTCTCCTTGGCTCTCTACTTCCAAAGGGTAACAAAGTGCCCACCAATACCTATCGTGCAAAAAAAAAAAGATCAAACCAGTGATGTTGGGGGGGTCAAAAGATCCATGCTTTCCCTAATAGTTGTACCTTGTTCCGGGGCACCCAATATGAAAACTTGAAGTGTTGTACAAACTATGACGCGGGCTTCAAGAGGAATGCTAGTTGTCTCATGGATGCGAATGACAAGGGGGCCTCGAGTGGGCGAAGAACAAGGCGAGTGTTGTGGGTGCTTAACCATAGCAAATAATTAGTGGATTGATCAATGGGTCGATCTAAAAGTGCATCTAGCCCTTTAGTGGGTTTTGGTTAATCGAATGACGACCCAATTAAACACTACTATATAAATCTTAATGGAGGTGGGCGAAATGGGTTAATGGAAGTGGGCATTGCAACCGCCTCCAATCAATGGTCATGGTTAATCGTGACATAACGGAGGTCTAACAAAAAAAAGGGCACCGCCGCGCAAAAGAAATCCTGTAGTAGTGAAAGGTCTAACAAGTTTGCTAAGTGTTGAACAGAAAATTGAGTTATTGCATACACTTGTGGATTGTGTAATGAGAAGTGTATCCAAGGTTCAACTAGAAGGCAAACTTGATGGTATTCCATATAGTGTTTAAATGAAGGCTAAATTGTGTATTGTTGTGTTGGAAGATTATGGAAACAATATAGTTCAGCAAAAGACAACAATGCAAATAGAATCGATGAAATGGCCTCTATATTATGGGATATCATTGCATCATGTGAAAGCAAACATGTTTGGCAGCATGCAAATAAGACATGGGTTGATAACATGGAATGGTCTTATATAGGTGGCTTGCTTTTTTGTGAACAAGAAGAGTTTGATAGTGAATTAGCTTTGATTAAGTTAGAAGTATGAAGATAGATATTGAAGTGAATATTCCAGGTGTCAAGCCAAAAATGAAGAGGATATAAGGAATTATGAATTGGCTTGACCATATTGATGTTTATTCATATATGTCAATCTAAGTGAATCAAACTGAAGCTTGATTGATATCAACATTTATATCTAAAAGATATTCAAGCAAGGATCACAATAATTAAGAAATCATTTTTCAATGGATGCTTAATTTGATGTGACTTGAGTAAGGCTTGATAGGGTGAAGATAGCAAGGAAAGGGCTTCGAGGGACTAAGCGAAGGTGAAGGGAAAGCTGTGGTTTGAGGACGAGGTACCATGGCTAAGGTGAAGAAGAAAGTACATGCATTGAGTCAAAAGTATTAATCGAGCTATAAAGAGCCATATTATGTTGAGAATCAAATCATTAGTAGGAATGACTTGAAGCCATGAATTTAACTCATGTGTTGAAATGGTTCAAGTCACCTACTGAAGGAGAGTTTGCTCGAAGAGATAAGATAAAGATGATTGCAACCCCTATGAAGTGATATTGAGAAGAAATGGCATATGAAGACATTGAAGACTCAAGTGGTTGAAATGGTTCTATTCTCTTAATCATGAGTATAGGTATGCCGTTCTATCAAGGGGGATACAATACAAATCATAGACAAGTCTCAAGTGCTCAAACTAATCGGACCCCAAGTGCTAACATGAGAGAAACACTTGGCACAACACTTTCACATGTTGATATTTGGGCTTGTTCTTGGTTGGGTTGGATAGCCCTCGAAACAAGCTTTTGGAAAGCCCAAGATCATTGACATCGGAGTTCAGAGTCAAAAGTTATGGCATCTTCCATGAGGTGACCTGTGTTGTTTCTGAGAGTTGCAGAAGTGCCGCTTCTCTGCCCGGCAGTGCCACGCGACGAGATGCAGTGCCACACCTGTATAGGTCATAACGACTAGTTTTTGTGGGGTGGGTATATGTACCCATCCCACGCCTCCTGGTGAGGCTGCTGGTGCCCAAATCACTCCCAACTCATTCTAAGCCTTGTTTGAGCTCTCTCTAACCCCTCTCTTTGTGAGAGTGAGTAATTAGTATATGATTAAGAGGTAGAGAGCATTTGAGAGCAAGCCAAACCTTGAGCACTTGTTAGGCTTCATCAAGCATTCGTTGTGCATTTGTTACTCTTGGAGGTGAAGCCTCCTAGATGGCTAGGCGTCACCCGGTGAGCTCCCATACTTGTGAGCCGCGGGAAAGTTTGTATTGCCCAAAATCACAGTGGAAACCTCGAGCTCATCACCTAGGTGGTGAGTTAGAGAAGAGGAGTGAGTTGAAAGAGACTCTAAAGCCTTTATGACTTACTCAACAATGTGGAGGTAGGCAAGCCTTAGTGGCGAGCTGAACCACAAGATAAATACACCTTGTCTCTCTTGTGTTCTTGCTTTGTATTGCGCTCTACTTGTTTGTAGGTGATTTCAGGTTTTGGTCATGATCTACTTGTGCATAAGCTTTCGCTTCAAACAAGTGATGGAATAGGCTCAACACTACCCTAGGAAGCTCAGTAATTTGCATGATCTAAATTTCTTTGGGTAGATTTTCAATTGTGCAGTCGAGTTTGTTAGGTGGAGCGGCAGTGTTGCGCAGGTTTTTAACAGCAAGTTTGAGTTTTGTTTTAAACAAGCCTATTGTTGACATTTCTTAGCATCACTCTTAACTAAGTTGTCATCCCTAGCATGATGCCAGAAATGCGTTGTTGGTAATTATGAGAACACTTGTAAATTATATATATAAGGTATCCGCAAACGCACAGATAAATATACCATTGTAGCATTTCACCCAGGAGTATACCGAGTATCGTTATTTATATTTTATCCACAGGGAGGAGCTATGGGGTTGTGTTGGCATAGAGATATTGACAAATATGTATACTTATGACAAAACCATTCTCATGCTATGGCAGGGGTAAGTCAAGTGATAAATAAATGATAAGTGTAAGATAATAATGGTATTCCAGAGATAGAAATAGATACTCATAAAATGTAGTAAGGCTAAGCAGGAGATTTGTTAAGAGCAAAAGATTCCTAAGTCATTACTTGTCTAATAAGTCTTTTGTACACCCAAGTATATACACTCTCATCTATAGTATAACTAACTTTGGATTTATGCATAAGGAACATTACTAATAAAGATTAAGAACAGAGCTTGTCTTCCTTCGTAATCACGTTCTACAAAGGACTCAATAGGAGTGTCACATCCGCGATCTACCATATGACCCAGATTGCAGAATGCATCCGCAGGCAAACAATATCTAAGCACCATGCTTACATAATGTCGACCACTTAACTCTCTCGAGAACTGAGCTAAGAACTTTGCGAACATATGCATATATTCATCATTAATCATAACTATATTAAGCATATTACTGGAGCAAACTAGGAACATAATAAATAGCAACATAATATTGAAGTAGCATCAAGTCATAAATAAGGAGATACAATGGCTATACCAGTCTCTAGACGGCAGATCCAGAATCTTGAGCGATAGCCCAAACTCTACTTGAACCTTGCTAGCTAACCTATACTAGAAACTTGAAGAATTGGAGCTCTATTATCTTCTCTTTGGAAACCCTAATTTCTGGCCTAATCTTGACTTATGGCAGCGTGCTCTAGAGGAGGGGGCGCAGAGGATGGTTATATAGGCCGGAGCGTCCAACGTGAGCCGTCAGATCAAACCGACTTAAAGGACGGCGTAGATGCATCCTAGGAGGCGGTGGGAAATCGACATATGAAGGAGGCTAATAGGTGGGTCCCCTAGGGGCCGAGCGGCCTCTAGGTGGGCTCAACCAGCCCCACCTGGCAGTGGCTTGGCTCCCGCTTTGGTGTGGAGTCCTCTCGAGTCTTTTGGAACCTTCTGGAGTTGATTTCGCTGCGGATAAGCGTGATTTTATTTGGCGATTTAATCCTCCTTAACGATTTTCTGGATAAACCCTACTGAAAACATAGATTCGTGAAAACTCATGAAAATTGTCAGTTTAAACCCATAAGTCTATGTTGGTGATCCTTTTCATGCATTTATTCAAGTTAAGTTGACTGTTTATGATGAATGATAACTACCGTCAACACCTATTCACCCCCTCTAGGCGACTTCAAGGTCCTTTCACGATCTATGGGACTTGAATGGTTTAGGACTCAAGCCAAAAAGGATATATCCTTGGTTGAGAGTCTAAGCCCTATATGTCCAGCAGTGAGTTCATCATGTAAGAATACTCAAGTGAGTTCTTACAATGGAAGAGAGAGAGAGAGAAGTTGCTCTCATTGGCGGAACCACTTGAGGAGTGCTCAACTTCACTGATAAATGAAGAGCCTCAAGTGATTCTCCCAAAAGGTCTAAGTGATCATGCCACATTCACTTCCTCACCAACATATGACTTAATGGAAGGTAATGAAATGGTGATTAGGAACAATGCTTTTACATGTGGCACTTCTACTTTCTCTAGTCCTTGTGAGACTAACATTTTGAAGGAAGAAGAAGCTTGTCTTATGGCAAAGAAAGAGAAGAATGTGGCAAGTGAGAGTGAGAGTGAAGATGATGAGTTCAATAAACACTTTGCACATATAAGCAAGAAAGACAAGTTGATCATGCTTAAGATCATAGAGAAAACTAAAGAGCAAGAAGAAACTCTTTATGAGCAAGAACTTCTCATAAAAAAGAATAAATGCTTGGAGAAGTTGACCAAAAAGCATGAAACGCTTAAGTGCTCTCATGCTAGTTTGGTCAAAAGCCATGAAAACTTGTCAATTGAGCAAACTCATACCATTAACTATCTATATTGTGTTGCTCAACTAGAAGATGAGAACTATGTGCTTAAGGACAAAGTGGAAAGGTTCACATAGGAAGAATGAGATATTGCAAGAAAATCATGATGAGCTCTTGTGCTCTCTTGAGAAGCTTATGGATTCTCATCTCATGCTAGAAATTGCTCAAGATCGAGGTTGAGGTAACAACGGTAAAGTCATACCAACTTCACACTCACAAGTGCACAAGTACACAAGTTCCACCTATTTTATCATGTGCTAACAATTGTTGCTCTCAAGCAAGCCAACCTTCCTTTGAGCATGTACTTGTAGAAATTTGTGATGATTCCATTACAAAAGAAAATAAGGAGCTGAAGGAAGAAGTTGAGAGGCTAAAAGGGGACTTGATTCAATTGAAGGAAAAAATGCAAGGTTCAACCTTCTCAAGATAACCATGAATACATGGTGAAGAAGCTTGAGAAGGGATCAACCATAGCATGCATGAAACCCCATCAACAAGGTCACAAGTCCAACAATGGCAAAGCCAAGGGGCAAATTGGAGAAGTGCAATATATCTAGAATGCAGAAGTGCTGCTCAAGACTATGGCAGTTCCATGACGCGGTAGTGCCATGTCCAAGAGCAGAAGTGCCACACCTGGACAGAGCAGCAAAGCCCCCAAGGCCACCAAGGTGCAACTTCAACCAAAGAAGACTCTCATTACTTGCTTCAAGTATAAGAAAGTGGGTCACCACATGAGAGATTGCACCTTGAAGAAAGAAGAGAAGGGCATGAGCAAGATCCAAGAGAAGAAGAAGATGGCTCATGTCAAGTGCTCCAACATGGGACACAATGCCTCTATGTGTTTCAACAAGATTGATGACCAAGCCACACTTCCAAAGAAGAAGACAAGAAGAAGCATAAGGAAGTGTTATGGTTACCATGAGAAGGGACATGAAATTTGATCATGTCCTAACAAGAAAAGTGAAAGCCTTGTGACGAGATCCTAACATAGGGGTATGTTAAGCCTCGAAATCAAAGGTTTCTGACCAAGAGACCCCCCCGATCGATGCCTCCGGGATCGCTCGGGGACTCGAAGGCTACACCCCTTAGGTGCGCTCGCTTTCGGCTAAGGATTGGGCCAAGCCCAACCACGCCCTCCGCCTCTGCTCGGGGCTCGGGGGCTCGTCCGAGCCTCAGGCTCCCGATCGATAGGAGTCTGAGCCTGATCCTTGGCCCTCCCGTCCTTCAGTGCTAGCTAAGGCCTAGGCTAGAGACAGGCGCCCAGAGCATCCATGGCTCAAGGGCTCCCTAGTGCTGCCCAGCAGGCGCGATGCTATCAATCACTCCTTCGACAAGGTCACACATGGGGCGTCACACAAAGGGACAAATCCCTCCACTGGATTTAGGGGCTTGGGGGCTCCTAGGCCCACTCGTCCGCCCCTCAAGCTGGATGCCTTCACCGCCAAGAAGCTTTTAGAAGGCACACCTGGTGGAGGCCGATCCAAGACGATAGAGCCTAGCACTCAGCATGTTAGGATGGAGCAGCCGGACAACGCTCAGAGCTTCTTCGACTCCACGACAACGCCAAGGTCCATCCATGCCATTGTAAGACCCTCTTGGACTCTAACGCATGTAGACCATAGGCTAAACTCCCCCAAACCATCATGTACCCGACCTACCTCAAATTATAAGGGGAGGTCAGATCCTAGAGGAGGAAGGACGATTCAAGACAGATCATTCGAGTCCTCACTGAACAGCTCGAGCTCTGCACCGAGAGCAGAGCCATCCCGAGAGGAGTACCGAGAGCTCCTCCCCACTTCCATTGTCTTCCTCCTCTCCAACGAGGGGGAGACCTCACCGTCGATGAGCCAAGCATCAGCACCAAAGGACCCACTTCCAAATATCTCTTATACTCTGTTGTAACCCCCCGATTTTGTGTGCTCTTGAATACAAGGGTCATCTGTTGCTGGACGTAGGGCCCCGATAGCCCGAACTAGGATAAACTATGCGTCCTCTCTGTGTTCTTGAGTCCACCCAAGCCACCGAAGACACACTCAGTGACATCCCGACGAACAACAATGCTTACCGTGGTTTTGACCCCACAACACCTTGTGTCATCAAGAAAGAGGATCATTAGCAAGGTAGCAAGCAAAAGGCAAGAAGAGAAGGCTAATAAGAACAAGAGCCGCCTATACTACACTTGTAGAATAAAGGGACACCTAAGAATAGATTGTTCCTTGGGTAACACTCCTAAGCTCAACTTGTCAATTGATTCAAATTTGCTTAGGCCAAAAAATGACACTTGTGCTAGAGAGGTGATTGGTTCACCACATGCTAGCACAAAGGCCATTTGGGTGCCTAAGTCTATTGTGACTAATCTTGATGGGTCCATTTTCCCTTCGTTGAGTCAAATAGAGTTTTGGAGATTACTGAGAAAATTAAGCCATTTGCTCTTTTGATTGCTCCATTGCTCTATGGATGGTTCACGAAGGTGAAGCTTAGTTTGATCTAGAGTTCGCTGCAAAAGTTTTGGAATTTTGTGCAAACAAATTGTTTCTGATCATGCACTGTAATGTACAAAGGTACACCAAATCGACAGATGATTCTCTACCAGATGGAGTTGATCAAGGTGCCTAAGGTTATTTTAGCTAATGCCTTTGCCTCAATCCATTTTGTGAAATATTCTATGGCAAAGCGGAGAAACGCAAGTTGCTTGGTGCCGGTGGAAGTGGCCCTACTGTATCAACTCCCCATCACTATAATGGCCATGTTGGGATTATTGACTTGGTTTGGTTTGCGGGTGTTGTTTACTTGGTGGCAAACATCTAACAACTTTCGTAGCTTTGGACCATCTGCTTGGCATCTTCGGCTGCCGATGGCCAATAGAAACCTTGCCTCATCGCTCCATGGATGATTTAATATGGTCCTCTATGTGTGTCGCATGAACCAACGTGAATCTCACTAAGTAATTCTTCACCCTGCTGCTTGCTGATGCATTTGAGGAGCGGCGAGGTGACTCCGCTTCGGTATAGCTCACCACCTATGATTGAATAATGTTTGGTGCGAGCATTGATCCTTTCGATCTCATGTTTGCTCGTTGGCTCGTTAGTTTCATTCAGATATGCGAAAATGGGTGATCTCCAGTCTTCGCTTGCGATGGCATGTAATGCTGCTGGGTGGTCCTCTTCTTGTTTTACTGCCTTGATAGTGAGGACTTGAAAGAAAACATCTGGGGGCATTGAGGCATTCTGTGATGCTGCCTTTGCAAGCTCATCTGCCTCCATGTTTTTGCTTCTTGGGATGTGGCGAAGGGTGAAACCTAAGTAGTGCTTTTCCATTCATCACAGTATCTGGCAGCAACCTAGTGAGGAATAATGCGCACTGACCGGTGACAAGGCCTTCGATGGCCACTGCTATGACCGCTACTTCTGGAATGTTGGGAGCATGTTCCTTGAGCTGGATGAACTTTTTTTAATAGTCGGATAGACTCATCATCTCACTGCACACAAGTCATGGGCGATGCCTTCGACTGCCATGATGAATGATTTCGCCAAGGCCTAGTTGTCTCCCCCGGCGGAGATGACTAATTTTCTGGCATTGGACTGTCCGTCGAAAGGGGAATGAGAGGCTTATAATTCTGTGGCCAAGGGTGTTGCTATAAGTCTCTAGATAATGGTGGGGTTTGATCGTATATTGCTAAGTTTTCGCCTTGATTTTTGAGCTATGGTTGAATGACATCAATGCCAACATGCCTGGCGTTTTTGCCATTTGCCCTCTGCTCAAAGTCTCTGTTGAGATTAATTCGCTGTTGTTCGGCTTCTCTTATGGAGTTTTCACCTGCTCAGCCCTGTTTCTCGCCACTACTTGCTGCAACTGCTCTTTTTGTTGCTCTAATCTTTGGATTTCCTGTCCTAGATTTTGCCGTCTTCATTTTCGTTCTCCTCGACTCCTAGATCTTGTACGAATCCTTCTAGGGTGTCTTCTTGCCCCACTGGCGGCACTGCTTCGTCATGTGGGATCTGTAGCACTGCCAATTCGGGTAACTGGGGGGATGGGGGGTATTCGCCCTAGGGAGGACGGTTGAGTTCGCGGCTAATGTGGCCACTGCTTTTGCTGGGGCCGCTTCTTCTACTGCTTTCGAAGTCTCGGTTATGTCACTTCCTCCTTTCGCTCCTTTCCTTGGGGCCATGACAAGTTCGGGCAACAACCACGGTGGAGTATCAAACGAAAACGAATGACATGATAGCTCGCTGGAATAGCAATCTTCTTATTCGTCATCCTCTACATCAACCCTTTGGGCCATGTTTATACATGCCCGTAGACTTTCCAAAGACTAAACTACCCCTTCAACCGCCCTAGATTCGCAGCATATCCTGCCCGATCCAGTACAGCTTGGTCCTAACTCAAACTACCTCCCCCAGGAATAGTCGTCCCCGGTCCACGCCTGCCCTCGTTCGTTGGCCCCGCACGGAAGTGGGGGAGGGACCAGCGGAGGCAGGCTTCTCTTCGCTGGTCTCTGACGGGTGCCTAAGCCTCCAGCCTGGCAGCTGCCATTCTGCCTCCTCCTTGCTTGTTCTCCTTTCGCCATCCCAGAAAACTGCCTGCAATTCCATAGTGTTCACAGCTGGCGGAATGGGAACGCTGCTTTCGAAATGCAATCCGTTAGGAGGGTCCGAAGAGGTCTTAGTCTCCTTTCGCACGCTGGGTTGAAAAAGGTCAGGGAGGTGGAAAGGGTGAAAAGAAGGGGGTGCCTAGAAGGCGCACCTTCCCCCAACAGATGGGAACTCATGTTGTCATCAGATAAGTTATAAGATTTGATTACCAATGATCACAATATACCATATCTAGAGATATCCTAATATTATACACATGGATGAATCTAGTCGAGTCAACCAATGTTTCGGTACATGTGATGGGAATATAACTTGGCATAACCTTCTTGAGATGGAATATAATGTGTCTGCTTCCTCATAGACATCTAATGCAAATCATTGTTGGTTGTTGCCCAGCAATTAATGAAAAAAATTACTTAAAATTGCTCCCCCATATAATTAGGCCAGTCTCAATTGGGTTTTCATGAGTGTTTCATGAGCAATAAATGAACTGATGTAGCATAGTATTGATGAATAGAGAGATGAAAAAAGTTTCATGGGATGAACTGAGTTTCATAGGGATGAAACTTGTCTACACCGTTTACAACACATGAGTCTTGAATAATAGTGACATGAAACCCCCACCTGGACTGGTCTTAGGTGATCGTGGTTAACAAATATAAGTATGCCAAATAGATACGAAACATGAAACATTATGTCAACCATGTCATCTTGAAAAGGACAGGCTGACAAACTCACCTTAGGGGCAGGATCCTTTGGTGGGCAGATGACAGCCTTCAACACGGCAGCATGTACCTCACCATCCAACTCTTCCACTCGCTTCAATAAATCATCATCATTTTTTTGAGAATCATTGTCAATGGATGACTCCAGATTTTGAAGGTCCTTGCTCTCCATGGAGATCATCAGTATCTCAAACATGCCCGCATCTAATGGCGGTGTCTCTTGCCTTACCATCTTTACAGTTAAAACAACAGTGGACATTGGGCACAAATAGGAGATGCGCTGGTCGATAGCATACATATCTTGGAACTGCTGTATGATAAAACAGGCAAAATATTGATGTGTCCTGTTAACTAAGTTCAGTGAGCACTGTGTAACCTTTTTGGCCTCGAAGGGAAAGCAGAGCTCGAGAGGGTGGACATCCAGCAGCGCACTCTCGCTTGACCAACAAGGACGTAGCTACAACAGCAGAATATGTGCACGGACTAGTGAGAGTTCAGAGTGGCATTATATGCAACACACGCACACAAATCATATCAAGATAAAAAGGTGGAAAGAAATGGAAAAACTGCTTTCAGTAAGAATAGACATTGTATTGTATGACTGTTTACATGCAAAAAGAAAAGGGAAACACTGCCAAGCAAGAATAAAACGGATCTGGCTAACTGTTGATTTTCAAAACAAAAGGAAAGAGATTAGCTATTACGAAGTGGAATTACCATGAATTCTCTGTATACATGCATGGACAAAATTAAAATGCCAAATCAACATTAAATGATGAGCAGATTGAAAAAAACTGAATCATATATAACGTGGGAAGACTTGTATGCATGGTGGTACTATGGTTTATATATATTACACATGCATGTTTTGCTCCCCTGTACGGTTGGCTGTAGAAATGTAAACTCACCTCTGGCGCCATGGATGCAATAATTCGCATTGGCTTGCATGCTTGTTTGGCCTGTCGATAGTACTGGTAGAACCTACCCAGCTAAAAATGAAGACACAATAAATCAATTATAGGAAGTTTGTGGGAGCAGGCATGTATATTTAATGTAACTGAAAGCTGATGATACTACCTGCACTGAAATATCTGTTTCATTAAGCCTACGGATAATATCTTGTATATGAGGCCTTTTGCTTGGGTCATCATGCATGCAATCTATCCCTATCTCAACACATAGTTTTACTTGTTCTAGTGGTGGATTGCTCTTTGATGTCCCAAATGTGTTCGTCCAACTTTCAAGCACCTACCAATGTTACAATAAAAGCGCACTAAGAAGTATATATATATCAGGGGCGAGCCTTTAATTTTAAGATAGGGAACACAAACATGTAGCTATATAGAACACGTATAGGTTGATACATATTTCGAACCCGCAAATAGTGTGATGAATAGCACCAAGCAAAAACAAAAATGTAGCCATTATCTTGAAACAGGAATGTAAATTATTACTACCATATTAACATTGGGGCATTCCTTACTCCCCGTTAGAATCTGTATGATTATAACACCAAGACTATATATATCTGTCCCAAATGAGATTGTTCCGCTTCTTAAAAATTCTGGTGCCATATATCCCCTGCATGAAAAATTAATGCAGTGAGAATAACAGCCAAACGGGACAGTAGTATGCACCAGAGAGTTAGTTGGTGCCTGACAATACAAATGGATGTCTGAGAGAGAGAGAGAGAGAGAGAGAGAGAGAGAGAGAGAGAGAGAGAGAGAGAGAGAGAGATTTAGATAGCATACGGTGATCCAACTATATTTCCAGTAATAATCTTGGTTTGGTTTTCTCTGAAGCGTTTCGATATACCAAAATCTGTAATCTTAGGCGCCATGGTGTCGTCTAGCAGTATATTTTCAGGTTTGAGATCCATGTGAATAATACGCCGCTCGTGAAGATGAGCCACGCCCTCACAAATCCCCTTAATTATTTGATAGCGAACCCTCCACTCAAGTCCAGAAGATGCATCTGTGAAGAATATACACACACACAACACAACGCAACACAAAAGGTAACTATGATTAGTTCTGATTTATGTCATGAGACGAGCTGTTTCTTCTTTACTTATCAGAAATGCTCTTACTTATGGCTCATCTTACCAGTAACATAGTTGACAAGACTCCCTTTACTTAGGAATTCAAAGCAAAACAACATGTTCCGCTTGTCTACCCAGACATTTCTTCCTCCATGCGGATACACCATATGCTGCGTTTCGTAACTGTAGCCTAGAAACCGTACTATGTTTCTGTGCTTCACCTCTATGAGACAATTAACCTCATGCAGGAAATGCTCCTCTTGAACCTCAATAAGCTTGTTAGCATGAAGCTTCTTCACAGCGACAATAATCCCATTTGGAAGCACTGCCTACAGTTCACAACATTATTGTTAAGTTTAATTTGTGTCCATGAGCTAGGGCCAAGTTGCCTGCATGGTACGTATATATACTTACCTTATAAACAGATCCAAAGCCACCGACGCCGATAAGTTGATCATCAGAGAAATCTTGTGCGATGGCCTTGAGGAACCAGAAAGGTAGGTCTATTGGAGCCACACTTTCATCAGCTAACGCCTTCTCTAAGTCAAGACATATGCTGTTTTGGTAATTATTGTCCATCGTCGGACACGATGGATGAGACTCGGAGGCAGATGCTCACTCTTCCAACTTCACTGTATCTAGAAAAAAACAATTGATGGACCGTGTTACTGTGGCTATGAAAAAATGTGTAGGAGAGGGGAATGAAAATAGGATCAACAGACATGCATGGGAGGGGAGAAACACCGTATTGCTAACAAGTAACAACTAACAGATCTCTGAAAGAGATGATTTCTTCATTGGCAAGGGAAATAAATAAATAAAAAAAGGCAAGCCAACAACCCAATATATAATCAAACACTCGATCTCCAGCCACAGTACGCAGCAGCAGAAGGAAGAAATAAATCTAGCTAGACTTACGACATGATTAATGAGAGGTTACAGGTAGCAGACGGAAGGCGTCAACAGGGAAGGGAGGGAGCAAATCTAGCTTCGAACGAACGAAGATCATTATTTTCCACCAAGGGCACGGGGACAGGGCATGCAACGCATAGTCTATACTCTATAGCTATAGTACAGTGGTATATGCAGAAGAAACAAAGGAGCTGCCAACTTTTGATTGTCTCGAGCAGAGCAGGAACACGTGAGGGACATCGATCAAGGCGACGACAGTACGTCTTCAACCTCGTTGGCACCAACCGGAAATTGTCGTCAAATTGTGGAAGACGTGAAAATAAGATCAACAGATATAGGAGAAACAACTCATTAAGGTAACAAATCTCTGAAAGAGGCAGGTAATCTCTTCATTTTTTGGAAGGAAAAGAATGGTAACCCAAACACTCTCCAGCAATTACGAAATTAGCTATAGAAGCAAATCTAGCTAGACTTATGACAGGATTAAGCAGCACTTTGGCAGATTGTTAGCCCACAAAAGCTTTGCAAGATTCCAGCACGGAGAGAAAGAGCTACGTACTGTAGTGTATATATTTGAGCTCGCTGCGGCAAAGTGAACAAAAGAAACATGGACCGGTGCAGGACCGGCCCCCGGCAAAGCACGACACTGCTAAGCCGATGCGGATGCGGTACCTGGATGAAGCAGAGCAGGCCCAGGCGGTGCAGGTCCTGCTTGAGGGGAATTAAGCGTCGTGGAAGCTCTTATCAGGCGTTGACAACCGGCGGGCAACTGCTGCTGCGCCACCGCGGCGGCGTCTTGTATTGAGGGGCGCCTTAGGATGGGAAAAGCAAGCTAGGAACGACGAGGACGACGGCCGTGCTTGGATTTGGTCAATAATGGGCACGCTGCAACTGCAAACTCTCTCGAGTTGTTTTTCAAATAACAAAACGCGAGTTGCTTGTGCGCAAGGCAACTAGAAGAAGCAACACATCATTGTCTCTCCACCAGTGACCAGTTGTCCAATGAGTTTCCTCTGACTTTCCTTCATTTCACTTCTACTCATAATACCGGGTCTTCTGTGGTGATTAGGATCGCATAGCTGTCCTGTACCCTCTAATATAATGTTCAATTGGCCAGCGAAAATTCTACAAAAGTATTAATTTGCTGGCAAACATCGTGCCTTTTAAAATAATGTTTCCTCGTGAGTAGCAGAGAGGAGGACAATAAATGTCGTTTTTGCCCCCTCACACTTTTTATCCCTTCGTCGCGTTCTTCCCTCTGGTCTTCCTGCCTCGGTTCTCTAACGCGCCGCCAGACGGCCCCTCGTGGAGATGAGCACCATAATGAAGCAAATTATTAAGGGTCCATGATAGCTAGAGTAGCTCCTCAGTGGCGGAGGTCGGCCATGTTGTGCTCCACTAGGAAGAGGTGCTCGCAAAGGGTTCGGCTCTCCTCTAGCCCTACGCCACACGCCACATCCTCGTCCTCACCTAGGACGGCTGCGGCAGCGAGCTGGACCATCTCGAGGCAACTACTCCCTCCGTTTCAAAATAAGTGTCTTTACAGTATTCGTGCCAGTCAAATTTTCTTAATATTGACTAGGTCTGTAGAAAGTATTAGCAACATTTGTAAATTCAGATAACTTTATTATGAAAATGGTATTTGTGCTTCCATCTAGATCATAGACAAACCTAAGCCAAACATGTCTTCTTATCTTTATTTGAAAATCCAAACCTAATCCAGTTATTCTGTGAGTTTTCCGGGCCGCTCGTGACCGTGAGCACGACCGTTATAACAGTTTGTTACCCTCTGCAGAGGTAGTGCACATTCACCGCGAGTCGTGATTCCCATATGCTCGGGTTAATTACTCCCATGTCACTGCCAAGGTGAGCGGGCAGGGTACACTATGAAGCCATTTCATAGGTTTCTCTAACAAGTTAGGGCCGCTAGGTTTCCTTGGCAAGCAGATGTAGGAACCCCCTTTCCTATGGCACATATCCATCGCGGCTATACTCATAGGAACAGAGGCAGCCCTATACCCAACGTGGCAAGCCCCATTTGCGCCAAAAAGGTAACCTCTAACTAGCTAGAAAAGGTCATATTACTGAGCTAAAGTCAGAGCCATATAACTCTCCCGGTTACACTGTCAGTCCCAGCTTTTGCCGACAGATAAGTCCTTATGGAGGGCTGGGAGCAACATGAACAAAGGTCATTTGCACTTTCGCCCTATGGAACAGTTGTTATAAATCATGTTAAACTCTTAGTTCCATAGAATCATTCATCATCATGTATATCAAGTTCAGTTAGAGCACTAGCAATCTACCCATATGCATTTAACCCATAGGAGACAAGGAACAGGATAAACAATCACTAGGATGTCCTTACAGGTATCAAAATTAGACACATGCAAATGAGTAATTGATTAAAGTGAAATAGGACATCAAGGTAGGCCCATGCTATACTTGCCTTGGTTCACAAACTCGTGCTGGTCCTGCTGGTCGTCGAAGAGTTCTTGGTCTCCAACGTTTTCCTCACCGTCTGAACGCGACCAACACGGTAACATACAACATTCCAAAAGCATTCATGCAAAGCAAACATTCCTATCATTAGAACAGTATACCAACAGTATTGAAAACAAGATAAATTGTTTGTAGAAATAATCTACGTCTCGCTACGATCACGTCAACGCGAAGTTCACGAAAAACGGAGCTAAAATGCGAAAGTTATGATTTAAGCGGGTTTTCCTATAGCAATATATTTAATTAAATCTAACCATGAATTTAAAAAGTTCCAAACTTGACTAACAGTAGTTCCAACATGTAGCTTATGAAATTACGAAGCTAACGCGATTTGAATGGATCAATTCGGAGCTAAAACGACAATTTTATAAGCGAAACAGTTCAAATGGCATTTCTGTAAATACTGAAAACGTATTTTTGACTTAAGCCGTGAAGTTTACGTTTTCCAAATGAAAATGCGCATTCGGGGAACTACGCCTTGGACTGCGGGTTAGGACTTAGAAAAGTCTAGGGTCTCTTTTGCAAATCAGCCACGCGAAGGGGTATCGGAAGATCTCGGCCGTCGGATCATGGATGGAGGGCTCGGATTAGACCTGGGGGGAAGAGAGAAGGATTCTGGCCAGGCACAGTAGCAGCCGTGGCGGCGCTCCATTGCCGGCGGCGTGGAGGTCTCGGACGCGCGCGGTTAGTGGGCTAGGGTTCACCAAATGAAAAACCGAGCTCACCGGGGTATGCGGGGGAAGAAGGGGGGTCTCGGCCATGCCGATACGGCGGCCGGGAACAGCGGGTAGCGCGGTGGCCGCCATGGCCGGCGGCCAAGGCTTGCGGAGCACGCGGCCAGGGCATCTAGAAGCCAAGAAAAATGAAAATAACGGTACCGGGAGAGATAGGGGAACAAGGCGAAGCTCACCAAGGGAGAAATGGAGACGGGGGCGGCTCGGAGACAACTGTTCGCGCGGAGGTTCCGAGCTCGACGATGGCGGATCCCGGTGACCTCGGAGCGGCGGTTGTGGGGCTTCCTCGGTGCTTGGCGAGCGTGAAGAAGAGAGCGGGGAGCAGTAGGGTGCGCGGGGGGGTCACGGCTTCCATTTGTAGCGGCCGAGGCGCGAGGGGGGCGCGGGACGTGGGCGCGGCGGTTGCTACAGCGGCGGTTCCACGAGGGTGCGGGAGGTGGAGGATGGCGCCGACAGGTGGGGCCGGGCTGGCAGCTGCTGAGCACGGGGGAGGCGCGGCAGTTGCTGGCGCGTAGTTGGGCCGGCGGGTCTTGCTGGGCCGAGCGGCCAGGGCGCACGGCTGGGCTGGCGGTTGGCGCGGTGCTGGGCCGCGCAGCGCGCGGCTGGGCTACGGGCGCTGGGCCGAGCGGGGCGGGGAGGCGAGCTGGGCCGAGGGAGAACTGGGTTGCGGGTGAAGGAGTGAAGGCCTACGGGCCGAAGTTCAAGAAGGGAGAGGGAAAAATGATTCTTTCCTTTTCTTTTTCTACTATTTTCCAAATCCCTTTTTAAATTCAAATTTCAATTCTTTTTGAAATATTTAATAAATTCCTAACATTCACAAAATGATATGCAGCAGCATGTATGCATCAAAAAGGTTTCTAACCTTATTTTGAAATTTTAATTCCACAAAATTTATTATTTCCCTATCTTTGAGTGCACCCAATATAACATAAATAAATCAAATTTACTATTTTAAAAGATTTCAAGTTTTAGGGTGTTACAGTGGCGCTCGATCAAGTTGCGGCGGCGGCACCCGAGCAGCACGACGGCGCATGAGCACGGCAGCGGCGCACGAGCATGGCAGCAGCGCCGAGCAGGCTATGACAGCGGCGCGCGAGCAGGCTACGGAGGCCGCCGCCTCCTAGCGCCCCGACCAAGCTCACCATGGCCATTGCCATGGCTGCTCGGTGCTCACAGGCCGCCACCGAGGCGAACGAGTGCCACGCCGGTTCCACCAAGCCCTCACGTGCGTGGTGTGCCCCGTCGCCGCCACCACGGCCTCCTACGCGCGTGGCCAGGATACCGCCGCATTCCCCGCCGAGCCCTCTCGCTCCCGCACCCAGCGCGCCTCTCCTCGGCTCCTCCCTGCCGCTGTGGCATCTCGTCGTTGCGGCCGTGGCCGCAAGGCCGTCGGCGCGTGTGGCCAGCAGTCCACGGCCCGCCTTCCCCTGAGCCCTTTCCCTCCCGCACCCGGCACGCCTCTCCTCGGCTCCTCCTCGTCGCTGCTCGAGGGCCAGCCTCCTCCTATGGCTGCGGGCGTGGAGGGCGCACAGGGTGCAGCTCTAGCAGTTGCAGCAGGCAGGGGCGGCATTGGGATTTCACCCATGGGGGGCGGCACTAGCGTGGGGGACGGCGCCGGTGTCACTCGGGCCAGAGGCGACGTGGGGGCGCTGCCGTGAGGATGGAGAGGGATTGGATGAGTGGTTGACGCATGGACCCCACATGTCACTGATATGGAGGACAGCGTCCTACGTGGCGGTCAACGCCAGCGTGGCGTGATCAAACCCGCTCCACGTTGGTCAAAACAGCCATGCCTGCGTCCAGGTGCTAAAAGTAAACGGTTTTGACAGTTGGGGTACCAGCATTATACGGTTTTATAGTTGAGGGTCAAAATTAGACGAACCCAATAGTTGAGGGGCCAAAAGTGGACTTAATCCTATTTTAAAAATATTTAGTTTTGAATTTGATCCCACACTCAAAATTCAAATATGGCTACTATCGCGAAAACATTTTATAAAAAAATCTTCATAAAACCATTTTAAAAAGTTTTTTTTGTAAAACATAACCCTGTTTGGAAGAATGTTTGGATAAATACCCTTGTAGAATCCTTAACGTGGTGCAGAATCATGGCAACCCATTCAAGATGTAAAAAACTAATATGGTTCCCAAAAGAATGAGTTGAATTCGAGCTTTCACTCAAATTCAACATTTTTATCTCGAATACGCACGAGCGTGTGTATCATTGTATTAGAAGGAAGCAGTTTATGTTACTCAAATTCAACTTAAGTCTATACGTATATTATTTTCCCAAAGTAGTCATCTGATGCATACTCCATATAGATTAATACGCATGTTGAAGTGCTAGGGAATGTGTTGGATATTGGTGGATTTTTAAATGATTGGGTGAGCAAAAGGATTCGAACACCATTTTGAGTTCATTTGAAAACTAGACTCAAAATCTACTTCAAATAAAGGGAAAATAGTTCCCTAAGGGCAACAGGCCAGCAGGCCGACTTCGGCCCTCAACTACCCTTCTCATCTAGCCCCCCAGCCACGCACATGCATCGACTTCAGCCCAGGCAGCAGCGATCTGAGAGCCATTCGGCCCGCTTCCCTCTTCTCCCAGGCCTCGTCACCCTCTCCTGGACCCTTTTCCGCACCGGCCTAATCCTCCAGGCGCACAGGCCTTGGGTGCCTTGACGCTGCTTACGTCGACAGCTGGGTCCTCCTTGTACTTGTAGCCACGCTCAGCGCCAGACACTGCAGCTCTAGACAGTGTTGAAGGTAACTAAATCTCAACTAATTATATACCAAAATATTGACATTTTCTTATATTTATTTGAGCAAAAGTTAAAAATATGTTTGCACACATACATGTAGACCGTGCTGGGCTAGCTTGAAGGAGCCCGCCAAATCGCCGCTGTTGCGTTTTTTTTTTCTTTTTTTTTTTAAAAACTTGCTGTTGCGTTTTTGTGGTAAGGCTATACACGCAGAATCATAAGGCTTGTCGTGCTTCCCTCTAAAAGGAAAAAAATATATGTTCTATCAACGTGAACTATCATCATAGTCTGTTTTTTTTTCTGGAACCTCCAAAACCAAACGTCTTACCCTATGCATTCTCAAATTACCTCCCTATCTTAGTTTGGTGTGAGGCGGTTAAAAAATGGATAAATACTTATTAAGGTTTTAAAACCATAGAAATGTAAAAATTACAAAAAAACTAGAGGTAGACTGATATAAGAAAAATCAAAATAAAATATTTAAAGCTCATAAAAACATCTAAAGATGCTTAAAAGAAAAAAGATTTGGCTCTAAGAAAAATGGAAGAAACTTAAAAGATCTCAAAACATTATAATTGATATGTAATGGGTTTTGAAAACTTTTCGCAACAAAAAACATAATACGCAACCAGCACAAATGTATAGCTTGAATGCATTTAGCATTAATCTATGTTGCAGTGTTGCTGGTTGTATCTCATATTTTTATCATGCATAATTTTAAAAACATGTTTGTACATCGATTATAATGTTTTGGTAAATTTTCTATATTTTTTAGATATCTTCCTATTTTCATAAAGCTAAACCTATCTTTTTAAGCTCTTAAGGATGCTCTCGTGAGCTCTAAATATTTTATTTGTCTTTGTCGTATCCTGATTAGGAATTTTTAAAAGATTATAGACATTTTATGTGGTTTAAAAATATTACCAAATATTTACCGAATTTTTTAATTAAAAAAGACAAAATCACCTTCAAAACCACTCCAAACTAGCATAGAGAGATAATTGAAAGGTTTTGATAGTTCAAGGGTAAGATGTCTAGTTTTAAAGTTCGAGGAGGAAAATCAAACTACCATGATAATTGAAGGAGGTAGAATGGACCTTTTGCTTTCTAGAACACGCGTGCATGTACTAGAAAGAAGGCCCTTTTAGTAGGATGCCAGACTTCAGATTGTGTTAGATATTTAGAAAAATTCTGGTGTATTTTAATCTAGAAAATAATTAGCAAAACATTTGTGATAAGCATGTACACGTGTGATCTACTTGCAATCTACATGCATGAACAACATATTGATCATATAAACAAAACACTTTGTAGTGTTATACCCTGAGGCGAGGTCAGTGTCGGAGGCACCAGAGCCGTCCTTGCTTAGTGTCACCAGTGTTGGTACCGCTGCTGAAGATCATGGAGATCAAGTGGAGGAGGAGGCGCCTCAGGATGATGGGCCACGAACCAGTAAGTGGGCCTCTAAACCAAACAAGCGCTACACTGGGCCGGATTGGGCGTAGGAGGAAACAAGCCCATGTAACGGGCGAGTGCGTGTGCATCCTGTAAAAGGAGAGCATCGAGAGGAATGCAATTTGAGTTTGATCTTGTAACAGAAACCTGGTCGGCGGCCTAGGCGACGGCAGAGTCTGGTTCGTTGCTAGCGACCGATGTTCTAAGATTCTACTCCACTACCACTACCATACTGATTCTGGTGACAAACTAGTATCAGATCCCTATTGATCCACCAATTTTGCCCCAAATTTTTCTCTCTAACTCGTTGCTTCGATCTGGCGCCGTGATCCCCGATGGCAGGCTCTCCTTGTGATTCGCTCTAGTAGCGTTGATCACGAGGATCCATAGGTCCGTGCCGAGGTTGGCGTGATCAGCAGCGGCGGCAAAGTTGAAATCCTGGCAACCCACTCCTACGCCATGGCGTCGCTCGAAGAATAGCTTGGTCAGATCCTAGCAATTCTGAGAGAGAATTCAAAGGGAATCAACGAGCTCAGGACCTCCGTGTCGGAGATGCGTACCCTGCGTTCGGAAATCCTGCAATGGAAGCCCGACGTTGACCATCGCGTTCATGAACTGGAGCATGCCGTACTGGATCTCGGTGAGAAGGTTGAGCAGGCACTGGAGGCCCTTCTACCTCAAGTGCAGTCGAAGGAATCCATTGAAGCGTAACAATTGGGTACTGTCGCTATCTCACCGCTCATAGCTGCAATTCGGGAGGATCACTTCGCGCTCTCCGAGTGTCAAGGTGCCGAGCTCTGCGCATCTAGAGATTCACCCGCCTTGGGCGGCATCTGGGTAGTTAGACCACGGTAAGAAAACCATTCACCGGGGCCTGATTTCGGGGCGGTGTACACCGTCGCACTGGACCCGACCCCAGTCACAGGTGCGACAAATCACTACTAGAAATATCCACTTCTATGACAAAAATACTAATGACGAATCCAAAATCGTCACAGAAGATCGCTTTTTATGACGAATATTTCTATTTCGTCATAGATCAGTGGTGACGATCCTATGACCCTCCCTTTCTATGACGAAATCAGGCATCATCACAAAAAATGCCATAGAAGAGCACATGGTTTCGTCACAGATGTGACGATATCCTTTAATACTGTGACGAACAGGGCTTCGTCATTGAAATAATTACACATCTGTGGCGGACAATATTTGATCTGTAATGAATGGCTTCATCATAGATCTCCACACTGTACTTTCTCGATCCAACATGTACCTGTGGGACCTGTAGTTACTTATCCTTGACGCTTGCAATTCGTCATAAAGTCTCCGATCGATCCTTTCTCCATACGACGTGTACCTGTGGGACCATTCTCCATCCGACATGTACATGTAGGACCTGCAATTACTCATTCGTGACGCTTGCAATTTGTCATAAAAGTCTCCGCTCGATCCTTTCTCTATGCGATCTATGGGACCCTTCTCCATCCGACGTGTACTTGTGGGACCTGTAGTTTCTCATCCGTGACGCTTGCAATTCGTCATAGAAGTCTCCACTCGGTCCTTTCTCCATCCGACGAGTACCTATGGGACCCTTCAGCATCCAACCTATGGGACCCGATGGCTTACGTGTCATGTGTATTTGTGGAACCGTTCTTCATCTCCATCTGACCTGTGGGACCTGACAGACCTGTGGGACTAGACGACTTGCGTGTCATGTGTACCTGTGGGACCATCCGACCTTTAGGACTCGACGGCCAGTGGGACCTTTCTCCATCCAACCTGTGGGACCCGATGACTTGCGTGTCACTTGTTGCCGCCAGGGTTTAATAAATTCAAACTAAAAAAAACATGAGACCTAGGAGTCGAACCCGGGACCCAGATCAAGGAATAGACCGTCTTCACCATTGCACTAGACGCTTGGTTGTGTTGACATGTCTTTGGAGTCCTAATAGTAGTATATGTTCTCTGTGTGGATAGGTTGACTTATATATTGATGTATCCCTTGCAAGTGGAAACAAATATGTGCCCGTTGGACTTACGGCGACGGTGGTGGCGGCAACGAAGGATCCCTAGTGTGCTATGGTGGCTCAGGCATCCTTTTGGAGGCTAGGCGATGGGTCTTCCCGGTGGACCACGATGGCATTGGCGGCCGTGTCCGTCGTGTACCGTGGCAAAGGCGATAGATCCGATCCATAGGTCTCCTTTGTCGTCTTTTCTTGCCTTCACTGTTTTGGTCCTTACTTAAACATGAGGTATACAAGAAACATTATAGCGTTGCAGATCTGGTTAGGCCAATGCTGATGAAAAGAACTAGGAGGTGGCACTGGTTGGTTTTCTGCTGATGTCTTGGTTTTCTGCATATGTTCAGTGTGCTTACTATAAATGCCTATGTGCAACTAGGCCTATTAATTGTCAATTGCTTGCTTGATTATATCTATCTATCTAGGCAAGCATGCAGGCCCTTCGCTTCTGTCTTAAACTATTTTTTCAGTCCAGTGCTTGCTTGTTTCTACATTTCTGTTTTGTATGCTCCAGTGCCACCAGTGAGTCCTTATGGTATTTTGAACTTATAACATATCTGAGGCCACATTTCTGTGCCAATGGTGTCTACATGGTTGTTGGATGTATTAGGATGCAGCTCATATGTTTGCTTTCTGTGTCTTCTCCTTGTTGACAACTAAGTTATCCATTTGGTTCCAAACAAGAGGAAGACATCGAAAGCAAATCAATGCTTTGTGTCCATCATTCACATCACTAAGGCCAATATTGTTTAAGCTGCACATGTTGCTACTGATGCCAATGATGATCACTACCACTTGTTCACTGACATTTTACTTATAAAAACTGAGAAAGCTCAATTAACTGCTGAAATTGTAATGGTTACAGCTCTATTAACTTCTACTCTAGTTTGAGTTATATATATCTATGTGGTGCTACTCTAAATTTACATGAGGTCGTACCATAAAAATTGTTAATGGTTGTTAAAGTTGCACTTTGGTATGAGTTGTGGACCTCACTGATGGATCTTTGTTATATTGTTTTCCTCTTCAATGATCTCATTATTGAGGAAGCTCTCATCGTACTACACACTGACGAAATGGAGGAGGCCACCAATAAGAGGAACGCACTGGCCAGCCTCACAGAGGATGTCGTTTTTGAGATCCTCCACCACCTCTCCGCCTGCTCCTTGTTATGCTGCAAATGTGTCTGTCACTCCTGGAAAAACCTCATCTCGGACCCCAACAACTCTAAGAAGTTGTCCTAGACTGTGGCTGGCTTCTTCTACGATAGTGAGAACAGCAATCGAAACTTCACTAGCATCGTCCGTGGTGTACGCCCCGCTCCTTGGAATTTTTGCCCTTCAACATCGACAATGTAGCTCTCTTAGATTGCTGCAACGGCCTCATCCTATGCTAGTGCCTTGGGGCCGATGGATACCGCTATATCATCTGCAATCCAATGACCCTAAAGTTTAAAATTCTACCACCTAGCATCCATGATGTTGGCCATGCTGTTGGTGAGGCTCGCTTGGCGTTCGATCCGACAGCCTCCTCACACTTCCATGTGATTGAATATGTGGATGTCAACATTGTGTGCGCAGGTGTGGAGATCTACTCATCTCAAACTGCAGCATGGATCTATAAGAAATCTGAATGGGGCGAGCATACTGATGTGACATTTTATAGACAACCAAATATGTTTCTTAACGGTTATCTGCATATTATGGGGCACTCTAGGGGTACTCTATGATACTTGCTGTGGATATGGATGGAAACACATGGAGGGAAATTGATAGGCCAGATGGTCTTCACCACTCCATGCATCAAGCTCAGGGTCACTTGTGTGTATGTACTATTGATGGTCCCAATGATTCCAAGCTTTCAATCTAGATCCTTGAAGACTATGGTACTGATAATTATATATTAAAGCATACAGTCACCACGCGGATCATGTTTGAAAGGATTAGTATTAGATTTGGTTATCCAGATTTTGATGACGAGGACATAGTGATCACAGTTCACCTAGAATGGAATTTGATTTTCTTTGTTAGGGAGGATGGAACAATCATCCCATATAACGTGGACCGCAAAAAAGTTCATGGCATCCCTATCCGTGTCTTTCGGTATGGTAGACGTACCGCTAAAAAAAGTTCATCTGTAGATCATACTATCTTCCTTATGTTATCTTGTTCTTGGATTCATCAGCAGAGCAATAAATAAAGCTGCATTTGATGTATCTCTCTATCATGCATTTAAAATGGACCAATGTTGTTTGCTTGTTTATGGACATGTTAATTTCCTTAATGATGGATGTTGTTTGCTTGTCTATGGATTTTTATTAAGCAAAAAGTTCACAACTAGGCCAGAGGCAGCCGTGGCCGGCAACGCGCGACCAGCACGGTGACGCCGAGCGTCCAAGCTTGGTGACCGCGTCCACCCGGCGAGCCAGCTCGAGAACGTGCCGTGCACAAATTTTAAAGCGCCTATAACAACTAAACGGTTGCTTCTGGACCTAAACCATCTTCACCATGTTCAAGATAGCATATGAGGCTACCAACCCAAGCTAAAACACGACACCACCTCTTAACTTAATTTCACAAAATAAATCCCCAAACCTGACATTGTCTAGCTGTCAATAAACTTAAAGAATCTTCTAAGTCTTGGCTAAATTCAATTTCAAGTTTCATTTCTAAACTACTATAATTACTAGCTAGCAATGTTATTTTTCTACAGCAAAAGTTGCATTGTCATTTACAAAGTTTGTACTTCAAACTTTATTTAAGTATCACATACATGTTCTATAGTATTTTTGCTTAATAAAAATTGGTTTTCAACCCTACTTGATATACATAAGCTATTGAATCAACTTTCATTTAACATTTTTATTGATCATTTTAATTTATAAGAAATTTATCTACACGTTATATCACATGCATTATCACATAAACATGATGCTCATGACATGTTTTAGTAGTTGATTTAGGACGTAACACCGAGGGTGTTACAATGAGGCTGCGGCGGAAGCGTCTGCTCCCCTGGTCCCGAACTAGTACTTGGAGCTCCGGGCACAGTGCATCGACGCCAGGCCTGGTGGAACGACTTCAGCTGGCGTGGATTAACAACAAGCCTCATCCTCCTCCGCTGTGAGAGAGGATAGAGATGGAGGAAACAAAGGGCCTTTTGCCTGTTAGGATCATTTTAGCTCTCGTTAGCACGTTTCTATCGACTAGTGAACTAATTGTTAGTTCGATATGGACTAACTGTTAGCGCTACCTTTTTAATCGGTTCGTCTACATCCCATCCTACTAAAAATTAGCGTCTAACTATTACCCGTAGGGATCCAAACAAGTGCTCACATTCAGGTTCGGTGACAGCTGCAACTGTGCCACCTCAGTCGTCAGTCCTAGGGGCTGTTTGGACGCCAGCCTTTAGTTGCCACAGATTGTGGCGTCCAAATTCACCGCCACGGACCATGGCGAGATTCCTGGAGATTTAACTCTTGTGTAGCTGTGGTCATCTCATCTTACTCACCAACTAAACAGGGGACAAATTAGTTGTGACGGCCATATGTGTGGCGTGGCACATGGAGGCGGAGAACCAAACAGGCTCCTAGTCCGGTCACACATCGATAATTGGCCGATCCCAGTCCAACCACCCCCAGTAAAAACTTTTTTATTAAATGAAATAAATAAATAGAGTACTCCCTCCATTTCCAAATTATAAGTCGTTTTGACCTTTTTAGTACATTTATTTTACTATGCATCTAGATATAATAATATGTCTAAATACATAGCAAAATAGATGAACCCAAAAAAAAGTCAAAGTGACTTATAATTTGGAATAGGGGAGTAGGTAGCAGGCGTATGCAGAGATAGAAGAGTCTTGACTTGTGGAACAGTACTCCCTTCATATAAAAATGCAGTTGTTTTAGACAAGGCTTGGGTCAAACATTTGGAATATAAATCATGAATAACTTTTAAGTTGTTGAGTTTGGAAATGTGAAAACCATTGTATAGATTCGTCTTGAAAAATACTTTCACAAAAATTTACATATATCACTTTTTTATAAATATCTTTATGAAAATAAGTAGTCAAAGTTATGCTTTGGAGACCGTGTCGCTGTCAAAACGACTTCATTTTTTTAGCACGGAGGGAATACTAACTACTGACAGGTTTAACATTATACTCGTACTTTTAGCAGGATCTTAGTGGACTAAATGAGCTACAGTAGTACTCCTATCTTGGGAGCAGAGAGTGAAGGTGTAATTCTGTCATTCTTGGTAACACGTTAGTGCTGAGTCAAGCAGGAAGCGGGAAGCTCATGTTTGAATTCAGGAGGTTGGGCCGTGCGCGGTGAGCGCGCCCACGACGCGACGCCAAGTGACAGTTTATTTTCACCCTCTTGTATCAGAGTGTGTGTTGCATTTTCTTTCAGGGGTTGTAAAAAGGGACTGGTATAAGTACCCTTGGGACTCTAGTGTGTGAGTTAGTCGAAAGAAATCACCACTGTAATCGTGCTTTACTCCATCCTTGTGATAGTGAAAAAGGGCACTGTTTCCCGGGCGATCTCTGGACAGTTGCCAGGTTCCTCACTGCGTGCGTATGCAAATTCGATTCCTTTATCTTCGATCTGTGTTCTAGGTTAGCTACTGCATATCTAGGCTATGATTTGTAAGTCTCTAAACCAACATTTGGTATCAGAGCGACAATCACACGCCTAATCCATCAGATCTTGCGAGGATGAGCGATACTCAGCGCTCTGGCGGTGGCGAGCGGTACAACTATCCACCATTGACGAATGTCAATTACACAAGCTGGAGCATCTGGGTGCAAGCCATCATGGAGGATCAGGGCATGTGGGAGGTGATCGAGCCATCGGAGGAGGCGACGGCGGAGAGTCAGGCATCGGCGGCGGCGAAGTCGGCGAAAGACAAGAAAGCCAAGGCGCATCTTCTCTAGTGCTTGCCCGATGACTTGCTCATGCAGGTAGCGAAGAAGAAGACAGGGAAGGAGGTTTGGGAGTGTCTCAAGGAGCGGTTTGTGGGAGCAGATCGTGTGAGAGATGCGAGGTTACAGACCTTGAAGTGTGAATTTGATGCATTGCGCATGAAGGATGATGAGGGAGTAGATCAGTATGCCAGTAAGATCTCTGCAATGTCTGTGAAGTATGGGAATTTGGGAGGAACCCTGGATGATCAGGCCATGGTGAAAAAACTCTTTGACACTGTGCCTGACAAGTACATCACAGTTGTTGCTGGGATTGAGCAATTCTTCGATCTAAAGAAATTGGTGTTCGAGGAAGCAGTGGGTCGGTTCAAGGCGTTTGAGGAGCGAGTCCAGCGGGGAGCTGGTGGAGCGAAGGGCAATGGCAGTCAGCTGTTGCTCACTCAAGCCGAGTGGGAGTCACGACAGAAGAAAGCAGGTGGTGAGTCCTCGGGAAGAGGCGGATCACAGGCTGGTGGAAGTCGTGGCCGTGGTCGAGGGCGCGGCGGGCAAGGCCGTGGATGGGGTGGACGCGGTGATGCGTCAGACAAAGAAGGAAATGGCAAGCGTGACAAAAGCCATATAAAATGCTTTAAGTGTCACAAGTATGGCCATTATGCCAATAGGTGTCCAGGGGGAGATGAGAAGAAAGGGGATGAAGCTCATCATGCTCGAGTGGATAACTATGAGCATGCATTGATGCTCACGGTCACGGAGTTCCTGGAGCCATCGATGCTCATGCCAAGGGTGACCACTGGGGTTCAGCGCAATGCTGTATTCCTAGATGAAAGGAAGGTGGTGCCTGAGCTGCATCTTACTGGCGGTGAGAAGAAGAAAGCAGGAAATGCTTGGTACCTGGACAATGGGGCAAGTAATCACATGTCTGGTGATTTAGACAAGTTTTAGAACCTTGACACGGCTGTTGTTGGCAAGGTTAGGTTTGGGGATGGGTCAGCTGTGGAGATTAGAGGGAGGGGAGCATTACTGTTTCAGTGCAGAAATGGAGAGCAGTGGGTACTGCCAGATGTATACTTCATTCCAAGCCTGAAGAGCAATCTGATCAGTCTCGGTCAGTTAACTGAAACAGGTCACAAGATTATCATGGATGATGGTTGGCTGGAGGTATTTGACAAGAGCAAACAGAGTGGTGATGAAAGTAGAGAGAGCTACCAACCAACTGTACCAAGTTGAGTTGAAGAGTTCAGTACCTGTGTGTTTGATGGCAATAATGTCTGAAGATGCCTGGCTGTGGCATGGAAGACTGGGGCATGCCAACTTTCACTCTCTGAAGCAGTTGTCAGAAAAATCCATGGTAGCAGGTGTACCAGCAATCTCACATCCAGAAGAAGTCTGTGATGCTTGTTTGGCTGGGAAGCAAACAAGGATGACATTCTCTAAGGTGGCACAGTGGCGTGCAACTAAACTCTTGGAGCTTCTCCACATTGACTTATGTGGGCCTATCACACCTGCAACAGTAGGAGGTAACAAATACTTCATGCTTATTGTTGATGACTACTCTAGATACATGTATATTTTCATGCTCAAGTCAAAAGATGAAGCAAGTAGTGCATTTGCATTGTTTAAGAGAGAAGTTGAAAATTGTACTGGTGAGCACATCAAAACAGTCAGATCTGATAGAGGGGGAGAATTCTTAGCAGCATCATTTAGAAGTGTGTGTGAGCAGGGTGGAATTAAGAGACAATTCACAGCACCATACACACCACAGCAAAATGGTGTGGTTGAGAGGAAAAATAGGACTGTGATGAACATGTCTAGGTCATTGTTGAAGAGCATGAAAGTGCCTGGGAGGTTTTGGGGTGAAGCTGTTAGGCACTCTGTGTATTTGTTGAATAGGCTGCCAACAAAAGCTTTGAATGCTCAAACTCCATCTGAACTGTGGAATGGGAAGAAACCACATTTGGGTCATCTCAAGGTATTTGGTAGTGTTGGTCATGTGAAAAATTCAGTACCACACTTAAAGAAACTAGATGACAGGAGCACACCAATGGTGTACTTTGGAGTTGAGCAAGGTAGTAAGGCTCACAGGATGTACAATCCTCAAACAAACAAAATTGTTATTAGCAGAGATGTTATTTTTGAGGAATCCAGGAGCTGGCAGTGGGATGTTAACACTAAATTTTCTGAAGGAGCAGATTTCAGTGTTGAAGATGCTGATCAGTTTGTTACTTATCTTGATATTTCAGCAGATGTAGCTGGTGGTGATGGTGTGGGGTCACATCAGGATGTTCAGGGGGAGCAAACTAGCGTTGGTGATGCTGGTGTTGAAGCATCAAATCCAATAGGGACAGAAAGTGAAGGGAGTTCATTTGCTGTTCCTGAACCGACAACAGAGACAGTTGCAGTAGAACCTGAATATTCAGCTGCAGGGGGAGCTGATAGTCAAGAAGCAGGAAATGCAGGAGCAGGGAATGCAGTGAGTAACAATGATTATGATGAAGAACCCCCGAGGTTCAGGAGTCTCAATGAGATTTATGATGAAACATCAGAAATAGAGTTGGATTCAGACTCTGAACTCAGTGCTTTGCTTGCACTGATGGAAGAACCAGCAAATTACAAAGAAGCAGCAGGAGACAGTGAGTGGATTGCTGTAATGGAAAGTGAGATTCAGTCCATAAGAAAGAATGGTACATGGGAACTTGCCACATTACCACCTGGACACAAGCCAATTGGTCTCAAATGGGTGTTTAAACTGAAGAGAAATTCAGAGGGAGAGGTGGTAAAGCACAAAGCAAGATTGGTTGCCAAGGGTTATGTGCAGAAACAAGGAGTGGATTTTGAAGAGGTATTTGCACCCGTTGCTAGATTGGATACAGTCAGATTGTTGTTAGCAATGGCAGCAAATAGAGGATGGCAAGTCCATCATCTTGATGTTAAATCTGCATTTTTGAATGGTGAATTAGAAGAGGAGGTATATGTGTGTCAGCCAGAGGGCTATGTGCAGAAGGGCAAGGAAAGCATGGTGCTGAAGCTTAGTAAAGCTTTATATGGACTGAGACAGGCTCCAAGGGCCTGGAATGTGAGGCTGGATAAAAACCTAAAGAAACTTGGTTTTGTGAAGTGTGCAAGTGAAGCAGCAGTGTACAAGATAGGAGGTGGCAAAGGTGCAGTGATACTTGGGGTATACGTTGATGATTTGATTGTGACAGGTGAGAACCCAGATGCAATTGCAGAATTCAAAAGGCAAATGACATCTGAGTTTGAAATGAGTGATCTGGGGCTGCTTTCATTTTACCTTGGGATTGAGGTTGAGCAGCAGGTGGACCACATCACAATCAAACAGACCAGCTATGCCAAGAAAGTGTTAGCACAGTATGGGATGGCAGAATGCAACCCAACTAAAATCCCTATGAACCCTGGGATAAAATTTGATGAGGACAAACAGGGAGTCAAGGTGGATGCCACTGAGTATAGGAGAGCCATAGGGTGTTTGAGATACTTGTTACACACTAGACCAGATTTGTCTTATGCTGTGGGAATGGCAAGTAGGTTCATGGAAAAACCCACTGTGATGCATCAGAAAGCAGTCAAGCAAATTCTGAGGTACTTACAGGGAACTTTAGAGTATGGCTTGGTGTATACTCAAGAAAACAAAACTGAAGTGTTGGTGGGATATTCAGATAGTGATCATGCAGGAGATGTTGTTGGAAGAAGGAGTACTGCAGGCATGGCCTTCTACCTCAATGATAGTCTGATCACTTGGAACTCACACAAGGAGAAGACAGTAGCACTATCCTCATGTGAGTCTGAATTCATGGCAGCTACAGCAGCAGCAAGGCAGGGACTGTGGCTTAGAAGTCTGTTGGCTGAAATCACAGACAAACCACCACAATCAGTGAAGATGTTCGTGGACAACAACTCAGCAATAGCACTGATGAAAAACCCTGTCTTCCATGGAAGAAGCAAACACATTGATGTTAAATATCATTTCATCAGAGAATGTGTGGAAAGGGGTCAGTTTCAGGTGAAGAGAGTGTGTACTGAAGGTCAGAGAGCAGATGCTCTGACAAAAGCATTGCCTGCGGTGAAATTGGGAATAATGAGGCACTTGGTGTTCATGACCTCAGTGAGTGTCAGAATTAAGGGGGAGATTGAAGGTGTAATTCTGTCATTCTTGGTAACACGTTAGTGCTGAGTCAAGCAGGAAGCGGGAAGCTCATGTTTGAATTCAGGAGGTTGGGCCGTGCGCGGTGAGCGCGCCCACGACGCGACGCCAAGTGACAGTTTATTTTCACCCTCTTGTATCAGAGTGTGTGTTGCATTTTCTTTCAGGGGTTGTAAAAAGGGACTGGTATAAGTACCCTTGGGACTCTAGTGTGTGAGTTAGTCGAAAGAAATCACCACTGTAATCGTGCTTTACTCCATCCTTGTGATAGTGAAAAAGGGCACTGTTTCCCGGGCGATCTCTGGACAGTTGCCAGGTTCCTCACTGCGTGCGTATGCAAATTTGATTCCTTTATCTTCGATCTGTGTTCTAGGTTAGCTACTGCATATCTGGGCTGTGATTTGTAAGTCTCTAAACCAACAGAGAGTACTCCTGTCCTGCCTGCAACACTGCGTGTTTAGTGGGTGCTGGACTGCTGGCACGCATGGACGGTGGTGCCGTACCGTACGTGCATGCTTTGTTTGTACTTTGTAGTTGTAGTTGTAGTTGTAGGGGTACTACCATCAGCTGGTTGGGGTTGGGGGTTGGGATTCCGTGTTTGGTTGTCGCGAGCAGCGGATTCATCCCTTTGCTCTCTCTATCACGCGGTGTCCCGTATCAGGTTCAGAGAGTAGTACTATATATATTAATTAATGGCTCGGGACCGCCGTGAGGCAGCACGCATAATTAATCATCATTCATCACGCCTCAAAACGGGACACGCCACGCCACGCATAATTAATCACGGATCGCGAAAGCCAAGCGCCAACGCAAACTACTCTACTCCTACAGTATAACTAGTGTAGTAGTAGGTCAAGAAGGACATGCAGCGGAGACGCGCTGGAGTTCATTCCGGGCCATGTTTTTTTGGGGGTGGGGGGGTGGGGGGCCCGGGCACTGAATCGAAGAATCATTGCATTGCAGCTTGTCTCTACTCTACTGTATCTTTCAGTCAGTGGGAGAGGGAAGGTTGGTTGGGTGGTCGTTTCGCTTGCTTTGCTTTCCCACGTTGGGCTATAATTATCAGTCATCATACAATATTTTTCTCTCACAACAAAACATCATAATCGATTTAGCCATAGAAACGATTAAACAAACAGGGTATATGGTATCAAATCTAGCCAAGCATCCATATTCGATTTCCTGTGGAGGCCGGACAGAATCCTCTCCGCCCGGTACAAGCCTCCATCTGCACACCAAACCGCCTACAGCAATTGATCGGTATATAAGGATTCGTTCATCACCCCACCACCTTGCACGCACCACGCAGCATCCATAGATTAGTTTGTGTTAGGATCGTAGGATTGGTACCTCTGTGTGTAACCCGTAGATCTGTAGTTAGGTTCCTCGACCTTGCGGAGCTTCACCACAGCGGCAGTGTAGACGTCGATGCCGCCATGGATGCAGCCTCGCGGACGCCAGTGCTCGGCGTGGTGGTGAGGCAGTGGGGCGTCGGAGAACCTGCAGTGGGTCAACGGCGGTGATGACCTCCATAGGCGACGGTGGTTGGGGACTCATCCCGTCGCTGGCAGCACGCTTTAGGATCGGATTAGGGTTTCTCTATAGGTGGGTGGCGGCTCCGTTGAAACTCGTCGTCCGAGCCCTCACCCTCACCTTTCTTTTATGTGTGCTGTACGACAGGGGCCCACCAACCGGATTAGGGTTGGGCTCCCCCGATCAGGGAGCAGAGATAAGGGCCCAATAGACCGTTGGGCCTATTGGTGGAGATCAACTAACATTCTCCCCCTTGATCTCATTCCATCTTTCACTTTCATATCATTTACTTTTGTTCATTCCATTACAGATTAGCTCATAGAACATGTCTCATCGTCACGGTCCATTGCCGATAGACTTAACAGCTACAACTCACTACTCTGTTCTGAAATAGATACTTATCTTTGGGCCTTTTTTTGTCCAGGAATATTTTAGGCTTTCCCTTAAACCCAAGCTAGCTACATGTTCTCTGAACACCATGTCCTCTGAACATGTTGGGTGGTAAGCCTTTTGTAAGCGGATCCGCGAGCATCCTTTCTGTTCTTATATGCTCAAGACTTATGACTCGATCCCGGACTTTATCTTTCACAACATAATACTCTATGTCAATGTGTTTGGCAGCACCACTTGACTTATGTTGTGAGCATCCTTTACTGCCAGATTATAATCGCAGTATAACTTTAGTGGTCTATAGATGTCGTCAACCACCTTCAAACCGGGTATGAACTTCGTTAGTTAATTCACCTGCCCGTTGCCTCATAACACGCTACAAACTGTCATACATTATGGACGATGTAGTGACAGTTTACTTTGAGCTTTTCCATGAAATAGCTCCCCTTTGCGAGATGATAGAAAATCCACGTCTGGATATGCATTCACTATCGCATAATCAGAATCTGAATATCCCACCATGTGGAGTGAATCAGATCTTCTATATGTCATCATGAGGCCTTTCGTTTCTTGCAAATAATGCAAGACTTTCTTTACTAATTTCAGTATTCTATTCCAGAATTGCTCTGGAATCTGCCAAGTAAAACCCGGTAACAAATGCCAAGTCAGAGCGCGTACATACTTGAGCATGTTGCAAGCTTCCGACAGCTGAAGCATATGGAACCGCTTTCACTTTATCGATTGAGCTCATATTGGTTCCTGGGCCATTGAAAATCCCCATATCCGTCGCCCTTGACTATAGGAGCAGGTGAGGGTCTACATTTATGCATACTGAATTTCTTTAAGATCTTTTCCATGTATGCCTTTTGTGATAGTCCTTATACCCTTTTTCTTCTATCTCGGTGAATCTCGATCCCTAGAACGAACGAAGGTTCACCAAGATCTTTCATATCAAATTTTGAGGACAAAACTTCTTTGTCTCCTGTAGTAGACTGATATCACTACTAGCAAGTAAGATATCATCCACTTATAGGACAAGGAAGATAAACTTCCTATTCTTAAACTTTGCATAGACACAATTATCCTCTACATTTTCTTTAAATTGTATAGACACAATTGTCCTCTACATTCTCTTTAAAACCCAAAATTCTTTATTGTCTGATCAAACTTCAAGTACCACTGTCTTGAAGCTTGTTTTAATCCATAAATGGATTTCTTTAGGCGGCATCACATTCGTTCTTTTCCTTCCATGACAAAACCTTTCGGTTGTGCCATGTAAACATTTTCCTCCAAGTCTCTGTTGAGAAATGTCGTCTTTACATCCATATGATGTAATTCTTAATCGTAATGTGCCACTAATGCCATTATGATTCTGAAGGAAACCTTACATGAGACTGGAGAAAAGGTCTCATTGTAATCAATCCCTTCTCTTTGCATAAATCCTTTTGCCACAAGTCACGCTTTATATGTTTCTATATTCCCTTGAGAGTCAAGTTTTGTTCTGTAGACCCATTTACAGCCTACTGTATTGGCTCCTTCAGGAATTATTTCCAAATCCCAAACTCTATAGGCATTCATCGATTTCCAATTCATCTTCCATGGTCTCAAGCCACTTTGATGAATGATCACTTCTCATGGCTTCTTTAAATGAGGTGGGATCATCCTCCATTTGAAAATCCTTAGTGTTATACACTTCATAATCAGCAGAAATAGCTGATTTTCTAACTCTTTGAGACCTTCTAGGGGCCTCCACATTTGGCACAACTTCTATTTGAGGCTATTGTTGCCCCCCTCATGTGTGGCAATAGGTTCTATAGGATCCTGAGGAACAGATTCCTCATCGCCATTCATTGTTGCCACAGGTGGGATAACAACAGGTGCTGGCACCATAGTATCTAGCACTGTCGGTGCAGCTATAGCAGGTAGTGAGAAAAATGGCTCATGAATCATTGGAGTGGACGCATACACCCGCTCCACTTCAAGGACAATTTCTCGAGCTACCATGCTCCCCCTCATCTTTTCATCCTCTAGGAAAACAGCGTGTCTCGTTTCCACAAACTTTGTATATCTCTCTGGACAGTGGAAAACGAAAACCTTTTGACTTTTCTGTGTTGCCAATGAAATGGCACCTTACTGTTTTGGGATCTAACTTCCCAATGTTTGGGTTAAATCCTTTAGCCTCAGCAGGGCTCCCCCACACACACGTAAGTGGTTTAGTGAGGGTACACTTTCTGTCCACAACTCATACAGTGTTTTGGGCACCGATTTACTTGGTACTCTTTTGAGAATATGAATGAGGTTTTTAACGCCTTCATCCACAGGCTCAACTGTAAGGTGGAGTAACTTATCATACTGCCCACCATATCCTTCAGGGTACGATTGATTCTTTTAGCTACTCTATTCTGCTGAGGTTCACCCGGTATAGAATACTGGGCTACTATGCCATTCTTTTAGGGTATGCCGACCGTAATACCCCTCCACGGTCAGACCTGACTATCTTAATCTTTAATATCTTAAATTTATCCAATACATCTTTTCTTTCTTTGATTGGATAAATATAGCCATAATGGAAGTAATCATCTGTGAATGTTATGAATGAATCATTACCATCCACACTCTTTACAGGAAACTGATCACAGATGTCTGTGTGAATAATCTGTAGAATTCCTGCGCTTCGTTTATCATCTTTTCTTAATTCTTTTTACATACTTTCCTTTGTTCTAAAACTGAGAGCTCTAATGGAGGAAGAATATCATTCTTAACTTGTCTTTCCATTCTCCCCCTCGAAATATGTACTGAACGATAGTGCCATAATTTCGACAACGCATCGTGAGCTCTCTTATGCCACCATTTTCAGAGTAACACTCTGTCACCAGCTGCTTTATCAGCTGAGTAGCATATGTCTTTGAAGTGTCAGTGAACTGACTCTTTATTCTATCGAGGTACTCGGTGACCGTGTCACATTCTAGGATTAAGCCCACAATTGCGGGTTCAATCATGTTCTTTATCACAGCCAAATATTTCTTGTTGGCAGTGACCCACTTTCTATGCTCAAAAGCCATAGGATATCTTTTGGGATTCAAAATCCCTTTCTTTAGTTGCCCAACTGGCATCATTCTCTTTTGTCTCCCTCATCGGTGCCACAATCTCAGTGGAACACGGTGAGGTGACTACCCAGTCCACCTTAGATAGGATGAAAACCAGATCATAACTTTTCTTAACATAAAATTAATACCATTTGCATGCCTTGATTCCAACGTTGGTCAAAATCAAAACATACAACTATTCTTATACACCAATTCTACATCACCGTTGGGCAGAAATAGAATTAATGCATAAATCATTAACTTTCACAATTGTTCTTACACACTAATTCTACATCACTGTTGGGCAGAAATAGAATTAATGCATAAATTATTAACTGTTACAACTGTTCTCATACACTAATTCTACATCACCGTTGGGCAGAAGTAGAATCAATGCATAAATCATTAACATTACGATATTGTTATTAACAACGTTGGTTAGAAAATAACAACATCATAATCCATGACAAATCTCTTTTTCTCCAATTAAATATCACTTTGGTTCAAAATAACTGGAGAATCAATAATTTCTTTAGCTGTGGAAAAACTCTCTTTTTCTTGAGTTTTACCCACAGGGAAAATTGATTTTCCTATTTTCTTTAATCTATTAATCATTTTCCAGGAAATAAACATTTACTGGAAAAACTTTCTTTTTCTCCAGTTAAATACCATGTCGGTTCAAAAACACTGGAGAACTTACTTTTCTTTAGCAGCGGAAAAAAACTTTCATTCAATTTCTTGAATTTTACCCACAGGGAAAAATTTCTTTTTCTATTTTCTTTTGAGCTATTTATCCATTTTCCAGGAAATAAAACCTTTACTGGAAAATGAAAAAACGAAAAATATGACTCAAATGTTTCACTGTTCTTTCGGCCCGGCCGCTAAAACAGCCCGGCCCCTCTGCTTTGACGCGAGCTCTATGCCCGGCCCAACTCCTTTGACACGAGTACTGTAGCTCCCAGGCCGCAACCTGGGCCTAGGCTGCCAAAGCTGCGTGGCCGCGCGCGCCCCCATGGGCCGATCGCTGGCCCGTGCAATCTCGGCCGTCCGATGGAGATCGACGGCTGCGCGTCGATTTCGCGCGAACAAAACCGCGGCCGCGTCCCCCGACCGGAAAACCTAGGCCATTCGCACTCTCTGCTTCTCTCTCTTCTTTATCTCTCAGCGCCGCTCTCTTCTCTCTCAGCGTAACCAGCAGCGACCGAGAGGACACCGAGTGAGCGAGCGGGCGGTGGAGCGACCTTGGCGCTGTCGCCGGCCCCCTCGCCGGCGCGCGTGCTCCCCAACGGGTGAGCACGCCGCCGTCGAGCGGCCTGGCCACGGTGCCCCTTTTGCCGAGCCCGGCGAGCAGCAGCCCCGGTTCGGCCTTTCTTCTCCCACGCCGGCCAAGGGCCGGTTCGGGTGGGTTTCTTCTCCCTTCCCTTTCTCATTCCCCTATTTCTTTTCGATTTGGTTCTTCTCTCATCCGAACTGATGTGGGGAATGGGGTTAGGGTTAGGGTTCGTGTGCCGACCCTGTTCTTCTCCCCTTCCCCTTTCGGATTTGAATCTTGTTCCTCTTTTCCGAACTGGTTATAGATCTAGGGTTCGGAATCCGACCTGTCATCTTTTCTGTTTTGTCTTTTCTTTCTTTTCTTTTGCTTTCATCCGAATGGGAAACTAGGGTTAGGGTTAGGGTTCCGACCCTTCTTTTCTTCTTTCTTTGGAATTTTCTTTCTTTTCTTTTATTTCTTTTCTCTTTTGGATTTATGGTTCGGCTCTGTTCGTCTTAAGGCCGAAACCTTTCTTTTCCCCCTTCCTTTAACCCAATTAGGGTTAGGGTTAGGGAGTGTTCGGTTCTTTTCTGTTCTTGCCGTGCGCCAGTGTAGAACAGCGATGCGGCCATCTTTCCCCCCGCGCGGTGGCGGTGGATTTTCTTTCTTCTTTTACCCGGTTAGGGTTAGGGTTACACACTTGTAACCTGGCTCTGATGCCATTGTTAGGATCGCAGGATTGGTACCTCTGTGTGTAACCCGTAGATCCGTAGTTAGGTTCCTCGACCTTGCGGAGCTTCACCGCAGCGGCAGCGTGGACGTCGATGCCGCCATGGATGCAGCCTCGCGGATGCCAGTGCTCGGCGTGGTGGTGAGGCAGTGGGGCGTCGGAGAACCTGCAGTGGGTCAACGGCGGTGATGACCTCCATAGGCGACGGTGGTTGGGGACTCATCCCGTCGCTGGCAGCACGCTTTAGGATTGGATTAGGGTTTCTCTATAGGTGGGTGGCGGCTCCGTTGAAACTCGTCGTCCGAGCCCTCACCCTCACCTTTCTTTTATGTGTGCTGTGCGACAGGGGCCCACCAACCGGATTAAGGTTGGGCTCCCCCGATCAGGGAGCAGAGATAGGGCCTATTGGTGGAGATCAACTAACAGTTTGTTCCTACAACGTGACACATGCTTAATCGCTTGCTTACATACGGCTCTCACGACACAGAATTTGCTTATCTGGTAACCAACATTATAAGAGTGGCAGGCAAGCTTTGGAAATGGACGACGGGAATAATACTAGCTAGAAGCAGCTATAGTACTAGTAGTATCATGGATGTGATTAGTTCGCCACCCAGAGTGGATCTGCTCTCGTCTCTCGTCTCTCGTCTCTCGTGCAGGACAGAGCAGAGCAGAGCAGCCTGTCTGTCGTCTCTCACTCGCGCCAAGCGCGGAGACTATTTTTATGCTTCTCCGTACTCCATACATTATTGTCGGCATGTGATTGCATGCATTATTGTCGGCAGTGCACGCGGGCCTGCTCGGCACGACTGAAAAATACTATTCCGGCTGATTATTGTGAGAGAAAAATACTGTTTTGGCAGGACGTGAACAGTGATTCTGTGAGAGGAAAAACAAGCCAGCCGGCTGGCTTTAAGCCAGCCGAACTCCTACGCACTATCTTTGTCTGCTGTCAGGAAGGTTTAAATCATCGATTAAATCAGTTCAATACTACCATCAAATCAATCAACAAATATCCAATTGATTTTTACGAGAAACTTTTCTGCATTCAAGTGCTCTTTGATATTACCCTTCTGGACTTCTAAGAAAGGTTTCAAATTTGCAAAAGATCAAGTGAACTCTCAAACCCTTAAACCCTTAACCTCCTTTTCCTTCTCCTTTCTTCTCTTTTTCTTCTCTGCTCTGCTCTTTTTCCTATGTGCCACTTCTTTTTTCTCATCATGCAGCAAAGGAGTAGGAGCTTACGAGTAGCAGCCAAAGAACGAGCTAGGGCCGGACGTCCGTACGCAACTCCCGAGCCTCCACTGCGACGAGAGACAGGCGCGCGGCGGGGGAAGGGGGCGAGCGGATGAGCGGCCACGCGCGCAGCCCGGCTCGGTGACCAGCGTCAGGCGGTATATGGTATCCCCAGAGTGGATTTGTTAATAATAGATGGTATATGGCCAAAACATAGCTTATGGATAAATATAAAAAGCATTCATCTGCTCAACAGTAGGGGCTAACCTACTAGGCTGCTACATTGCTACATCAGCAGAAGACAAACATGCCCTTGTCCGAGGAAATCAACCTTCGTGTGGAAGATGTCCCAACAATCCGCTCTAACTGCAAGTTAGCAACAAGGTCAATTCACACGAAGACGAAGGATAACTAACATGTTGGTGGAGATTAACTCATGGAGTCAAGCAATGCATATAAACTTGTAAAAGATACAGCATAAGAAATTGGACATACACAAGACTAGCAAATAATCAGGAGAGAATTGCATGTGAAACTGTTGAGCATTAACCAAAACCAGGTGAGACAAATTTTCAAACAGAAGCTCAAAACCCGAAAGCTTGTGATTCTAATCTTGAATCCAGACTATGAGAAATTTGATAGTGCGACTACAAAGATTAAAATAAATTTGTTCATACTGCTAACTGAACAGCTGAACTGCATGATACTATGGATCACAAACTCCATGAAATGAATGTTTCTGCAGAGCATGAAATTAATAGCGGGACAAGATTACAGTTTCCATGATGGAACCAAACTTAGTGAAATAATGAACTCACCTTAAGAAGGTCAAGACGAGAAAAAAGGACATTGCACTTCCGGTTCTCTGATTCACCTAGCATATTTACAAGCTGAAAGGAAGATACAAACCCAAGGGAGTTTAACTTTCAAAACCTCTTCACCGTAAGCCATGAGACAAAGCAATGAAATTGCAATTTAGTCAATACCTCCGGATAAAATTCTTTTCTCCCTGGCAATGAATAAATTAGTAAATGCTTTGTTCCTCTGATCTGCACGTCAAGAAATAATGACGAATATCCTTAGACAATACACCTAACACAGAAACAACAGGAATCGCAGAATACAATAAGTAATGCTTCAGACAATTTTACCTTGTATCGGTGGTAGAAGTGAGATCTTTCACTATAAAGCAAGATCTTTTTCTTGCCCTCAAAAAAACAGAGTCTTGAACGAGATATATCCTGTTGTGATGTAGCCCTGATTTGGGAGCACATTGAGATAAATACCACTTGTCTTAAGACTAAGGGCGGATAACTTAAATTGAACTAATAAAATAATCTATAATGAGAAGAAGGTCTACTCACTCTCCAATTCGACAAAATGACGCTTCCTTAGATTTTAAGAAATTGCTTATTCGAATATATTCAAAGTACGAACTAACGAATAGCAGCAATCCACCCTGCATTGCACTAGACAATTAGCGAATCTTGCAAGAGATAGTCATTGTAGGAGCATGGACATTATCAATATTTACAGGAGATGCTGAGCATCAAAAACTAAGTTCCTACAAAATTTCCAAAGTATCAAACACAACTGAATGTTCGCACATAACAGAATAGAGCATACCTCATCCAAGTCCCGGATCTTTGGATATACCTGTAACACATCATATAATATAAAAAGGACAGATGTATTAAATAATATATTAATACACATTTATATATGGAATAGATCACGAAAAATGGTGAAATAATAACTCTAGAATTTTCAGCAGTACGTAGCCAAGAGACTGTCATGGTGGGGCACACCTAAAGGCCACATGCCAATAAGCCTCCCACAGCTTGAGCTAGCCCAGTCAAGTAAGCTAGATATTTGCTTAGAGATTTAGTCAAGTTGATAAGATCAGTTAGCTGGTTATCAGATAAGTTTACTGACTAGACTGTCAAGATAGATCGATTTGCTAGGATGTTTGTAGAATTTGAACTAGCCTCAGTACACTTTGAAGGATAGTACAAAGTTGCTCAGATTATTCTGTAACTAGTAAATCCTTCATTATAAGAAATGTACTATTTGAGCAAACTCCAGTACATTGGAAGATATCTTATACAAGCATAAAACAACAGACCTTGTTGCAGAAATAATCAAAGCGTGCATCATCAGCTTCAGCAATAGAAGATGCATCAAATCGTTCATACACCTGTTTAGTAATTGCACATTGAAAAGGATTAAAATAGTCAAGAACTGTTTTGGTAAATAAGATATAAAATTATGCATGAACTTTAGTATAACTCAGGAGGATTCTGAATCCATGGCATTAAGACCTTTTTTTACACAAATATATCTATGAGTAAAATTTAAGTTTTATTCACTATATATGCAACAATGTGGCAGAATCAAGATGGATAAGAGCATTCACCTGCCGCACTTCAAGTTGTATTTTGGGAAGAACACCTGCATACTCGGTCACCATTTTAATCTAGTAGAAGTTGTAAAACTATTAATTCAACAATACATGTACTCCCTTAAAGGGAGGAAAGAAACAGCTAACTCAGTGATTTCATTATTTCAATCATGGCATACCTTTCCTTCATAATTTAAGCACAATCCATTAAATAAAGCATTAATCTCTGCATAACATGGAAAACAATTGAAATTTGAAATGCACATAGGTATATGAACAAACAAATCGACAAATATGTAATAGATGTAAAAGAAGCCTGCATAGCATCATTAAATTATCATTTATCAACCAAATAACTAATCAAGGTCTCGTGGTTCCTGTGCATAACTAGTTGCCTTGAGCATCAGTTTCTATGTTACTGAAAACAAGAGGAGAGGAGGGAAGGGGGCAGGTCAAAACCACATTCCAGCTGAATCCATACCTGGTGTAAGGTATGAGCTCAACAGTATTGTCTGCCGATAGTACTGTGCATGCTGATCCAAGTACCTTGGACATCAATGTACAAGCTTAATTAATATGGATATAGTTTGAGAATACACATAAATAATTAATAATGAATTGCCATGAAAATTGACTGTCCACAATACAGAGAGTCGATGTTATCAGAGCATTAAAAATATTCAAGGAAACAGAATTACCATGGTCTAATTCGCATCACATTGGTTCCATGTTCTTTTGTTGGCAACTGATTAAGTTGTTCAAACACAGCCTCCAGATGCTCCCAGTTCTACATCCATGCATAAACTGTCATTTGTACCAAAAGGTACAAAACCAAATGTAAGTAGAAAAATATATAAGCCTTGAAGTTTACCTGCATAGATATCACATCTGCATGATCAACCACAACTATCTGCATACAAACCATTTTAGAAATAAGTAAACAAGGAGAAAGGAGAAACAGAAGGAAAAAAAATGCACTCTGTTCCATTCCTAAATACAAGTCTATGTTGAGATACAAATCTTTGAATCAGTTCTTGTTCAAATAGACTAATACATTAGCAACCTGCAACATACAATATTCTGGAGTACTTTGGGTGAGAGATATAGTTTATACGTTTTTTTTCATGTGAATTTAGATTCTCAACATACTATTTATGGTTTAAAAAAAAGACGTGTATCTAGTAATGAGGTGGCGAATAGATCATAAGGTCAAAGGAACTAACTTCAATTGAAGATAGGAAATCAAAATCCTTCTCCTTGCCATGTTCTCCTCCATCAATTTTCTGATAACAGAAAAGCATAAAGCATAAACAATAGAACTCCATAACAATATACATGTTCCAGAAGTTCAATTTAATGTAATTAATTAGAAAACAAAGTTATGAGCTGAGGTGAAAGAAATTGGCGTTTAACGATAAAAAAAATACAGATAAAATTTATGGCTGCTATATAGCTAAGTTCTAATTGTGTGGCATACAGAAGACTTTTAGATAGGACAACCGCCTTAATCGCTGGTAGACTTTTTGTTTATTTGGATCCCAAAGAATTTGGTGTGACCTACCAGTCAGGCCTTTTGAACAAGGAACAAGATGGGCCATTGAGAGGAAGTTTTCTATTAAGACAACAGAGTATTTTCTGCTGGATTGTCTTGTTTGCAGGGATGGAGCTTGCTACAAAAGGAGGGGAACAAGATGAAGATTGACAAGATCATAGCAGGGATGCTGAAATGGCTTGGTTTCAGACAGTGTTTTATACCCCCCATCAAAGTTCAGTATATCAGACAAATCTCCAATCATGCTTGAAACACCTAAAGCTTGATGACACTATTTAATGCTTTCGATAATACTGTTTCGTTCATCCAATCAGACAGGTATCGTTTAGATTGACCAATCCAACAGCTAATCTCCATGAAGGCTTTATTAATGCATTTTCCTCAACCAGCATTTTCCCGAGGATTCTGTCCTACAGAAGCTGCTACTTCTCAAAGCCATCACACTAGAAGTGTAGTGCCATTTACATTTACCTGTACCCACAAGTTCTGCCATCAGCACTATGACACATCTTGCATACTTCCTCCCATAACGAAGCAAGATTGCAAAACCACCCAAAAAAACCAGCTTCTTGCTATAGCATACAGCGGTTCCCACCTGGATCTCCCCACAATACTACTGGCTAACCACCACCAGTGTCATATCCTAAGTATTCTAGCAATTTCCATATACTTTTCAGGAAGGAGTACATCAAATTCTAGATCAATAGGACAATAGCATACAAGGTCTGCCCAGAATAAGAGTAATGTACAACTGCAGAACACAAGTACAGGTTATGAAGTCTATGAAGAAATCTTGTTTTTGAAAAAAAAAATACTTACACGTTTCAGTGCTAAAGGAGATGCAACTATTATATCAGAAAAATAGAAGTTACTATACAGCTTAATAGATTTCCTGCAGAAACATTAGTTCAAACATTAATTATTTAGACGTTCTCAGTAATCAATATGCTAGAAAAAAATAAGTAGAGCATATATTCTCAGGAAGACTAGCTTATCTGTTTCTGAAAGTTATATTTTGGTCATAAGATTATATTCCCTTCGTTTCAAAAAATAAGGCATGGTATGACTCGTGGCAGTCTCCAAACTAAACTTTGAGCATTAATTTCTCTTATGACATATTATTGATAATGGCAATATCACGCTCATAAGAAAAAACATTAAAATATGAACCCAATGGTTTTTTCTTAATAAATATTATCTACATATTGTTAGATTAATTGTTGCTCAAAGTTCACGAAGTTTGATCTTAGGTTGTGTGTGTAGCTGTGTACAAAGAAACATAATATGCCACCTGGCACCTGCCACTCAAATGAGTATCATAGACTAACAATTTTTACTTTAAGGCGCCATACTATTATAGACTAGAACAAACAACATCATTAAATTACAAAGAATGTGAAATAACTGCTATTCCATAGCCAATATTGATTTAAGAACACCATAACACCTGATGCATTACTTAGCAAAGACTTTTTGAATCAAATTATTTTGCAAAGTGAGTTTCACGAACGAGGACAATTGAATTTAAATGCCAAATTCTGAAAATAGAAGATCAAATTATCAAACCATTGCAAAAGATAAAGACAAACATGTGACATATGATTGTTTTGTAGAAGGTAAAATTCAGTGAAGTCCAGGCAAATGGATGAGTACTGAACATTGTAATGATGAAAATAAGATTATGACATGAGTGGATTTCCAACAAAGGACTAAAATAAAAGCTGCTGATTGAAACTCGAAATGGGAACATATTATAGATCCACAACTCAATATACATTGAAATCCAAACTGTCAATTTGCAATCATGTGATGGTAAAAGGAGGAAAGACCATTTTAACTATAATCTGTGGAAAGTGAAGAGAAACAAGCTGCAGTCTGAAACTGAAAATTATTATAAGCAACTTAAATACTTAATGCTCTTCCATCCCAGTAGACCAAGAAATGCAGTTACTCCTGCCCAGCTCCGAGGAAAAATGCTTCACTTCTGCTGCCTCATGCAAGATGCTGTACTACTACAGAGAGAGAGAGAGAGAGAGAGAAGATGTTGTGCCAGTGTCTAGCTGCATGGGCATGGGAGCCAAGGAGTGTCCATCCAACACCACACTAAATGTTGCATGCGCGGAACGGGAGCCCAGAAGCTGCCACCCAGTATTCTGGGACTACGAGAAAAGGTAGTTGCACCTTCTATTATGGAATGGAGGGAGTAAATGTTAAGTAATTATATAGAATACTCACTTCGTTAATTTTACGCCAAAAAGAAAGTGATCATCAATATCTCCAGCAAAAAGAAGGTCAAAGTCTGCAGTTTTTGTGCTATGTTCAGGTATCCCCTCGTCGTCTGATTCACCAAACTCCTTTTTAAATTGTCCCATGGCACTATCCTAGAGAAAAGAGAAAGATATCACTTAGCACCAGAAATAAAAGCATATGAGAGCGAGCTATTGATATGGTTATATCTGTACATAACCCTATCAGCTATTGTATCAGCAGAAAAAAGGATCAAATGTATGTAGGATTGTTTTTATATAAACTTACTTCACATCTTGAAGAAATCAGAACCCAAATCATTGCATATAAATATAAGAAAATGAAAATTTACCTTTTGTGGCAATGGAGAAAGCTGGATCAATCTCTTCACAATGCGTCGTGCAAAACTTTTGAGAGGTAACAAGAAAAGAACCTAAAAATATATTTAGACAAAAGAAAACAGGATTAATATGAATGTATCTTAAAGACTGGATTTATGGTACAGGCCCCACCAAAGTACCAAACCGATAGCATGCCAGATAAGTTTACTTATTGACAATTGCATGAGAAAAGGACTCAATCCAGTCATAAATAAGTGACATTTTGGACATCGACATGGTCCGCAAAACACAACTTTGACTACTAATATCTGTTGTAATATATTTATAAAGTATAGCAAATGCATTCTGTTATGAAACTTTGAGACAAATCCACCTGTATCAATTTTCAGATATCCCAACTACACAATTTGAAATGGTTGACTGCATATCCAAAACAATATTTATTTGTACTGGAAGTACAATTACACCAACACGATTATTTATGCATAATAAATTTCTGTAATGTGCAGTGTCCAATTAGATATTATTTGCTTAGATGTGATCAAAGTCATCCAAGGCTTCACCTTGAGACCACACCGCAGCTGGACACCATGAGACGCATGACCTAATGGCCTTATGGTATGTTTGGCAAATGGGATAGGGAAATGATATCCCACCCTCCAAAGGGTAATATTGTATCCTAGCCATTCATTCTTTACGCCTCGTTTAATCCTAGCCGCTCATCCATTTCCCTTTCCCTATCCCACCCCCTTTATCCCTGTATCCAAATGCCTCGTTAAGTCAAGTCAACTGGCAACCTATCCCTAATAATTAGAATACTATTGATTGGCTATTTATTTACCACTATTGCTTGGAGTTTACAACAACAACAACAACAACAACAAAGCCTTTAAGTCCCAAACAAGTTGGGGTAGGCTAGAGTTGAAACCCAGCAGAAGCAATCAAGGTTCAGGCACGTGAATAGCTGTCTTCCAAGCACTCCTATCTAAGGCTAAGTCTTTGGGTATATTCCATCCTTTCAAGTCTCCTTTTATTGCCTCTATCCAAGTCAACTTCGGTCTTCCTCTGCCTCTCTTCACGTTACTATCCTGGCTTAGGATTCCACTACGCACCGGTGCCTCTGGAGGTCTCCGTTTGACATGTCCAAACCATCTCAACCGGTGTTGGACAAGCTTTTCTTCAATTGGTGCTACCCCTAATCTATCGCGTATATCATCGTTCCGAACTCGATCCCTTCTTGTATGACCGCAAATCCAACGCAACATACGCATTTCCGCGACACTTATCTGTTGAACATGTTGTCTTTTCGTAGGCCAACATTCTGCACCATACAACATAGCAGGTCTAATCGCCGTCCTATAAAACTTGCCTTTTAGCTTCTGTGGTACCCTTTTGTCACATAGGACACCAGATGCTTGCCGCCACTTCATCCACCCTGCTTTGATCTATGGCTAACATCTCCATCAATATCCCCATCTCTCTGTAGCATTGATCCTAAATATCGAAAGGTATCCTTCCTAGGCAGTACTTGACCTTCCAAACTAATATCTTCCTCCTCCCGAGTAGTAGTGCCGAAGTCACATCTCATATACTCAGTTTTAGTTCTACTGAGTCTAAAACCTTTGGACTCCAAAGTCTTCCGCCATAACTCCAGTTTCTGATTCACTCCTGTCCGGCTTTCATCAACTAGCACTACATCGTCCGCGAAAAGCATACACCTAGGACAATATTATTTGTTTAGACCAGGACATCCTCTATTAAAAGCTTTCACATCCTGCAGAGCTTCCTTGGTGATGGTGTGGGAAAAATCCCCAAAGGGCATAGTTATTGGGATTGGACTGGACACCATACTGGTCAAACCACAAACCCTTGACTGGTCTAAACGGTTGGACAACTGGCTCAAAACAGCTTAAATATAGAGTTTCATACCAAAGTCATCAAAGAAGCATGGCACAGTAGTGGACGGACTACCATGCGATTCAGGACTGAGGTTATGGGTTTGAACACATTTCCAAGCATTTTTCGTTGCAATATTCCAGCACACTTCCACACACCGTGCCCACACGGCAATAAGTTGTTGGTGGGACAGAAATACTATTTGAGAAATCAGGGAATTAACACAAAGGTCACATGAATCTTAAGAAGCATGACATGCCATGGTTTATAATTACACAAAAGGGTAATGTAGCCGAGCTCTACAGATCACATATAAAACATAGTTCCTCATAAATTGCGAGTAAACATGCAGGAATCAACTGTCACGACAGCTTAATGTGTTCTTATAACCTATCCACCTCGCATAATTATGTCTTTTTTCTTGCCAACACACATCACAAAGAAAATATTGCAAAACAAATTCAGGATAGCACACTAAAATACAACTAAAAATATCTGGTAGTGTAATCTCAGTTAATGTATCCACGGCAACAGAACAGGTGCTCAACATGTCAATATTCTTGATGTGATATACCTTTGGGCGCGTAAAACCCTGATCAAGGTATGTCTTATCATCCGAAATATCTCTGTCAGTGTCATTCCTAAGCTTCGCGTCATTTCTAATTACAACATCTCGCGTCCTATGAACATGATTCAACTGCAGAAGTAGTGCGCTTTGCAGATTAGCCAGCACCATCAAGAGGTTCAAGAATAATAACATGACCAAAAAGAGATAGTAAAGCTTACAGCATGCATAAGATAAGCGTCCATGGTACTGGAATCAGGACCATTACTTTTCAGATAAAATGGCTTCTTATTGCAATGCATTATGTCACGATAACTGTTACCTACAGTAATACATGAAGAATAAAATTATATCTAACATTAAGGAAAATAGAAAAGAAGGGCAGGCCTGGTGCAGTGGTGAGAGCTGTCTCACTGAGTCACCAGGTCGTGGGTTCGAAGCAGCCTCTCCGCAGATTTTGCGGGGGAAAGGCTTGTCTCGGTTTATCCCTTCCCTAGACCACTCATGTGGGAGCCTCCGGCACTGGGTCTGTCCTTTTTTTTTATTAAGGAAAATAGAAAGCATACCATACATCATACTGTGAACAAATTTAACGAGATAAAGCCCTAATTTGGCTGTTTAGTTACTGCATCACAGAAAGTAGGGTTTGGAGTTGACTGGTGGAGCTAAAATTGTATCAGTAACCCATCTTTTCCGCAATATGATTAGACCAGGGATTGAATAGACATACACCATGAATAGACTTCACTCTTTGGGATTTAGAACAACTAAAAGTGCTATCTTGTTCCATATACAAAAAGTAACACAAATGGCCAAATGTAAGATCAACACTTAAGTGACAGTTGTAAAAAAAGTGACCAGGCAACAGCTGGTTCATGCAAGATTGTAGAAAAAATTCCTGGTTTTGTAAAATCTGATAACTTATCACCTGTCTTAGATATTCTTTTTTGAAACCCAGACAGCCATTGTAGGGAGGGGATAGAGCCCATCTTCTGAGTTCTGGAGTTTATTTCTCCTTGTCGCTGTTTGTCTGCCCAGGAGGGCTTGTTTCCCTTGTACACAAAATTCTATTTCCCTCTCTTAATTGAAAGGCAGAGCTCCTGCCGTTACATTAAAAAAAAAAGATATTCTTTTTTTTAAACCTATATTTGCTCTAGCTAAGATAATCTCTTATAAAGCAATATATAAATGCAGAAATAGCGAAGGTAAAGTGCTTTAAAGTCACCAATGTGAGCTGCCATAAGGGCCTGTTTGGGAGAGCTCCAGCTCCAATAATCTGTGGTACTGTGTCAAGGGCGTAGACTGAGGGTGTGTGCGCCAGTGAACCTTACGGTTCTCATTTTAGACTAAGATGTAGGCTTTCGAGCTCTCTGCTCTCCCAGACAGGCCCCAAGTATCAGGAAAGAAAAGAACCATTACCTTCCCAGCTACAATCAAGACAGAGAGATGCTGTTTCTCACAAATAAATAAAACTTAGGCACACAATTATTATTCTAATATTACTGAGCTCTACCACAAAAACCGATAGCTAAAACCTTTATTCACTCTAGGCCAAGATAACTGTTATAGTGTTATTAAATACTCCCTCCATTTCAAATTATAGGTCGTTCTGGCTTTTCTAGATACATAGCTTTTGCTATGCACCTAGATATACATTATGTCTAGATACATAGTAAAAGTTATGTATCTAGAAAAGCCAGAATGGCTTACAATTTGGAATGGTGCAAGTAACAAATAATCCAGAAATAGTTAAAGCAAACAGGTTTAGAGCCACCGAAACTCAGCAACCATAAAGCCTATTCAGCAGACCTCCATCTCCACCTATTTCACAAATTCATGAAGGTGGAGCTGGAGCCTGGAAGAAGAGTGAGGGTTGGTGTCTCAGTAAGCTATAATGGTTCTCATTTACAACTGGAAACAGAAGCTTAAAACTTCATTTTTAACCTACAACTCTGTATTTTGGGATACTATAGGAATGGAGCACTCCCAAACAGGCCCTAAGTGTAAAACAAGAAAGAACAATGACCTTCGCAGCTGTGATTAAGGCAGACAAGGAAGAGATGCTGTTTATTGCAATAAAGAGAACTTACAAAGAGAGAAGAAGCTCATTCGAGAATTTAAATGATCAGACAGCGTACGTTGCCAATGGTCTCTCAACTTTCCTTTGACATCACGAAGATGATCATCACAAGCTTCCTAAAATAACAAAGCATCAAGGTTCTTCTTAATCATCCCAAAACTGTCATGCACAATTGGTAAGATAACCAAATCACAAAGCTAGTGACTAATTTGACATTTAGTTTAGTCAATCAACAAGACATAGACAAACAAAAATGAACAAGAGCAATATTTTAGAGGATATTGTGCTTAACAAAATTTGCCAAACTTCATAATATGTGCACCATACAAATATTAAGAAATCACAGAAACAAGTATTTCTTGTGTTCCCCAACTCCAACTTGTAAGATGAGCGATGGACAGTTGAGAAAGTGTATAAAGTACATAGAATGCAAATGTATTTATTTTCTAAGTAACTCACTCACATGCTTATAAAAAAATTATTAGGTACCAAAACACGCTTAAGGTAATAACTGATTTAAACTAAGAGTACTAGTAAATCTTTGAAAGGTCAGCTACAAATTCACATAAATTCAATGACCAGGCTGAAAAGATCAAGTTCCCCTTTCTTTCGTATGATGTGTGTGATTCAATTTAGCCTTCAAACACGGAAACACAATGAAAGAGGTATACAGTTCGACAATGACCCGATTGCCACTATAATCGGCACTGCCATTATGCATATTATGCATAGTTATTTTTCTCGGCAGCATTAGGCATAGTTATTATTCCAGGGTAATATAGCATCCGAACTTGAAATATACTATAGAACATCTCAATATTGGATAGTACACCCTATCATCTAACAATATTCAGATGACAACCATACAAATTTCAAAATACATACATAAGGATTAACCAAAACTATACCTGCACTTTTTCACCTGTTCCAACCCATTTGGACCTTGGAATGTCCACAGCAGGCATTTCCCATTTAAATTTATAGTTCTTCTTCATCAACGCCTTGACTTCTTCATTTGTCATGATGTGGCTTACATGACGATGAAATGAACTGCAAAACAGATAGAAGGAGACGGTGTTGAAAAAGGAGTGACAATGCACGCAAGAACAGGAAATGGCCAATATATAGAAATGATAAGCATCTTTTGTCACTTCTGCTTACTGATAATAATGGATGGAATTTCAACGAAAAATCACCAATTCAACTATACCCCGACAGTAAAAGTCATGAGGGCTAACCTACTCAGATCAGTCTAAAAAGATAACTACTAACACAAATCACAAATCATATATGCAGCACTAACCATGAAGTCTCTGTTTCATCAAAACAATCATTGCCATTGTTTATCGTATCACCTGGCGCATCACCGCTAGGAGCGTCATATTCATCTTCCATGTCATCTTCATCACTCTGTGCTGTACCTTGAAAGCTCCCATTGGCTTTTTTGTCAAGTTGAACAGTCCCCGCAGCTCCGGATTCCGTATCTAAAATTTCTGCTGCACACAATGCTTAAGTTACGTAAGAACGAGCGTGAGCACTATTTTGTCACAGGAAGCAAAAAAAGAAAAAAAAAAAAGCGAGCGAAAGTGGAGGAAGGCCGATGGTACGATTGCACGCCACTACACAAAGAAATTTGAGTTAAAACCTGTCGTCAGTTGAGTAACTCCACAATAAAACTCTCTAGTGGCACAAACTAGCAACTTAAGCTTCTTGCTACTAGACGCAGACCATTGGAGAATGGAGATGCATAAATAAATAATCCAATGAGGGCCACACGGAGGAGTTGCACGTGAAGTCAATAGCCAATTAAGAACTTTCCGCTACTCATTCGACCTAAAGAAACCAACGCAAGGAGAAGAGGATTATACCGTCATCGTGCTCCGACAGCTGGGGATTCTCCTCCGGTAACTCAGCTCCTTGCTTCGTGGACTTCGGCCTCTTTGGCTGGTTCTTCGATCCTGTGACGACAGCAACAGCAACAGCAACACGAGAAGGGAAAAAGCACGTTAGGACAGCTCGAACGGAGGGGAGGAGGTGGTGCCGAACTGCCGAATCGGTTTGGGCAGGGCTTCGTACCTCGAGCGGCGGCGGAAGGCATGGGCTTGCGCTTCCCCATCTCCCTTGGGGATGGCAGTGGAGCACGCCCGACCTGAGAGAGGAGCAGGAACGGAAGGCTGGGCGGGCGGCGGGCGGCGGAGAGTTTTGAGGAGCAGCTCAGGCGCAGCCGCGCAGGCACAGGGGTCCGGGGCGGGCGGCGGGCGGCGGCGGGGAGGGCAGTCTTTGGGAGCGCGGGAGGGTGCGGGAGTACAGGTTGGGCTGTGGGCTTAATGGGCCCAATGTGAAGTTGCATAAATGAGCCGTGAAAAACAAAATATTAGGTAACTTCATTCATTTTCCATTTGGAATTCTATTTGCTTTTACCGAACACTACTCACAAAAAGCAAGTAACACTCTCATAGGATCTATCTGTTGCTACAATCTCTCATAGGATCTATCTGTTGCTACAATTGTTCCTCCTTTCGCCGCACCAAAGACAAATTTACTGCAAATGGCTTTTTTCCAACACAAGAGAACTACGCGTCAATATATTAAGATACCACAAATGATCCAATTACAAGTTGAATCCACGGCATGAGTTAGTTTTTTAACCGGTAGTGCTAGCGACCGGATGTCCGTCCACACGCCCGTGCTGCACTCCCTTTCCTGCGCGCGCCTGCACTCCTCGCCCCGCTCGTGCCTGCACACCTCCACCCGCACCTGCATTTCGCACTCCCACGTAGGGCCCACGTCGCCTGGATATCACCCCGCGGCGTCAGACTGTAAATGGGGACTGCTCACGCCCCTCCCGCTTTCTCACGCGCATCCCATATGCAACACCCAATATCCTTTTTATAACATACGTATGAAGACAGATGAACACTTGAAACATGTTTTTGAAATACTTAGAAAAAAAACACCTAAAAAACTCTTGAAAACCATTGCAACACATAAACAAAATCCAAATAAAACACTTACAACATATATATGAAATATATGCAACATCCAAATAAACACACTTGTAACATATGTCCGAAAACACAGATGAAACATTGGGAACAGACGCATGCAACATACATGCACAACCATGGCAACATATGCAACATCCTGATCTACTTTTGCAATATCCATCTGAAACACCTGCAGCGTACCTCTAAAACACTTAGAAACGTGCGCTTGCAACATGCTTTTCACCCCTTCTTCTTCCGTGCGACGCAAAGCAAGAGCAGGGAACGGCCGGTTTCGGCCAGCCGACGGCCGAGGATGGTGGCGCAGCCTGGCAGTGGCCAGCTGCGCCTGCGCCTGGCTTGGGCCTGGCCGGCAACGACCCCCTCTCCTGGTTGCCTGACCACACGCGGCGTCAGGGCGCCTGCGCGGCTGCTGCTGGGTTGGCCCAGCCACCCAACAACACCGGCGAGCGGCCATACCCCGGTGCCGGCAAGGAGGCTCGCCGACTCAGTGGAGGTGGCCGCGGCGAGCGGGCGGCGTGGTGCGGCGGTGGAGAACGCCGCGAGGCGAAGTGGGGAAATGTCGCAGTGTCCAGTTTTTTTTAGAAGCCGTCGAAGCGTCCAGTTAATTTGGTAGAACTTAGAAGGTAGCAGGCTTGTTGGGCCGGTCCGCAGGCCCATCAAGGTATGTCCGGGCGGACGGACGCCCTAACCGTAGCATTTTCATTTTTTAACACATATATGAGCCTTTGAAGATCTAAACAATCATATCCAGTATCTAACCCAAAACCTCTCCCAGAGCCTTAGCTCCAGCCATCACCCAGAGCACTGCTTGCTCAGCAATCTCCTGTCCACCAGTTTGTGGAAGGTGTTGCGGATAATTTGAACTCAATGAAGAACATGGCATGGACAATATGTTTTCAGTTATTTGTTTTTGTCCCCCCACAACGATGTACGGCCAGATTTCACAGTAACTTCCTCATTTTATTATTACGAGTGAAGTCTGACTATATATATATCTTGTATATGGATGAGCACTGGAAAAGAAAATTTCATTGATATAGCTTTTTATGTTTGTTTTCGAAGCAACAGATCTGAATTTGACAAGTCGTAACCATTAAGTAAAGAATAGTTTCAAGCTCATTGCAACTTATATTCTGTAGACCATGAGTCCATGACTCCACATTCTGTTTTTCACAGGTAAGTACTAAGTAGTCATCTTTAACTTCATTTTCCATATGGTAGTAGGGAAAAAAAAAGGAAAATGAAAAACTACAATAAGCTACAGAAAATACATGGGCGAAGCAATAATGGACACTAATACTGACTATATGACTAATAAGGCTAAGGACTAAAAAGTCTAAACTTGTGCAAGATCTTACAGGGATGACTATTAAGGGTATTATGTATATTTACTTTTGTGAGTTCTTGGTAATGCGCCAAAGTAAACCTCCGATAATATTGTTTATGGAGTGAGAAGCCATTGGAACTATAATGCTTGAGGAAGCTATGGTTCCTATACCATAGGCAAAGCCAACAAATGTTGCCCTGGAAACATAAAAAAATGTATAAGAATATATCTGAATCTTATCAACATGTTAACACTTATGTGTATAGCAGGAGATAGTACACTTTTTCCAGTTGCACACATGCAAAAATACTGCAGAAAAGTATGTACCAGATTGCAAATGAATATTTCCTGCCATTGCCCAAGTGAAGAACACCAAAAATGGTTCCGATTATAAGGGCACTAATCCAGTTCAGTCCCAAGATAGGCATCATCGCCCCTCGAAAGAGCAACTCCTGTTATATGTAAAGTGTACATAAAAAGTTACTTTATTAACCAAACCAGTGTTCTTAAGCAATATTATCTTTTAATCGATGAGCTCACCTCAGTCATCCCAGGGAGACAAGCAACAACAATGTAGTCCAGAGGCTCTAGAGATGTAAGGATCTAATGGATGAAAATAAAATAATTGAGTTGGATTTCAATAAGAGATATCCAGTATCTAAAAATGCTGAGTAAGCTTGGCAAGGTTCGAGTCCAAAAGTGATTTCAGGAGAAGACATTACAGACTAATTGTTGACAATAGAATGGAAAGAGATCCTAGCATCCTACACCTGCATGTCTAGAACTCTGGATTGGTAGTCACGAATATGCGAAATTGAAGGGAGTAAAGAATAGGTTGGTGGAAGGCTTCATGTAAAGAGAGTTCTTTTTGTGACACCAATATAATTAACTCTGTTGGCGCAAGGCACTGCACAACTTTATGTTTCATTAGGGTAAAAGACCAGGACATACAAAGAACTATATCTTTCAGTGTATAACAGAATGCTTTTCATAGGAAATAAGGTTAGCTCAACTGGTTGGGTGGGAGGTGTGGTAATGCACCCAACCACCCAGATTCAAGTGATCAAGGCCTCTCTTAGATTGAATTTGAGTGCCTATTTCTCTTCTTAATGAAAAACCGTCTAGTTCCTCCTAGGTTGGATCTCGTTTTTTAACAGAATGCTTCTCATTACGCTGAACCTCTATAAGATATTAGAACTATGTTATTTATCAGCATGTTGAAATGTGAAACCAATAACTCCAAGAAAAGAGACAACTCAAAAGATATTCGAAGTATTCATAGTTACGAACTTGTCTATTTGCAGCTTCACTGGAATCTCTGAAATCTGACCATGTTTGTAGCAAAATGTATCTACTAGAGGAGATTACTATTACAAGTCCTGCAACCAACTCAAGATGCCAAGTTTCAAAATTGACTGCAGAAAAAGCAGTAGTTAAGTTAATAATATGATATAAGGCATTTTGCCTAGTCAGAAATATCACATTAAATCTGATTTACTTGTAAAGATGTAGAAAAAACTTACATGAAACATCTGTAGGATCAGCAATTGGCCATCCATTTAAAGATGCTAGGTGTGATGCCTACGGTAGACAATCAGCCATTTTATTATGAAATTCAGGATTTGATACAGAGGGCAAAAAGTAAGCAATCTGGGTTCATAAAGAGTTCAGGATACTGCCCGAGTAACAGCAGAGCACAAACTCATATGCGTTTAGTATAACTTACACCAAAGCAACATTTAGAATTCGCTATCAAAGCCGTCTCAAGAACTGAAAGTTGTTCTAGAGAACACCACAGTGTTTACCTGGCGAAGCAGAAGCCCTCCAGCAAGCAGCAAGCCTGATGTGAGAGTGCAAGCCTGAAGAACAGCAGTCCTTGGGGCACCTGAAATCTGATCGTCAGTAGCAACATCCTCGCTATTGACGTCAAGGCTTGTGCTGGCACTTCCTCCACTGCCCGAAGAAGCTTCCTCACCAACAGCGAATCCTTTGACTCGTTTGGAAAACTTCTCCTTTTCCTCTTGGTGTTCTTTGTCGCAAATGTTATGACCTCCTTCAATATCGAACAATGTATGTTTGTCATATGCATACATTGAGAGCAACTAAAAGTCACTCATGTGACAGAACACCGCTTACAGTAAGTCGGCCAGACTGCATATGTTTCTATGTAGCAACCGGGCTTTGCACGTTCCAACCTAATCAAGCATTATCTGTCAATGTAAGGGTACCAGAATGACATAAGCAATAGTTTCTAAAAAAGAATGATATAGTCAGACATTTCCGCATGAAAACGCAAGTAGTAAACATACGCAAGAAGGTCAATTTACAGAGGAAAAGGAAATAGTCATATGTTCAGCCTTCCTAACACTGACATGAACATTTTTTTAGACTAGTTACTACAGCACCAACTGCCGTGTCTGGATGAGGGGGCCGTATTATATGGTTACAGTTTCTACCATATACTGTCTTTTGATTCCGTTGAAAACTTGAAATCGATTTTACGGTGTTTTAGGTGTATTTGATTTCCGGTATTATAGGTGTATATCGGTATGGGAGTTTATGACACCCCTGCTACAGTAGCTTTTGAAGATATATTAATCCACTATATTTTTCGGTTCCTCCAATCACTGCCAATCTGCCATGCTTGTGGTTGAACAAAAGCAAGCATCCCCAAGAAATAGTGGATGGTTGAATTCAATCACCCTGCATCACGAGAGCATGTACATATAACCCTATCTCCGAAACAGCCAAATGGCCGGAAAAGAGTCCATGGACCATGGTTGGTGGAGAATGGATTTCCCACGAAGTGAAACAGCCGGATGTGTAGAAATCAAATTGGGCCAAGAACGCTGGAAGATGGATGGCGAAATAGCAGTACCTTTGAAGGGCAGTGGGCGGCGACAGGAGAGAGCGCTCACCGCGAGCGCCATCCACAGCACCAAAGGTTGCAACTCGCAAGGAATTGAGCAGATTGCTGGGGAAGAATGGAGATTTTTTTTTTAATTTTAACATTTTTTTGAAAGCTAATTTTAAATCTAACACCTCCGATTTTTTTTAAAAAAACTAATTCTTTTGGCCGCGCCTATTGCCCTAGCGCGGCCAAATACCTGTGCCGCGCCATGCATGGTGGTGCGGCACACGGCTGACGTGGGGCGACCAGGAGCGCTGACCGCTGACGGGGCAGGGCCTGCTGCGCCACCGATCTTGGCGCGGCACTGTTGCGTCAGCGGTCATGGCGCGTCGGGGCCAAATAAAACCCCGCGGCCAGTCATTTCAGCCCGTGCAGCAAGACTGCCCGCCGCGCCCGCCGCCAACCCGGCGCTACCTGGACGGTTTAATCGGAACGCGTCGCGCCGATGGTGGGAGTTATTGTATGTATTGTTTGACGTAAAATGAATAGTGAATTTATTTCTATATTTTGTTAAATTTTTCAAGGCCGAATAGAGAAATTGATAAGGTAATTGATATTTTCTCCGTCTTTCATTATACGATTAACTACCATGTTAACTAATCGATTACGAAAAATTAGACCGGATTGAAACGAATATTTTTTAAGGAAACTTATTTATTTGGCTTTTTGGCCCCGTATTGTAGGATCGGCGGCGACGCGACCATGGACCCCGGCTTCCTCGACCCCTCGCGTAAGACGTCGGCCACCGGTGTCGAGATATCCCGGGACTGCCATTTTTTGAACTAGTTGCTACTTAATCTCGCAAACAGTGATGTCGCGACGCATTGAAACGAATATGAAGCAAATAACATAAGTTGACAAGGTGCCACATAAGTTTGACTTAAGTTCGACATAACATAACCAAATAAGCATGCAAGTTTCGGACCCCAATAATAATTCGACCTAACAAACTAAGACCCAGGAGTGTAAGGATTCCTCGGACGCCTCTGTCTCTTCGGATTTGTTGGCAACACATTGGGAGTGTAGCCAACGTCGGTGTGGTCGCGTCGCTGGTGTGTATGGCTCGTACCCTGCAAGTATGTGATATGCACGATTACTTAGAATTCTTTGTGATCGTTAGTTCATGTAGCCTATGTATTTAAAGAAACTACCTTTGTTAGTACATGTGATGCTCCTTGGGTGCCAAACGGGGCACCACCTAGCTGAGACATGCCAATCTCGTCCTGCGGCCAATCTTCTCACTCGTCGTCGTCGTCCTCGTCGTCCTCGATTGCAGGGTCCTTCCCAGCGCTATAATGTGGTGGTGTACGCACTGCGAAAGTGGCATCTATCATTGGCTGAGAAGAGCCGGCTAGCGTCCTCGAAGAGGCTGAAGACGTACCACCCGACCGCGCCGGGAGTGGCGGTTCCTCATAAGGAGTGTCCATGCAGCTCAACTTTTGAGCTAGCTTCCTGCAGCTCTTCTTCACCTTCTACATAAATAGACATTAAAGTTAGCGCATTTCACAAACGCATGTACACTAAAGAAACAATTTCGGAACAGACTAGTTTATGTTTACCTCCACAAAAGCCTCGAGAACGCCTGGCCCCTGTCCTCTAGACTCGTGAAGCCGGTACGCTGCTTCGTTGGATAGCCTCAACAATTGTGTCGCCTGGGTTCAGAAACGCGGTTGAACAGTTTTAGTATACATAATTAATACCAAATGGATAACAAATTGTACCATTCAAGTATCTTACCACGTATTTTTGTAGCGGGGCTCTCTGTAGCTATGTGTCCTCTCTAGTGGCAACGTCGTACACATCTTCGATCATATCTTCCTCTGAGTCCTCGTCAATCGCCTTCTCAGTGTACGAGGGCTTGATATGTGTCCTTGTAGACCTATGAAGCCAGCGTAGGTACTCGTCGAAGGTGTGCTGGTCGTGTGGAGGACCCACATGGACCGGCTGCCGTTCCCTGGTCTCCCACAAGTGGATGTGTGCGCTGTGTGTCACGCGCTAATCCTTGGTCTTGTACATCTTCCTACGGTCAAACCTGCAACAAAACGATGTTAGTTCTACCACACACATCTCTGGATTGTAGCTCTGTTATTAATCGATAACGCACCCGTGCAATCCTTGGTTGGTGGAGTAAAGCAGTGGTGGGTAGCCTGCCATTCTTCCAAACTGTCTGCAGACCCTGACGGACAAGTGAATCTCGACCACGTGGAAGAAAATAAGGACGTTGCAGCGATACTCCTCTGACTCGTCCCTAGTGATAGGACTGAGATAGTTCTGGAACTCCGGAGCATCCCAAGGACACCAATGCACCTGAACATTTCGTAATTGAGTTAGGCTGTGATATAGTGTAGATCGAACAAGACACATGTATGATAGTAAAAAGAGCGTAACCTGGTGCTGTGTTAGGACGTCGAGACCGTCCGTGTACTCCCTGTACTTGCGCCTCGTATTCCCTCTAACTAACTCTGATTCCGTCCAGATAAACAAAGCTATAGAGAGTGTATCCTGCCCGTTCCATTGCTACATTGAACACGATAATGAATTAGCCATTAATAAACCCATCATATGTAACCATATCAAAGAATATAATGAACCCAAGCACTTACCGGTAAATCCATATTAAGGGGCCTCCCAACGGGCCATCGTTTCCAACACTAAACCTAGAGTAGGTACGAGCAACCCCCAAGGTTCGCATATCCTGAGGTGCGACGACAGGCAACGCATAGCTGTCGATACGTCCATGCCAGGACAACGCTGCCCCAGCTGTACGCCGCTATATTCTCCCACGGCTGGCGTAGTATGTCAAGGAAGATTCAGTTGATGGTGTTGCCCGAGGCGTCTGGAAAGAGGAAAGTGCCAGAGCCACACTCGAGCAAACCTATCGATTTGAGCCTCCTCAGCCTATGGGTCCAAGTAATCAAAGCGCTCCGTGATCCAGGACGATAAAACACCAGAAGTTTTCCTAAAATTTACAAAAGAAAATGAGACTCGATGGCTGCAGGAAAGCAACGCAAATATTAAATAGGCTTGAATTTCTCACTTATTTTTCTTGAAAGCCTCGTCGTTCGGTGGAAGAAAGCCAGTAAACTGAGCCACCAGCTCCCTCCAGTGATCGTTGTCAACTATCCCTGTCACTGGAAGTCCCCCCAACCGAAGGCCTAAAATAGCATTCACGTCCTACAATGTCAAGGTCATCTCGCCACAAGGTAGGTGGAACATGTGGGTCTTAGGCCTCCACCTGTTATAAGAATAGAACGACTGTTAGTTGCCTCAAATTTGTTACAAGAAAGGTTACGTACAAAGAATGCACTCGCACCTGTCTACAGCTACGGTAAGTAATGCTGGGTCAAGAGGCGGAAGACCGTGGTTGACAACACGAACAAGCTTGAGGAAGCCGGCACGCCGTATGTACAATGCGTAACGCTCGTTCCACTGGTGCGCCCTGGTGTGCGTGCGGGGCCTCAAAGGAGGCAAGGCCACCTCTGCGTCGTTGTCACTCAAGATGTGTGATCGATGCTGGTCGTCGTGCTCCACCTCAAGAATAGGGTACAACGGGTGCTGCGTGGGATGGGCCATCCTGTTACAAATTGATAAACAAAACGTTAGAGTACTCAAATTAACAAAATTCAAATTAACATTATGTAGCATTGCAAAGTAAAATATTCACTCTAACCCAAAATAAATCGGCACAAGGTTAGGATAAACAAGCGCGCAAAAGAGGTAAAGCCCGATGGTCATGTGCTAGGGACGTGGATAGAGGCTAAAGATCGTAGTACGAAAAAGCCAACCCAGAAGCGAGGGAGCCAGTTACGCTCAGCGTTACAGCCATGACGGGATGAACCCACGATCGTAACTTTCGAATGGAATACGATCCCTCGACCGGCTCGCTACAATCCCTATCTAAATAACTAACTATAAACTAAATAATAACCGGATCTAGCAGTGACAACCGCATCGCTACAATCCCTAACTAAATAAATAACTACAAACTAAATAATAAATACATAATCAATCCCTAAACCCAAAATCCTAACCTAAAACCTAAAAACTACATATGTATATCACAAACTAATTATCCTAAAACAATAATAATCATAATAACATTAAACCGAGAGGGAGGTACCTTAGGAGCGGGCGGCCTTGACGCACCGGGGTTCGTGGCACGGCCGGTGCGGGCGGGCACGGCCGCTGGAGGCGAGCGATGGCCGACGGCGGGGCGCGTCGGCTGGCTGGCGGCGCGGGCGGGCGGGCAGGGGTGCGTGCGGCCGGGGGCTCGGCCGCGGGGTTTTATTTGGCCCCGACGCGCCATGACCGCTGACGCGGCACTACCGCGCCAAGATCGGTGGCGCGACAGGCCCTGCCCCGTCAGCGGTCAGCGCTCCTAATCGCTGCCACATCAGCCGTGTGCCGCGCCACCATGCATGGCGCGGCACAGGCATTTGGCCGCGCCAGGGCAATAGGCGCGGCCAAAAGTGTTAGTTTAAAAAAATCAGAGGTGTTAGATTTAAAATTAGTTTTCAAAAAGTGTTAAAATTAAAAAAAATTCAGAACGGAACGGCGAAGATTTCAGTTTCGAGGACTCTCTCTCCTCTGTTCTGTTTTGTTTTGCGGTTAATTGGATTCGTGCCATTATAATTTTCGATGTTTGGAGAAACACCATTACTATTCGTCTATTTCAAAGCACGTCATTACAATTCTTTGTTTCCCACAAAAATGCCACTGAATACGTATAGACCAGCTGCAGGCGTATACGAAGACGTATACTTCATCTCCTTTGTCACTGACACGCGGGGCCCATATGTCATCTCCTTCTTCCTCATCTCTCTCCGGCACAGAGGGCGCTCCATCCCGACGCGGCCACGGCGGGCGCTGCCGGGCGGCGGCTGCGGGCTTGCGGGCGAGCCGACGAGCCGCTGTCGTGACCCCGCGCGCTGCGGGCGAGCAGCCGGCGACGGAGCGCCACAGCCGCACACCCCGGCACGCTGCTGCACCGTCGTGCCCCTAGACCCGCCCTGGCCCGCCGCACGCGCGCGCCCTAGCTCGCCGTGTGGACTCTCCCTCGCCGCCGGTCGCGCAACGCGGCACGCCGCCGCGCCCCAAGACGAAGACCTGAGGCGCCGTGAGGACGCGAGGCGTGGGAGGAGCGCGCGAGCTCCTGGAGGTAGCGCGAGTCCATGGCGAGGTCGCGCCCGTCGACGGTGATGCGGACCCAATGGAAGATGCGGACGGAAGACGAGGGGGAGCAGGGCGTCGCGGCGTCGGACAGGAGCAGCACCTGGAGGTCCTTGATGGAGGAGGGCGAGGAGAAGGACGGACACCGGGAGGTGGGGTCGTCTTCTCATGGCGGCGGCAGCCGCGACTGCTCGCCAGAGGAGGCGGCACGGCTCGCCTGTGCGCCTGCGATGCGGCAGCTGCTCGCCTGCGCACCTGCGGGAGCACGGCAAGCAGCCAGCGCCATCGCGTGCTCGAGTCAGTTGCCGGAGAAGATGGAGAAGGGAGGAAGGAGATGACTAGTGGGGTCCACATGTCATTGGCACAGAGGGAGGAAGATGGAAGGGTAATTTTGTCCATACAAAAATAGGATGACGTCGTGTATGCTGCCGGTGGGCCTAAGTCCATCGTAAGCATACACCATGACGTATTTCAAAGAATAAAAAAATTATAATGTTAAGAATCAGAATAGGCAAATAGTAATGGCGTTTCTCTGATCATCGAAAATTATAATTACATGAATCCAATTAACCCTTTGTTTTGTGTGGTGGAAAACTGGAAAGGAGAGGAGCGGGCAGATGCCGAGCGCCGACTGGCAGGCGTGGGCTATGGCCTATGGGCCATGGCCTACGGCCCATTGGAGCTGAACAGTCGAGGGCTCGAGGCCTACGACAGGAGTAGGAGTATCGCCTTTTTTTTTTGGGTACGTATTATATGGTTACAGTTTCTACCATATACTGTCTTTTTATTCCGTTGAAAACTTGAAATCGATTTTACGGTATTATAGGTGTATTTGATTTCCGGTATTATAGGTGTATATCGGTATGGGAGTTTATGACCTCCCCTTTGCTACAGTAACTTTTGAAGATATATTAATCCACTATATTTTTCGGTTCCTCCAATCACTGCCAATCTGCCATGCTTGTGGTTGAACAAAAGCAAGCATCCCCAAGAAATAGTGGATGGTTGAATTCAATCACCCTGCATCACGAGAGCATGTACATATAACCCTATCTCCGAAACAGCCAAATGGCCGGAAAAGAGTCCATGGACCATGGTTGGTGGAGAATGGATTTCCCACGACGTGAAACAGCCGGATGTGTAGAAATCAAATTGGGCCAAGAACGCTGGAAGATGGATGGCGAAATAGCAGTACCTTTGAAGGGCAATGGGCGGCGACAGGAGAGAGCGCTCACTGCGAGCGCCATCCACAGCACCAAGGTTGCAACTCGCAAGGAAATGAGCAGATTGCTGGGGAAGAGTGGAACGGCGAAGATTTCAGTTTCGAGGACTCTCTCTCTCGTCTGTTCTGTTTTGTTTTGTGTGGTGGAAAACTGGAAAGGACAGGAGCGGGCAGATGCCGAGCGGCGACTGGCAGGCATGGGCTATGGCCTATGGGCCATGGCCTACGGCCCATTGGAGCTGAACAGTCGAGGGCTCGAGGCCTACGACAGGAGTAGGAGTATCGCCTTTTTTTTTTTACGTTTTCCATTTTTCCAATCGAGGAAGAAATTAGGAGTTGGAGATTTAAAGGCGTGTTTTGGTTAGTGGCCTCGCAGGCAACCGAGCAAACTCATCATAGCCGCTAGACGGCTGAACTGAAATCGATGACATGAGGCTGCTGCATGGCAATCTCTTGTATTTTTTGCAGGTGGCCAAGATACTATGAGTATTTTTTGCAGACACGCAATCTCTTGTATACCAACGCAAACACAAGGAGAGTAAAATTTTCAGTTCAGAAGAAGCTTGTATACCATTGCAAACACAAAGGAAAGTAAATTTTTCAGTTCAGAAGAAGAATGAACATAATTAGGCTTGGACCAACAGTCAGGGTGTGTCTGTCTGTCTGCTGGTCCTAGCCACGCACAACTAGGCCCGCCGTAGCCCGTAGACAAATCTCTGCATCCACTTCTCCACGGCAACCCCCAAACCAGCTGCTTTTTGTAAATAAACTTTATATTATGTGGAGGGACACTTATACTGAAATTTAGCTTATACCGATACTTATGCTGAAATATTGTGAGAAGAAAACACTGTAAAAGTAGCTCAAGCGAATAGGGATAATGATTCCGAGAACTCAAATCTGATCATCTTATCTGCTTCTCTGCTGCAACATGGAGTACGTGTGTATAACTTCTGTTTCTACGCCAAGAGCTTATCATCCTGAAAATATTCTGTTCACTTTTGGCGTTCATTTCATCAGAGTTGTCCCTTGATCGCCGGGCACGCAAACATACACTGGAGACAAATAACAAAGCGATGGCCAATTTTGTGCGCATGTCCTTATTGATGACATGCTACTGATTCCATGTCAATTTCCAGGACTTCTATTGTATTGTAAGTTCCGATGACGAGCCTACATAATCAAGATATGTTCGTGGTCAGAAATTAAATAGGCAAAAACGACCATTAGAAAATTCAATTCCCTACCCTAAATGTCAGTGCCCGGTCTCATTTGAATACTAAACCAGTACTCCCCAGTCATTTTTTTATCTATTGTTCTTACTTATCGAGAAGTCAAACATACTCAACTTTGACTAAATATATATTTAAAAATAATAATATTTATGGTACATAATTAGTAACATTGGATAGATTTTTGAATTTACTTTTATAATAGATTTATTTGAAGACACAAATATTGCTAATAATTTATACAAATATAGTCAAACTTAAAAAAATTGACTGGCACGGATCCCACGGTAACACTTAATTAGGGACAGAGGAAGTGCCTCTCTATATTCATACTTAGAATTGCATTTCTTTATAGAGGGAGTACTCTATTGGGATCATCCGGCCAAAATTCAGAACACTGTCTGTCTATATATATCCTTCACCAGTTCTTGAGGGTGGTGTTTGACCCTCAAATCATGACCAAATAAATCATGGTGACCATGCGATATCTCAAAGATAATTTTTTTCAAAAGAAATGGGGCAGTTTGTTCCCTATGTGGAGCAGTTTGTTCCCTACGTGGAAACATAGATAACAAATAGACATACGAGCACCAGTTTGTTTCAATCATAGTAAAATTTCTCTTAAAACAAATACTCAGTTGTCCATAATTATTGTGGAAGAAGAAATGGTCGATGATTCTTTTTTCAGGTCCTCATTTTGCAACATGACCTATACTTCTGTACAGATGATGAGATTTTTCATTTTTTTTAAAACCTCCGCATGCAAAACCACCATCAGAAACTTAGCTTGGTTTTAAAAATAGTTTCAAAAGTAGAGGCTTCAATTCTAGAACATCTTATAGGCTAAGCTTAGTGTTCAAGGCAGACCAAGTACCATAGTTCACAGTTTATGACTTCTTCAACTTAAAATAAAACAAGGACCAATAGTGGTGAGATGAAACAGATCAATTACAGATGCTTTGTTCCTATCGCTACAGTTCGCTAAAGACCATTTAATATAGGCTGATTTAGCCTACTTCTATGTCCTACATTCACACGTCAATAGTAGCAAAGTACAGAAATAGCAAGATAATGAATCATATACCTCCTTGAGCCTACAAATCCAAGATATATGATCTTCCCGCTAGACGTGCACCAAACAGTTTTCACAAGCCTGAAACTTACAAAGTAGTATTACGGTTAGTGGTATCCTTCAACAGCTTAACACACAACATAACTAATAATAAAACTGTTACATATATGTTAGAAAAAATATAAACCCTAAAAATAACACAAAAGTGAAACCATCGAGCTATCAATTAATTTGGTAAACTGTAATCATCATTAATGATAATAGTCACATGGAATTGATCTGTCAAGTTGAATCCTGCAGAATTACATGAATCGACCTGCTCGCGATCCGTGCACTCTAGCACCTTAGGTGCGGAACCATAATTGTGTCAACACATACCAAGATCAACACTCACTTCATCAACGAGGTATCCATTGGTGAAGTGGGTTCTGCATATATATACCATTTGCCTTGCAGACTAATCAACCTTCTCAAACACACTGTGCTATGTCAATGCCAAACTAGATTTCAACCTCCAAGCAAAACTAAGGCGGTCCGCTGGATCAGCTCTGTAAATCAATTAAGGTGCCCGCCTCTGCAAATAACATTTACAGAGGTGGATGCCACCTTAGCTAGGTATCACGATCAAGCGTCACAAGTCATAAGTCACACGATTTTCGTGTGAAATACATGCACGTGCGCTTCCTAGGATTCGAACACATGACGTCTGGTCTCTCGTGTCTTATCACTACCACTATATTATACACTCACTTGTCTTGTATTGAATATTTTGGCCCTAAATGATTTTTAATAAAAAAAAATTCAACTACAAAGTTTTGGATCTCATTGAGTACTATATTTTTGGTATAGTACATATCTCCATCCGAGATCATTAGAAATTTTTTTGAATGTCAAATTATGATAATTGAAAAACGAATATTTTGGACTCTAAAGGATTTAATAATATAGAAAACTTATCAACTACAAAGTTGTAGACTGCATCGAGCACTACAACTTTAAAATAGATCATGTCAACATTTGAGATCGTTTGAAAATTTCAAATTTTAAATTTCAACATATGAGAATTTAAAATGAATATTTAAATGACTTCAAATAAAAAACTTGTCAACTAAAAAAGTTTGTATACCGCATTGACAAGTACAGGCCAAGCCAACATCTGAGGTTGTTTGAAATTTTAAATTTTAATTTCAAAATCTAAGAACCTCAAATGAATTTTTGGGGATCTAAGTAGTTTCATATCAAAACATGTCAGCTACAAAGACGTAGACACACTAAGCTCTATAATTTTGATATAAAATTTATTTTCACCCGACTTCATATGAAAAAGTAATGATTTTTTAGATAACTATTTATAAAGACGGGGCTGAGTGTCACCTCTGTTAATTGATTTCTAGATACAATGCCCTTAAGAGCCTTGACGCTAAAAATAATCATTCACGGAGGTGGTCTCCTTATGACGCATGTCTCAAAGAGGCGAGCAATGTAAGAAAACCACCTATAATTATTGATTTATAGAGATGATAATCTTAATCTTTGTAATGATTGACATAGGTGGCCATTTGCCAGGATCTGTCTTGTTATTTTTAGATGTAGCGTACAAAAATACATGCATCTATTAATCAGAGGGCTTGTTTCCTATTTTTTTGTAGTGTCCACTACAATATTTATATCTAGCAACATCCTACTACAGCTCGGTGCATGCGACCCTGTTTTTTGCTATTATGTGGCGACTACTCCATTAATCCGTGCTCTACATGGGTTAGCTATTTTAAGAGACATCAATATTTAAAAATAGATACAAAGTTTTGGTTTCTGAGTTCCAAATATTATGTGATTTGTAAGAACATTTTTTCCTCTCCGTTTTAAGTTAATCATAGTGCCCATAACACTTCTTATTTTGAACCCTCTTTTTTGATTTTATTAAGAACATTGATTCGATGTCCTAATTGTACTCTTAGTTGCTAGTTGCTACATAGAATAAACATGCATTTTTAGCTTGGCTTGTCCGTAGTGCAAGAGATTTCTTTTCTCTCTAAAAGAAAAGATGTAGGTGCAACCATATATTTTTTGAAAAACTTTAGAGTGCTTACAACTAAACTATCAATATAAATATATTATAATATATACTTAATTTCAAAATATAAGAATATTTATCTAAAATAGCAAGTTATATAGTTTTTTTAATATCATGGAGCATTAATGTTAATTTAACATGAATTTTTGTTTCTAAACATGGCATAGGTGGGCAATTTATATGTTATAGTTTAGGGCGTTTACGTACTGGTTATTCTTCGTATTGACACTTTGGCAAAGCTGGGCAATTTATATTTATATTTAGTTGGTTACTTTATATGTACGAGGCTTTCATAAAGACAAAAGTGGTAATGTTTTAGAAAAAGGAAGACCCAGTGGTTAATATTAGCAAGGATGATTAGAGTATAATGAATCCGTAGATGGAATGTATAACTTTTTTTTTGTCTAAAAAGGTGTTGCGAGGACTAGTGTAGAGCGAAAATACGTACCAAGGCACTGAAAATGTTCTTATATATCATTGGAGCAAACACGGAAAACCCTTTTTTATAAAGGACAACTTATTATTACCATATATAGAGGCACACGCACCGAGACACGACAATACGTGATGAGTGTAGTGGTAGCTGGGGACTGGGGTTCACGCGGAATATCACCTGTAGTTAGTGGAGTTCCAGAAGCGAACAGCCGGGTGTCCGTCATCATCGACACCAATTGCAGCTATTAGTGGAAGTGTTGGGTGGCAAGCTGCTGTGGTACCTATACCTATAACAAATCTGGGGTCATGACTGAATGTGTGAACACGTGTCCCTGTCTGCAAATCCCATATCTGATGCATGCAACACCACAACAAATAAGTAATGAAATCCGAGTTAAAAAAGGGGGTGGGGGGGGGGGGGGGGGGGGGGGGGAGTCCGTACCTCATGTTGTCGACGCTGCAAATCCCATATCTGATGCATGCAACACCACAAGAAATAAGTAATGAAATCCGACTTTCAAAAAAAAAAACCATGCTATTCAGCTCGACTGCTATTCCATAGAAACAGACTGTTCGGCTTCGGCTGCTTGTCATAGCAGCTCATGCTGGCTGTCCGTACAGTAATTTTATGAGAGGCAGGTGCAGCGGCTGCAAAAGCCATCTGCCGAACAGAAGAAAAAAAAATGCACACATCGATGCTTACCAGCGGATCTCTTTTGAAACCGGAAACAACCACATGGTTCGGACCTGCAGCCTCAGTAAAAACATGATCATGGCGCCATAAGCCCGGACATCTTATTGTTGTGATAGGCTGATCAGCGGAAGGATTAATTGACCAGACCTGTTAATAATAATTCGGTTTTCATGTATAGAGGATCGATCAAAGTCAGATTGAACCAGGACATGAACTAATTAATAGCTCCGTTCGTATAATATGCACAAAAGAAGTAGCAAAAGAGGAAGGCCAACCTTGATGACCCCATGATAATAATGGGAAGTGACGAAGGTGTTGGCGTCCATTGGGTTAAACGTGGCATGGGTTCGTATAATTATGCCGTAAAAGTGAACCTTTCGACAACATGCCCAGCCCTTTTCCCAGTCCCAGATCTCAATCACGTCGTCGTTTTCGCACGCTGATACTGATAGCAGGTATGGGCAGGTAGGGTGAATCGCCAACGATTTGACCGAACCACGACCGGTGGTGAAGCTCTTTATTTCGTCCATTGTAGGACACGTGTAGACATGGATATATCCCCTACTATCTCCAGCCACACACCATTCCGTTCGAGGGATGAATCTTACTGAGGTGACTGTATTTGCATGGCCATGTATCATGCGACTATATAAGTATTCTGGTTTGTCCGTGATATCTACCGAAAAAACTGTCGTCACCTGGTAATTAATTAATGAAAATAATTATTTTTTCTTTGTCATTGCTAAAACTCCCCATTATTAATACTTGTGTTATAATGTGTTTGGGTTAGTAAATACTAATTAAAATTGTGCCAAATCGATACGGAATATATAACAGTTCAACCATCTCAGCATGATAAAAGCACAAAGATGCTTGAATGTCACATGTGCCATTACCTCCATTTCGTAGTACCAAAGGGAAAGAAGCTTGCCACGACCCACCAAAATCCTAAGGGATTGGATAAAATTTGAGCACAAATAAGTAAGTGTAAAGCTAGATATATCGATCAAGCTCATTCTGGTGTGTCTAGTAATACGCCAGCAACATCAATCGTTAAATCTGCTCACCAGGGCTGTGTTGAATGCACATCCATGGTTCGTATCTCCTCACCAAAACCGACCCTTGATATGACCTGAGACAACCAAAAAGTCATTTGGTTTGAATCCCTTTATACTTCTATAATATGCAGATAGCTTGGTATGGGCAGGAAAGGTTAATAGCCTATTTGATGACAGAATTAAGACCATTTGGTTTCAACCTCTTTACTTCTATAATATTGTATCACAAACTATGTCCGTTTACAAAACCATTGCCTTCTAGGTTTAGAAAGCTAGAATTCGTATTGATTGTATTCATGAACCTTGTGAGTTGTGAGCAAATTATATAGGAGTGCATTAAATTGGATGGACCCTGGGTCCAAACATCATATAATCTGGAATTATTTTTCTGATGTAATGATTGCTCTACCGTGGTAGATCCTGCACAGGCCACGTTGTTAAATAAAAATTTGACACGTGGAAAAACGAAGGAATCACACGTGTAGAGCAAGGACAGGACATGTGGGCCAATACAAATCCAAGACGTGGTACAAATCCGTCCTACCACATGGTCGAATAAAAAAAGACGCGTGGGTAGTTTAGGACGCGACACGTGGTCCACTAAAAAACTGACACATGGACGTACAACATCGTGACACATAGTCAAGTAAAAAAATACACGTGGGATATTATGGTCAAGCCACGTGGACCAATAAAAATATGACACATGATCCAATGAAGAAGTGACACTGCTACAACCGCAACACGACACGTGTGCCAATAAAAACCTAACAAATGGAACAACACATACGACACGTGGTCCAATAAGAACCTGAAATGTGCAAGAACAAGAGAGGGCCACGTTGTCCAACAAGAAGGTGACACGTGACCCGAACCATCTCCAATGTAACCGGCTATAGCATCTACACGTGAAAGCATCTCCAATGGATGCATCCGCCAGCATGGCTGCCCCTGCCACGCATACCAAAATAGTTCTATGACAGTTAGTTTTTCGTCACAAATCAAGCCACTTCTATGACAAGTTGCTCGAGTCCGTCATGGATGAACAAATATAACGCGTTGTTTTTACGAATGATTTTTCGTCATAAATTCGTCATAAAACTAAAATTATGACGAATTTCGCTTCTTCGGTGACAAAAGTTGTTCATCATGTATGTGCAGATTTCTACCGGTGGATGCCCAGGTGGCTAGAAATTTAAAGAGACGAAGAAGGGAAATGAGCCTATCTATGAGGGTTGTTCATTAGAATGGATGATGTTGCCTTTTGATCTCCGGATGCTAATGCTGAAGGCTCGTTTAGGATGGTCCAACGCTAGCTTCAATGATCTATTATGTCTCCTTGGCTCTCTACTTCCAAAGGGTAACAAAGTGCCCACCAATACCTATCGTGCAAAAAATTTTGATCAAACTAGTGATCTTGGGGGGGGGGGGGTCAAAAGATCCATGCTTGCCCTAATAGTTGTACCTAGTTCTGGGGCACCCAATATGAAAACTTGAAGTGTTGTATGAACTATGACGCGGGCTTCAAGAGGAATGCTAGTTGTCTCATGGATGCGAACGACAAGGGGGCCTCGAGTGAGCGAAGAACAAGGGAAGTGTTGTGGGTGCTTAACCACAACAAATGATTAGTGGATTGATCAATGGGTCGATCTAAAAGTGCATCTAGCCCTTTAGTGAGTTTTGGTTAATCGAATGACGACCCAATTAAACGCTACTACAGAAATCTTAATGGAGGCGGACAAAAAGGGTTAATGGAGGCGGGCATTGCAACCGCCTCCAATCAATGGTCACGGTTAATCGTGACATAACGGATGCCTAACAAAAAAAAGGGCACCGTCGCGCAAAAGAAATCCTGTAGTAGTGAAAGGTCTAACAAGTTTGCTAAGTGTTGAATAGAAAATTGAGTTATTGCATACACTTGTGGATTGTGTAATGAGAAGTGTATCCAAGGTTCAACTAGAAGGCAAACTTGATGGTATTCCATATAGTGTTTAAATGAAGGCCAAATTGTATATTGTTGTGTTGGAAGATTATGAAAACAATATAGTTCAAGCAAAAGAAAACAATGCAAATGGAATCGATGAAATGGCCTCTATTTTATGGGATATCATTGCATCATGTGAAAGCAAGCATGTTTGGCAACAGGCAAATAAGACATGGGTTGATAACATGGAATGGTCTTATATAGGTGGCTTGCTTTTCGTGAACAAGAAGAGTTTAATAGTGAATTAGCTTTGATTAAGCTAGAAGTATGAAGATAGATATTAAAGTGAATATTCTAGGTGTCAAGCCAAAAATGAAGAGGATATAAGGAATTATGAATTGGCTTGACCATATTGATGTTTATTCATATATGTCAATCTAAGTGAATCAAACTAAAGCTTCATTGATCTCAACATTCATATCTAGAAGATATTCAAGCAAGGATCACAATAATTAAGAAATCATTTTTCAATGGATGCTTAATTTGATGTGACTTGAGTAAGGCTTGATAGGGTGAAGATAGCAAGGAAAGAGCTTCAAGGGACTAAGCGAAGGTGAAGGGAAAGCAGTGGTTTGAGGACTGAGGTACCATGGCTAAGGTGAAGAAGAGAGTACATGCATTGAGTCAAAAGTACTAATCGAGCTATAAGGAGTCATATTGTGTTGAGGATCAAATCATTAGTAGGAGTGACTTGAAGCCATGAATTTAACTCATATGTGTTGAAATGGTTCAAGTCACCTGCTGAAGGAGAGTTTGCTCGAAGAGATAAGATAAAGATGATTGCAACCCCTATGAAGTGATATTGAGAAGAAATGGCATATGAAGACATTGAAGACTCAAGTGATTGAAATGGTTCTATTCTCTTAATCATGAGTATAGGTATGCCGTTCTATCAAGGGGGATACAATACAAATCATAGACAAAGTCTTAGGTGCTCAAACTAATCGAACCCTGAGTGCTAACATGAGAGAAACACTTGGCACAACACTTTCACATGTTGATATTTGGGCTTGTTCTTGGTTGGGTCGGATAGCCCTCAAAATAAGCTTTTGGAAAGCCTAAGATCATTGACATCGGAGTTCAGAGTCAAAAGTTATGGCGTCTTTCGTGAGCTGACCTGTGTTGTTTCTGAGAGTTGCGGAAGTGCCGCTTCTCTGCCCGGCAGTGCCACGCGACGAGATGCAGTGCCACACCTGTATAGGTCATAACGACTAGTTTTTGTGGGGTGGGTATATGTACCCATCCCACGCCTCCTGGTGAGGCCGCTGGTGCCCAAATCACTCCCAACTCATTCCAAGCCTTGTTTGAGCTCTCTCTAACCCCTCTCTTTGTGAGAGTGAGTAATTAGTATATGATTAAGAGGTAGAGAGCATTTGAGAGCAAGCCAAACCTTGAGCACTTGTCACGCTTCATCAAGCATTCATTGTGCATTTGTTACTCTTGGAGGTGAAGCCTCCTAGATGGCTAGGTGTCACCCGGTGAGCTCCCATACTTGTGGTGAGCCACAGGAAAGTTTGTATTGCCCAAAATCACAGTGGAAACCTCGAGCTCATCACCTAGGTGGTGAGTTAGAGAAGAGGAGCGAGTTGAAAAAGACTCCAAAGCCTTTATGACTTACTCAACAATGTGAAGGTAGGCAAGCCTTAGTGGCGAACTAAACCACAAGATAAATACACCTTGTCTCTCTTGTGTTCTTGCTTTGTATTGCGCTCTACTTGTTTGTTGGTGATTTTAGGTTTTGGTCATGATCTACTTGTGCATAAGCTTCCGCTTCAAACAAGTGATGGAATAGGCTCAACACTACCCTAGGAAGCTCAGTAATTTGCATGATCTAAATTTCCTTGGGTAGATTTTCAATTGTGCAGTCGAGTTTGTTAGGTGGAGCGGCAGTGTCGCTTGCTGAGCGACAATGTTGCGTAGGTTTTTAACAGCAAGTTTGAGTTTTGTTTTAAACAAGCCTATTGTTGACATTTCTTAGCATCACTCTTAACTAAGTTGTCATCCCTAGCATGATGCCAGAAATACGTTGTTGGTAATTATGAGAACACTTGTAAATTATATATATAAGGTATCCGCAAGCGCACAGATAATATACCATTGTAGCATTTCACCCGGGAGTATACCGAGTATCGTTATTTATATTTTATCCATAGGGAGGAGCTATGGGGTTGTGTTGGCATAGAGATATTGACAAATATGTATACTTATGATAAAACCATTCTCATGCCATGGCAGGGGTAAGTCAAGTGATAAATAAATGATAAGTGTAAGGTAATAATGGTATTCCGGAGATAGAGATAGATACTCATAAAATGTAGTAAGGCTAAGCAGGAGATTTGTTAAGAGTAAAAGATTCCTAAGTCATTACTTATCTACTAAGTCTTTTGTACACCCAAGTATATACACTCTCATCTATAGTATAACTAACTTTGGATCTATGCATAAGGAACATTACTAAGAAAGATTAAAAATAGAGTTTGTCTTCCTTCGTAATCACGTTCTACGTGCTCTACAAACGGGGAGCGCACTACAAAGGACTCAACAGGAGTGTCACATCCGTGATCTACCACATGACCCAAAGTGCAGAATGCATAAGCAGGCAAACAATATCTAAGTACCATGCTTACAAAATGTCGACCACTTAACTCTCCCGAGAACTGAGCTAAGAGCTTTGCGAACATATGCATATATTCATCATTAATCATAACTATATTAAGCATATTACTAAAGCAAACTAGGAACATAATAAATAGCAACATAATATTAAAGTAGCACCAAGTCATAAATAAAGAGATACAATGGCTATACCAGTCTCCAGACGACAGATCCGGAATCCTAAGCGATAGCCCAAACTCTACTTGAATCTTGCTAGCTAACCTATACTAGAAACTTGAAGAATTGGAGCTCCATTCTCTTCTCTCTGGAAACCCTAATTTCTGGTCTAATCTTGACTTATGGCAGCGTGCTTTGGAGGAGGGGGGCAGGGGCTGGTTATATAGGCCAGAGCGTCCAACGTGAGCCCTCGGATCAAACCAACTTAAAGGACGACGTAGATGCATCCTAGGAGGCGGTGGGAAATCGACATATGAAGGAGGCTGACAGGTGGGTCCCCCAGGGGTCGGGCGGCCCCTAGGTGGGGCCAGCTGGCCCCACCTGGCAGTGGCTTGTCCCTCGCTTTGGTGTGGAGTCTTCTTGAGTCTTCTGAAACCTTCTGGAGTTGATTTTGCTGTGGATAAACATGATTTTATTTGACGATTTAATCCTCCTTAACGGTTTTCTGGATAAACCCTGCTAAAAACACTGATTCACGAAAACTCATGGAAATTGCCAGTTTAAACCCCTAAGTCTATGTTGGTGATCCTTTTTCATGCATTTATTCAAGTTAAGTTGATGGTTTATGATGAATGATAACTACCGTCAACACCTATTCACCCCCTCTAGGTGACTTCAAGGTTCTTTCATGATCTATGGGACTTGAATGGTTTAGGACTCAAGCCAAAAAGGATATATCCTTAGTCGAGAGTCTAAGCCCTATATGTCCAGCAGTGAGTTCATCATGTTAGAATGCTCAAGTGAGTTCTTACAATGGAAGAGAGAGAGAAGTTGCTCTCATTGGCGAAACCACTTGAGGAGTGCTCAACTTCATCGATAAATGAAGAGGCTCAAGTGATTCTCCCAAAAGGTCTAAGTGATCATGCCACATCCACTTCCTCACCAACATATGACTTAATGGAAGGTAATGAAATGGTGATTAGGAACAATGCTTTTACATGTGGCACTTCTACTTCCTCTAGTCCTTGTGAGACTAACATTTTGAAGGAAGAAGAAGCTTGTCTTATGGCAAAGAAAGAGAAGAATGTGGCAAGTGAGAGTGAGAGTGAAGATGATGAGTTCAATAAACACTTTGCACATATAAGCAAGAAAGACAAGTTGATCATGCTTAAGATCATAGAGAAAACTAAAGAGCAAGAAGAAACTCTTTACAAGCAAGAACTTCTCATAAAAAAAGAATAAATGCTTGGAGAAGTTGACCAAAAAGCATGAAATGCTTAAGTGCTCTCATGCTAGTTTGGTCAAAAGCCATGAAAACTTGTCAATTGAGCAAACTCATACTATTAACTATCTGTATTGTGTTGCTCAATTAGAAGATGAGAACTATGTGCTTAAGGACAAAGTGGAAAGGTTCACTAGGAAGAATGAGATATTGCAAGAAAATCATGATGAGCTCTTGTGCTCTCTTGAGAAGCTTATGGATTCTCATCTCATGCTAGAAATTGCTCAAGATCGAGGTTGAGGTAACAACAGTAAAATCATACCAACCTCACAACTCACAAGTGCACAGGTACACAAGTTCCACCTATTTTATCATGTGCTAACAATTGTTGCTCTCAAGCAAGCCAACCTTCCTTTGAGCATGTACTTGTAGAAATTTGTGATGATTCCATTACAAAAGAAAATAAGGAGCTGAAGGAAGAAGTTGAGAGGCTAAAAGGGGACATGATTCAATTGAAGGAAAAATGCAAGGTTCAACCTTCTCAAGATAACCGTGAAGACATGGTGAAGAAGTTTGAGAAAGGATCAACCATAGCATGCATGAAACCCATCAACAAGGTCACAAGTCTAACAATGGCAAAGCCAAGGGGCAAATTGGAGAAGTGCAATCTATCTAGAACGCAGAAGTGCTGCTCAAGACTATGGCAGTTCCATGACGTAGTAGTGCCATGTCCAAGAGCGGAAGTGCCACACCTAGACAGAGCAGCAAAGCCCCCAAGACCACCAAGGTGCAACTTCAACCAAAGAAGACTCTCATCACTTGCTTCAAGTATAAGAAAGCGGGACACAACATGAGAGATTGCACCTTGAAGAAAGAAGAGAAGGGCATGATCAAGATCCAAGAGAAGAAGAAGATGGCTCATGTCAAGTGCTCCAACATGGGACACAATGCCTCTATGTGTTCCAACAAGGTTGATGACCAAGCCACACTTCCAAAGAAGAAGACAAGAAGAAGCATAAGGAAGTGTTATGGTTACCATGAGAAGGGACATAAAGTTTGATCATGTCCTAACAAGAAAAGTGAAAGCCTTGTGATGAGATCCTAACATAGGGGTATGTTAAGCCTCGGAATCAAATGTTTCCGACCAAGAGACCCCCGACCGATGCCTCCAGGATTGCTCAAGGACTCGAGGGCTACACCCCTTAGGTGCACTCGCTTCTGGCTAAGGATTGGGTCAAGCCCGACCACGCCCTCCACCTCTGCTCGGGGCTCAGGAGCTCGTCCGAGCCTTAGGCTCCCAATTGATAGGAGTCTAAGCCTGATCCTTGGCCCTCTCATCCTTCAGTGCTAGCCAAGGCCTAGGCTAGAGACAGGCGCTCGGAGCATCCATGGCTCGAGGGCTCCCTAGTGCTGCCCAGCAGGCGCGATGCTATCAACCACTCCAGTGACAAGGTCACGCACGGGACGTCACACAAAGTGACAAATCCCTTCGCTGGCTTTAGGGGCTCGGGGGCTCCTAGGCCCACTCATCAGCCCCTCAAGCCGGATGCCTTCACCTCCAAGAAGCTTCTAGAAGGCATACTTGGTGGAGGCCGATCCAAGACGACAGAGCATGACACTCAGCATGTCAGGATGAAGCAGCCGGACAACGCTCAGAGCTTCTTCGACTCCATGACAACACTAAGGTCCATCCATGCCACTGTAAGACCCTCTTGGACTCTAGCGCATGTAGACCATAGGCTAAACTCCCTCAAACCGCCATGTACCCGACCTACCTCAAATTATAAAGGGAGGTCGGATCCTAGAGGGGGGAGGACGATTCAAGACAGATCATTCGAGTCCTCACTGAATAGCTCGAGCTCTGCACCGAGAGCAGAGCCATCCCGAGAGGAGTACCGAGAGCTCCTCCCCACTTCCATTGTCTTCCTCCCCTCCAACGAGGGGAAGACCTCACCGTTGATGAGCCAAGCATCAGCACCAAAGGACCCACTTCCAAATATCTCTTACACTCTGTTGTAACCCCCCTGATTTTGTGTTCTCTTGAATACAAGGGTCATCTGTTGCTGGACGTAGGGCCCTGATAGCCCGAACTAGGATAAACAATGCGTCCTCTCTGTGTTCTTTGTGTTCTTGAGTCCACCCAAGCCACCAAAGACACACACTCAGTGACATCCCGACGAACAACAATGTTGACCGCGGTTTTGACCCCGCAACACCTTGTGTCATCAAGAAAGAGGATCATTAGCAAGGTAGCAAGCAAAAGGCAAGAAGAGAAGGCTAATAAGAAGAAGAGCCGCCTATACTACACTTGTAGAATAAAGGGACACCTAAGAATAGATTGTCCCTTGGGTAACACTCCTAAGCTCAACTTGTCAATTGATTCAAATTTGCTTAGGCCCAAAAATGACACTTGTGCTAGAGAGGTGATTGGTTCACCACGTGCTAGCACAAAGGCCATTTGGGTGCCTAAGTCTATTGTGACTAATCTTGATGGGTCCATTTTCCCTTCGTTGAGTCAAACAGAGTTTTGGAGATTACTGAGAAAATTAAGCCATTTGCTCTTTCGATTGCTCCGTTGGTCTGTGGATGGTTCATGAAGGCGAAGCTTAGTTTGATCTGGAGTTCACTGCAAAAGTTTTGGAATTTTGTGCAAACAAATTGTTTCTGATCATGCACTGTAATGTACAAAGGTACACCAAATCGGCAGATGATTTTCTGCCAGACAAAACTGATCAAGGTGCCTAAGGTTATTTTAGCTAATGCCTTTGCCTCAATCCATTTTGTGAAATATTCTATGGTGAAGAGGCGAAACGCAAGTTGCTTGGTGCCAGTGGAAGTGGCCCTACTGTATCAACCCCCCATCTCTATAATGGCCATGTCAGGATTATTGACTTGGTTGGGTTTGCGGGTGTTGTTTACTTGGTGATAAACATCTAACAACTTTCGTAGCTTTGGACCATCTGCTTGGCATCTTTGGCTGTTGATGGCCAATAGAAACCTTGCCTCATCGCTCTGTGGACGATTTAATATGGTCCTCTATGTGTGTCGCATGAACCAACATGAATCTCACTAAGTAATTCTTCACCCTGCTGCTTGCTGATGCATTTGAGGAGCGGCAAGGTGACTCTGCTTTGGTATAGCTCACCACCTATGATTGAATAATGTTTGGTGTGAGCATTGATCCTTTCGATCTCATGTTTGCTCGTTGGCTTGTTAGTTTCATTTAGATATGCGAAAATGGGTGATCTCCCATCTTCGCTTGCGATGGCATGTAATGCTGCTAGGTGGTCCTCTTCTTGTTTTACTGCCTTGATAGTGAGGACTTGAAAGAAAATATCTGGGGGCATTAGGGCATTCTGTGATGCTGCCTTTGCAAGCTCATCTGCCTCCATGTTTTTGTTTCTTGGGATGTGGCGAAGGGTGAAACCTGAGTAGTGCTTTTCCATTCGTCACACTACTGCTAGATGTTTGGCTAGTATGGCTCTTCTACTATGAAATCTTTCTTGATATGTCCATCGATGACCTAGGAGTCAGACCAAATCACACTTCTTCTTACCCCGAGTGACCTGAGTTTTCGCAATCCGAGGAGTGTTGCCTCGTATTCGGCTATGTTGTTTGTGGTGAGGAACTGCAACCTTGCTGCATATTTGAGCTAGGGCCCGCTTGGTGGGGTTAGAATTGCTATGATTCTGGCACCGAGGCACCCCAGGCTCCGTCACAGTGTACTGTCCAAACGGGCCCTTCCAACCATAAGGTAGTATCAAAAGCTACTGGTGTCCAATCTATGATGAAATCAGCGAGGACTTGAGACTTGATTGCCGATCTATGCTTGAAAACAACGGTGTCTTCATTGAGTTCTATGGTCCATTTGCCATTGACCCAATGGCTTCGCTGTTGCGGAATAACGCTTCAATGGGTTGAGCTGACAACACTTTGATTCGATGAGCTTGAAAGTAGTGCTCCAATTTTCGCGAGGCCATGAACACAGTGTATGCTATTTTTTCAAGCTTGAAATAGTTCAACTTCACTCCGGACAATGCCTCAAAGATGAAGTACATGGGACATTGTTTCAATTTGTTTTTGTGCTCTTTTTCTTCTACCAATACCGCACTTACGGTTGCGGGCGAGGCTGCCAAGTACAGTAGCAAAACTGCTGCTGGCGAAGGCTTGGACAATGTGGTTATCTTGGTAAGATATTCTTTTAGGTCGTTGAAAGCTTGCTGCTGTTCAAGGCCCTAGGCAAAAAGGTTAGAATTTTGGAGGACTCTGAAGAAAGGCAGCCCTCTTTCCGGTGATTTGGCGATAAATCTGTTTAATGTCGCTAACCTTCTTGTTAACTTTTGCACTTGCTTTCTGTTTGTTGGTGGCTGCATATTCACTATGGTGGCGATCTTGTCGGGGTTTGCTTTGATGCCTCTGGCGGAGACTAAATAGCCGAGTAGCTTCCCTTTCTGAATGTCGAAAAAGCACTTGTCTGAGTTGAGATTGAGGCCACTTTTTCTCAGGTTCATGAAATTTTACTATAAGTCTACGATGTGGGTATGTTTCTTGTCATTTTTTACGAGTATATCATTGACATAGGCGAGGAGATTTCGCTCTTTCTGCTCACTAAAAACCATATTTGTCATTCTTGAGAAAGTTGGCCCTGCGTTTTGTAGTCATTCTACCATTCACCGGTAATAATATGTCCCACCAGGTGTGATGAAACTCGTTTTCTCCTCATCCTCGCTGTTTAACTAGATTTGATGATAACTGGAAAAACAGTCGAGGAGAGTCATCATTTCGCAACCGGCCGCTATGTCGACCAACTTGTCAATTCTTGGCAAGGGGTATGGACCTTTTGGGCAACACTTATTTAGGTCAGTGAAATCAACACACATCTGCCATTTGTCGTTTTTCTTCTTAAGCATGACTACAGTTGCCGGTCATTCTGGGTATTGTATTGGCCTAATGACTTTGGCATTGAGCAGTCTTTGGACTTCGGCTTTCGCTGCTTCTGTCTTTCGCTTGACATTTTCTTGACCTTATGCTTTCTCATCTTTGCTTCTGCTTTTTATGTTTAAGGAGTGTTGTGCTAGCTCCCGGCTGAAACCTTGAAGATCTTTCGCTGACTCGGTGAAAACATCGCTATTCTCATGCAAGAACAGTATGAGCTCTCTTTTTTGGTGAATGCCAAATCTGCGCCAATGTGGACACATTTGTCGGTGCCATTTTTGACAACAACGTCTTCTAGGTATCCTCTCCTGATTCTGCTCTGCCTGATAGTGACTTCAAACTTGTTGGTGAATCCTCTGCCGAATATAGTGGTGTATGGGTAGTCCATGTTGACGATATCGATGTTATCATTTCTGTGCAAACCCTTTCGCCTTCAGCGAAGGATATTGGAGCGAAGAAAATGTCAAGCGAAAGACACAGCGAAAGCCGAAGTCCAAAGACTGCTCAACGTTGAAGTCATTAGGCCAATACAATACCCAGAATAACTAGCGAATGTAGTCATGCTGTGGTTGAATGACATCAATGCCAACATGCCTGGCGTTTTCGCCATTTGCCCTCTGTATGTAGCTGCTCAAAGTCTCTGTTGAGATTAATTTGCTCCTGTTCGGCTTCTCTTATGGAGTTTTCACCTGCTCATCCCTGTTTCTCGCCACTACTTGCTGCAACTGCTCTTTTTGTCGCTCTAATCTTTGGATTTCCTGTCCTAGATTTTGCCGTCTTCATTTTCGTTCTCCTCGATTCCTAGATCTTGTATGAACCCTTCTAGGGTGTCTTCTCGCCCCATTGGCGGCACTGCTTCGTCATGTGGGATCTGTAGCGCTGCCAATTCGGGTAACTGGGGGGATGGGGGGGTATTCACCCTAGGGAGGACGGTTGAGTTCGCGGCTAATGTGGCCACTGCTTTTGCTGGGGCCGCTTCTTCTACTGCTTTCGAAGTCTCAGTTATGTCACTTCCTCCTTTCGCTCCTTTCCTTGGGGCCATGACAAGTTCGGGCAACAACCACGATGGAGTATTAAATGAAAATGAATGACATGATAGCTCGCTGCAATAGCAATCTTCTTATTCGTCATCCTCTACATCAACCCTTTGGGCCATGTTTATACATGCCCGTAGACTTTCCAAAGACTAAACTATCCCTTCAACCGCTCTAGATTCACATCATATCCTGCCTGATCCAGTACAGCTTGGTCCTAACTCAAACTGCCTCCCCTGGGAACAGTCGTCCCCAGTCCACGCCTGCCCTCGTTCGTTGGCCCCGCGCGGAAGTGGGGGAGGGACCAGCGGAGGCAGGCTTCTCTTTGCCGGTCTCTGACGGGTGCCTAAGCCTCCAGCCTGCCAGCTGCCATTCTACCTCCTCCTTGCTTGTTCTCCTTTCACCATCCTAGAAAACTGCCTGCAATTCCGTAGAGTGCACAGCTGGCGGAATGGGAACGCTACTTTCGAAATGCAATCCGTCAGGAGGGTCTGAAGAGGTCTTAGTCTCCTTTCGCACGCTGGGTTGAAAAGGTCAGGGAGGCGGAAAGGGTGAAAAGAAGGGGTGCCTAGAAGGCGCACCTTCCCCCAACAGATGGGAACTCATGTTGTCATCAGATAACTTATACGATTTGATTACAAATGATCACAATATACCATATATAGAGATATCCTAATATATTATAACACATGGATGAATCTAGTCGAGTCAACCAATGTTTTGGTACATATGATGGGAATATAACCTGGCATAACCTTCTTGAGATGGAATATAATGTGTCTGCTTCCTCATAGACATCTAATGCAAATCATTGTTGGTTGCTGCCCAGCAATTAATGAAAACAATTACTTAAAATTGCTCCCCCATATAATTAGGCCAGTCTCAATTGGGTTTTCATGAGTGTTTCATAAGCAATAAATGAACTGATGTAGCATAGTATTGATGAATAGAGAGATGAAAAAGTTTCATGGGATGAACTGAGTTTCATAGGGATGAAACTTGTCTACACCGTTTCCAACACATAAGTCTTGAATAATAGTGACATGAAACCCCCACCTGGACTGGTCTTAAGGTGTTTGTGGTTAACAAATATAAGTATGCCAAATAGATACGAAACATGAAACATTATTTCAACCATGTCATCTTGAAAAGGACAGGATGACAAACTCACCTTAGGGGCAGGATCCTTTGGTGGGCAGATGACAGCCTTCAACACGGCAGCATGTACCTCACCATCCAACTCTTCCACTCGCTTCAATAAATCATCATCATTTTTTGGGGAATCATTGTCAATGGATGACTCCAGATTTTGAAGGTCCTTCTTGCTCTCCATGGAGATCATTAGTATCTCAAACATGCCCGCATCTAATGGCGGTGTCTCTTGCCTTACCATCTTTACAGTTAAAACAACAGTGGACATTGGGCGCAAATCGTAGGAGATGTGCTGGTCGATAGCATACATATCTTGGAACTGCTGTCTGATAAAACAGGCAAAATATTGATGTGTCCTGTTAACTAAGCTCAGTGAGCACTGTGTAACCTTTTTGGCCTCGAAGGGAAAGCAGAGCTTGAGAGGGTGGACATCCAGCAGCGCACTCTTGCTTGACCAACAAGGACGTAGCTACAACAGCAGAATATGTGCACGGACTAGTGAGAGTTCAGAGTGGCATTATATGCAACACACACTCAAATCATATCAAGATAAAAAGGTGGAAAGAAATGGAAAAAAACTGCTTTCGGTAAGAATAGACATTGTATTGTATGACTGTTTACATGCAAAAAGAAAAGGGAAACACTGCCAAGCATGAATAAAACGGATCTGGCTAACTGTTGATTTTCAAAACAAAAGGAAAGAGATTAGCTATTACGAAGTGGAATTACCATGAATTCTCTGTATACATGCATGGACAAAATTAAAATGCCAAATCAACATTAAATGATGAGCAGATTGAAAAAAACTGAATCATATATAACGTGGGAAGACTTGTATGCATGGTGGTACTATGGTTTATATATATTACACATGCATGTTTTGCTCCCCTGTACGGTTGGCTGTAGAAATGTAAACTCACCTCTGGCGCCATGGATGCAACAATTCGCATTGGCTTGCATGCTTGTTTGGCCTGTCGATAGTACTGGTAGAACCTACCCAGCTAAAAATGAAGACACAATAAATCAATTATAGGAAGTTTGTGGGAGCAGGCATGTATATTTAATGTAAATGAAAGCTGATGATACTACCTGCACTGAAATATGTGTTTCATTAAGCCTACGGATAATATCTTGTATATGAGGCCTTTTGCTTGGGTCATCATGCATGCAATCTATCCCTATCTCAACACATAGTTTTACTTGTTCTAGTGGTGGATTGCTCTTTGATGTCCCAAATGTGTTCGTCCAACTTTCAAGCACCTACCAATGTTACAATAAAAGCGCACTAAGAAGTATATATATATCAGGGGCGAGCCTTTAATTTTAAGATAGGGAACACAAACATGTAGCTATATAGAACACGTATAGGTTGATGCAGATTTCGAACCCGCAAGTAGTGTGATGAATAGCACCAAGCAAAAAAAAAAGTAGCCATTATCTTGAAACAGGAATGTAAATTATTACTACCATATTAACATTGGGGCATTCCTTACTCCCCGTTAGAATCTGTATGATTATAACACCAAGACTATATGTATCTGTTCCAAATGAGATTGTTCCGCTTTTTAAAAATTCTGGAGCCATATATCCCCTGCATGAAAAATTAATGCAGTGAGAATAAACAGCCAAACGGGAAATGGATGTCTGTGAGAGAGAGAGAGAGAGAGAGAGAGAGAGAGAGAGAGAGAGAGAGATCATACAGTGATCCAACTATATTTCCAGTAATAATCTTGCTTTGGTTTTCTCTGAAGCGTCTCGATATACCAAAATCTGTAATCTTAGGCGCCATGGTGTCATCTAGCAGTATATTTTCAGGTTTGAGATCCATGTGAATAATACGCCGCTTGTGAAGATGAGCCACGCCCTCACTAATCCCCTTAATTATTTGATAGCGAACCCTCCACTCAAGTCCAGAAGATGCATCTGTGAAGAATACACACACACAACACAACACAAACACAACACAACACAACACAACACAAAAGGTAACTATGATTAGTTCTGATTTATGTCATGAGACGAGCTGTTTCTTCTTTACTTATCAGAAATGCTCTTACTTATGGCTCATCTTACCAGTAACATAGTTGGCAAGACTCCCTTTACTTAGGAATTCAAAGCAAAACAACATGTTCCGCTTGTCTACCAAGACATTTCTTCCTTCATGCAGATACAACATATGCTGCGTTTCGTAACTGTAGCCTAGAAACCGTACTATGTTTCTGTGCTTCACCTCTATGAGACAATTAACCTCATGCAGGAAATCCTTCTCTTGAACCTCAATAAGCTTGTTATCATGAAGCTTCTTCACAGCGACAATAATCCCATTTGGAAGCACTCCCTACAGTTCACAACATTATTGTTAAGTTTAATTTGTGTCCATGAGCTAGGGCCAAGTTGCCTGCATGGTACGTATATATACTTACCTTATAAACAGATCCAAAGCCACCGACGCCGATAAGTTGATCATCAGAGAAATCTTGTGTGATGGCCTTGAGGAACCAGAAACGTAGGTCTATTGGAGCCACGCTTTCATCAGCTAACGCCTTCTCTAAGTCAAAACATATGCTGTTTTGGTAATTATTGTCCATCGTCGGACACGATGAATCAGACTTGGAGGCAGATGCTCACTCTTCCAACTTCACTGTATCTTGAAAAAAACAATTGATGGACCGTGTTACTGTGGCTATGAAAAAATGTGTAGGAGAGGGGAATGAAAATAGGATCAACAGACATGCATGGGAGGGGAGAAACACCGTATTGCTAACAAGTAACAACTAACAGATCTCTGAAAGAGATGATTTCTTCATTGGCAAGGGAAATAAATAAATAAATAAAAGGCAAGCCAACAACCCAATATATAATCAAACACTCGATCTCCAGCCACAGTAGCAGCAGAAGGAAGAAATAAATCTAGCTAGACTTACGACATGATTAATGAGCGGTTACAGGGAGCAGGCGGAAGGCGTCAACAGGGAAGAGAGGGAGCAAATCTAGCTTCGAACGAACGAAGATCATTATCTTCCACCAAGGGCACGGGGACGGGGCATGCAACGCATAGTCTATACTCTATAGCTATAGTACAGTCTACAGTGGTATATGCAGAAGAAACAAAGGAGCTGCCAACTTCTGATTGTCTCGAGCAGAGCAGGAACACGTGAGGGACATCGATCAAGGCGACGACAGTACGTCTTCAACCTCGTTGGCACCAACCGGAAATAACGCAGGGTGTGTTGCTGCAATTTTTCTAATGCCTTGTACTCGTTTCCCGAAAACAGATCAACGTACTACACAATAGGCACAAGGGCATCTGAGGCTATCTTCAAGAAATTAAGTACTCCTATCGATCGGAGAAACAACTCATTAAGGTAACAAATCTCTGAAAGAGGCAGGTAATCTCTTCATTTTTTGGAAGGAAAAGAATGGTAACCCAAACACTCTCCAGCAATTACGAAATTAGCAATAGAAGCAAATCTAGCTAGACTTATGACAGGATTAAGCAGCACTTTGGCAGATTGTTGGCCCACAAAAGCTTTGCAAGATTCAAGCACGGAGAGAAAGAGCTACGTACTGTAGTGTATATATTTGAGCTCGCTGCGACAAAGTGAACAAAAGAAACATGGACCGGTGCAGGACCGGCCCCCGGCAAAGCACGACACTGCTAAACCGATGCGGATGCGGTACCAGGATGAAGCAGAGCAGGCCCAGGCGGTGCAGGTCCCGCTTGAGGGGAATTAAGCGTCGTGGAAGCTCTTATCAGGCGTTGACAGCCGGCGGGCAACTGCTGCCGCGCCACCGCGGCGTCTTGTATTGAGGGGCGTGCTTGGATTTGGTCAATAATGGGCACGCTGCGACTGCAAACTCTCGAGTTGTTTTTCAAATAACAAAACGCGAGTTGCTTGTGCGCAAGGCAACTAGAAGAAGCAACACATCATTGTCTCTCCACCAGTGACCAGTTGTCCAATGAGTTTCCTCTGACTTTCCTTCACTTCACTTCTACTCATAATACCGGGTCTTCTGTGGTGATTAGGCTCGCATAGCTGTCCTGTACCCTCTAGTATAATGTTCAATTGGCCAGCGAAAATTCTACAAAAGTATTAATTTGCTGGCAAATATCGTGCATTTTAAAATAATGTTTCCTCGTGAGTAGCAGAGAGGAAGACAATAAATGTCGTTTTTGCCCCCCTCACACTTTTTATCCCTTCGTCCCATTCTTCTCTCTGGTCTTCCTGCCTTGGTTCTCTAACGCGCCACCATACGGCCCCTCATGCAGATGAGCGCCATACTGAAGCAAATTATTAAGGGCCCACGATAGCTAGAGTAGCTCCTCAGTGGCAGAGGTCGGCCATGTCGTGCTCCACTAGGAAGAGGTGCTCGCAAAGGGTTATGCTCTCCTCTAGCCCTACGCCACGCCACATACCTCGTTGTCCAATCGAACTTCCTCTAACTTTTACATTCATTTGACTTTTACAGTTTTACTTAGAAAGATACATGATCTTCTGTGGTCATTACGCTCAGTAGCTGCCTTATACCATCTAAATTATCTTATTACTAGTACATCGTCCTAACCTCCCGCACGGGTTAGAATCTTAGGAAACATATATAATTTTATGACGACATAAATGTCACTACCAGAGGCGGCTTCTTTGCCGAGTGCCTGAGGCACTCGGCAAAGGCCGATATACACTCGGCAAAGCCTTTGCCGAGTGTTACACTCGGCAAAGGGCGCTCGGTAAACAGTTTATCGGCAAAGACCTCTTTGCCGAGTGCACTTTATCGGGCACTCGGCAAAGTCTTTGCCGAGTGTCAATCCGACACTCGGCAAAGAAAAGTGGTCGTGATGGCGAGCGCCACCGTGACGGCGGCTTTGCCGAGTGTCAAGCTCAAGCACTCGGCAAAGGCACCCGATTTGCCGAGCGCCATTGACTTAGACACTCGGCAAAGGTGGCCACTTTGCCGAGTGTCGCCGACAAGACACTCGGCAAAGTGGCGACCTTTGCCGAGTGCCTGGACCGTGGCACTCGGCAAATCTGTGATGTTTGCCGAGTGCAATGACCATTGCACTCGGCAAAGCATGTTCCCAGGTGGTTCCCAGATGGTCACTTTGCCGAGTGTCATGGCCATTGCACTCGGCAAAGTGACTGAAAACAGTCTTTTTTATTTGTTTTTTTACATCCCATCCAAACAAACAGAAGATATATATAACGAACATCACCAACATCACATATATATCATCAACATCACATATATATCAGCAACACCACATATATATCACAAACGCCACATATATATCACAAACATCGCATGTCTCACAATATATCACAAATGAGTTCACAAGCAATCCAAGTGCTCCATCATCGCCAACCACAATTGCAAATAGAAGTATCATTAACAACCACAAGTATCATCACTGATTTGGTGAAGGATTCGCTGAAGCATGAGGATCGTTCGATGCCGCCGATTGATTCTGCACAAAGGAGAAGAGATTGCATATGTGAGACAAGATAAATATATACCATACATGAATAAAACTTTTATACTCCATTAGGTTTGACCGTAAGCATGAAAATATAAACTAAAACATTTATACTCACAGGAGTAGAATAGTGAGGAGGTGGAGGTGGAGCGAATAGCGAAGGTGGCGGAGCTACACCCGTAGCGGTGCCAAGACTTTGTATGTACTGAAGAATCTCAGCCATCCTCCGCTGCTCGGCCTCCCGCTCGGCCTCCACCCTCTCCATCTTCGCCTGCATCTGCTCCCGTATCCTCCTCTCTTGTTCCAGCTGGGCCTACAATATATTCATCCCAATGTTACAATAATGCAAAGAAAAGGTATGAAAAAACCAATGAACGATGAATAAACCAGGAATAACCTCGAGTGCCTCCACCCGGTGGTGTGAAGTGTCTTGCCGAGGTCATATGGTCGGGCTCCTGCTCGTGCTGCTTGCTCGAATCTGAGAGAGATTGGGAGTAGCGGCCGAGTTGATTGCGCCGTCACCAATCCCGTACTGCCCATGCTTCTTGCCTCCTCCCACCCTCATGACGACTTCTCCATCAAGGTCCTCGGTGCTCGGATCGTACTCTAACCCATGGACCTACCTTGCCATCGATGTGTACTCACTGAGGCAGTTGTGGACGGTCGCATTGTTGTACGCCTTGGGCCCATCCTCCGGGTTGTAGTCGACGTCGGACGTCGCCTTGCCCTTGTGGGCCATAGCAAATGCCTTGAAGATGGAGCAAGGCTGGCCACCATGTGACGCCGACTACGAGAAAAAAATGCAAGATGATTAGAAATCATGCAGAATTGAGCGTTAGAATAAATAAATGAATTTACATACCCATGTTTCTGCATATCCGCTAAGGATGCGGCTGCCTTGATGGTGTGCTACACCTGACATCATCAAACGCCACTCCCGGCACAAGTTGTGCGTCTCCTCCACTCGCGTGAGCACCACCTGTCCACCATCTGTTCCCAGCACTGGGGATGCGCGGCGCACCAATAAGGAATCATCTACAGGCCATCAAGTACATGACATATCAGAAGATGAAATTAAGCCTACTTAATCTCAAAAGGAAACAATGTTAATGTTCTGTATTTACCTGCAGGTACTGGTCCCGGGTCAGCGTCATGGATCTTGCGTCCCTTTTGGTGACCTTCGTTCCAAGGATGGCCCCATGGTAAGTTACGACGGCCTGGATACGTGCCTCGTAATGCATGTCCACGATGAGTTTTTTGCAGCATTTGGTAGCCACCGCATCCACCCTACCCTCATGTCCGTCCTGGCATCTAAAGAAATCCGACATACAAACACAATGTATCCATTCATTATTTCAAGAATGTATTGAGCAATGTAGTGCGAGGAAGACTTACCCATAGCTCTTGCTTCACCCACTCCGCCTTGTTGTTGAATACCCTGCGGGCCCGATCTGCAGCATCAGGGGCGGCGGCGTAGTGGTCAAACGAGTAGGCCGGCCCCGTCACTCCGGCGTACTCAACTAGGCCAGGGAAGTGCTCCTTGCATAGAAGACCGAGGATGCCAATGACTTGGCGTGTGTGACCACCTCCACTCACCACAATCGTCCAGTTCCTGCCCAAGTGATTAAGAAAAATTATTAATTTCTATTTTGATTTTCAACATATCATATAAAGTAGTGATAACATCTAAAGTTACTTACTTTTCCCCCTCGGGTCGAATCAGTGGGCGTCTCTCACGAGGTATCGGTCGCTGAGGGAGGCTCGTGGGACCTCGCAAGTAGACGCTCGACGAACTAGAGGAAGCAGAACCTCCCGCTGTCGCCTCGTCCTCGTCGTCCTCCTACGCGTCCTCCTGCACCTCCTCGTCGTCCTCCTATGCGTCCTCCTATGCCTTCTTGGTGTCCTCCTAGGGCACCTGCTCCTCCTCCTCCTCACGCGATAGGGCAGCAGGCAATGACTCCCTCCTATGGCTGCTCCTCCTCCTACTCTCCCCCGATGCAGCGGTCCTTGTCCTTCGGTACAAGGACGTTAGCTTCCTCATCCCACCGCCCACCATCTTTGTTCAATCACCTGTAATTAAAAAGAGTAAACCAATAAGCACAGATAAACAAGTACTTATAAATAGATGCAAAATAAACAAAATGTAATTACAAAATAACATAGTATTACATGTATTAGAAATAATCTTCATGATTGGGATTAGCTGGATCATAAGTCTCATCATCACTATCAATCATGTCGAAATAATCAACACTATCCGAATGAGCAATGTTGTCATTGTCATTGTCTAAATGTAATCGCTCAAGCATTTGTAAGTCCTTCACATTTTGCACCTCATCTCCAGCGTCCTCTTCAATAACCGTTTCATTGTCTACTTCCGTTTCGATCGTTTCAGTTAAGTCTATCTCAAACCTCCCTTCTAGTCCTTCTTCTTGAAAGAACTCTTCGTCATATGTGTTTGGGTCTAAGTTGTAATCTTCATCGTTTGGGACAGGCACTTTACCGTGTGGCGATACCCTGTGCACAATATCCCAACCCTTAAGATGCCTTATGGTTTGACACACATATGGGAGATAATAAACTTGCGTGGCCTATTAGGCCACAATATAGACATCGTCTCCTGGTAAGATGGAATCATGTCGAATTTCGACTAGCCCAAGATTAGAATATGTCTGTCTTGTTACTTCAGGATCAAACCAATGGCATTTGAATATGACGGGATTAAAAGGTTTGGAACCATGAAACTTGAGTTCGTATATTTCTTCAATTCTTCCATAATACTCGACCTCATCAACGCCGGGCATAAAAACTCTAGAACTTGTGGTTCTTTGATTGGGCCGACTCTGCTCGTAGCTTGTTGTGCGAAAGCGATATCCATTCACGTCATAACCAGAAAATGACCTGACCCTATAGGCAAAGCCATCGGCAACCTGTCTCAACTCGGCACGCATAGACGCATCCCTCTAGCCCTGCAAGCTCAAGCAGGATACATCGTTATATTATTCGCACGTACGATTAACTTGGAATGTCAAACTAAGTACGAGCTAAATTGGACGGTACCTTCCGTTTGAACCAAAAAATGAAATCGGGCATTCCATTTCCCGCACCCTGTCTAAGAAGGGTATCTACCTGCTGCAGGGTAGGATCCCTTGATTGATGCTAGAATTCATGAAGAAATTCCCTGTACTAACGAGAAACAAGGGGGTTGGATGCAAAATAGTGACGACGTATTTAACAAGTTTGTTGAAAACTTACTGCATGTACGGCGCCACTTCATCAAGGTTGGTCAACACGTATAGCATGATATGGCGCCACTCTTCATGATTCAAGGTCTTGGGGGTCGATGCACTTGCGCTTCCGAGTTGCCCTTCGAAAAGGCTGAGGTTCGATTCATTTTCGCCAGCATTGTAACGAGGGGGTGGATTATGCACGCTAGGGAGGTTGTCACCATAGTATGTTATTGTGAAGTTCGCCACCTCCTCCAGAATGTATGCCTCTGCAATGGAAGCCTCGATTTTGTATTTATTTCTACATTTCTTTCGAAGAACCTTTAGACATCTCTCGATTGGATAGCACCAACGGCCCTGCACGGGCCCCCCCATTCATGCCTCATACAGGAGGTGCAAAATCAAATGCTACATCGGATTGAAGAAGCCGGGTGGAAAGATCTTCTCCAACATATAGAACAACACAGGTGCCATTCTTTCCAAGTCAGCAATCACGGTCCGAGATAACTCCTTGGCACAAAGCTGGCGAAAGAAATAGCTCAACTCTGCCAGCACTAGCCAGACATGCTCAAGGACATAGCCTTGACCCATTGTCGGAAGAAGCCGCTCAATCCATATGTGGTAGTCATGACTCTTCATCCCTAAGATTCGCATAGTAGATAAGTTCACTCCCCTCCTTAGATTAGTTGCATACCCATTAGGGAACATTAATGTCTGCATCCATTCTAGTACTTCCCTCCTTTGGGGCTTGCTCAAGACAAAATCGGCCTTAGGCCTTCTTCATGTCTTGTCGTGACTAGGAGGCTTCATATGTTGGTTTGGTCTATCGCATAACGTTGCCAGATCCACTCTAGCCTTAACGTTGTCCTTTGACTTATCAGGAATGTCCATGATTGTTGCCCAAAGTGCCTCGGTGACATTCTTTTCAGTGTGCATTACATCAATGTTGTGTGGAAGGAGAAGGTCATCAAAATAGGGGAGCCGAGTCAAGCCCGACTTATGAGTCCACATATGTTGCTCTCCATATCCCATAAAACCACCTTCTAGATTGACCACGAGACCATCCATGAACCGCGGCACCAGTCATTATCGGTGGTGTAGGGTCTGTCACTATGACACCTTTCGTAAAGTTCTTGATGTCTCGTCTGAATGCATGGTCAAGAGGGAGGAATTGTCGATGTTTGTCGAACAATGAATACTTACCACCCTTCTACAACCAAATGAACCTCAGACCTTCCTTGCATACTGGACATGGAAACTTCCCGTGAACACACCAGGCGCAGAATATCCCATACGCCAGGAAGTCATGCAGGGAGTAGTGGTACCAAACATGCATTTTGAAGTTTTTCTTTGTAGCTCGGTCGTATGTCCATACCCCTTCCTCCCAAGCACGGACCAATTCATCAATCACAGGCTCCATGAACACACCCATATTATTCCCCGGGTGTCTAGGAATTATCAACGACAAGAATACGTTCTGTCGTTGAAAGCATACGCCGAGGGGGAGATTGAGGGGGATAACGAACACAGACCAACATGTGTATGGGGCAACCATCATTCCATAAGGATTGAACCCATCTGTTGCCAGTGCAACACGTACATTATGAGCATCTTTAGCTTTCTCATGATGAATGCCATCAAAGTGGGTCCATGCTTCACCATCGGATGCATGTACCATCCTATCAGGATTGTATCGTTTGCCATTTTTGTGTCATGTCATCTGTTTCGTATATTCCTCGGTCATGTATAGCCGTTGGATCCTCGATATGAATGGAAGGTGCCGTAGGATTGTCATGGGAATGTTAAGCTGCCTCTTCTAGCCATCACCAGAATCTACCTCTAGGAACCTAGAGGATTTACACTTTGGACAGTACTTTGCTTCCACGTATTCTTTCCTAAATAGGACGCACCCCTTTGGGCAAGCATGTATCTGCTCATACAGCATCTTAAGTGCACGAAGGAGTTTCTGTGACTCGTGCATGCTCTTTGGCAGAAGGTGACCCTCCGGAAGCAGGCTACCAAGAACTATCAACATACCATCGAAGGCGTCTCGACTCAGGCTATACTGGGACTTTAACGCTATTATGCGTCCAACAACATCTAGTTGAGAAACCTTTGTCTGGCCGTTAAGGGGTTTCTGTGTCATGGCAAACATGTCATAGAACGCCTTTGCGGTTGCCTCTGGCTCCTCCTCCGTACGTCCTTCAGCGAACTGTGCCTCGTGATAGTCATTTAACATGTGAAAGGTCCTAATGGCTAGAGGGGGGTGAATAGCCTATTAAAATTTTCTACAACAACACTTAACAAACTGGTTAGACAATTATGAGGTGAAGTAAGTGTTGCGCTAGCCTACTAAAAAGCAAGCCAGCTACCACAATTCTAGTTTATATAGTTTCTATCCACACAATAGCTATGACACTATCTAAGTTAGTGTGCTCTCAAAAGCTAACTAAAGAGCCACACTAACCAAACTAACAAGCTCTCACAACTAGCTACACTAAAGAGCTTGACAACTAGTTTGCGGTAAAGTAATGAGAGTGAGCAATTTGTTTATACCGCCGTGTCGAGGAAGGAGCCAATCAATCACAAGAATGAATATCAAAGAAGACCAATCACCTCAGAATCAAATAATGAACACAATGATTTTTACCGAGGTTCACTTGCTTGCCGGCAAGCTACTCCTCGTTGTGGTGATTCACTCACTTGGAGGTTCACGAGCTAATTGGCATCACACGCCAAACCCTCAATAGGGCGCCGCACTACCAACACAAGATGAGGATCACACAAGCCACGAGCAATTCACTAGAGTATCTTTTGGCTCTCCACCGGGGAAAGGTCAAAAACCCCTCACAATCACCACGATCGGAGCCGGAGACAATCACCACCCTCCGCTCGATGATCCTCGCTGCTCCAAGTCATCTAGGTGACGACAACCACCAAGAGTAACAAGTGAATCCCACAGCAAAACACGAACACCAAGTGCCTCTAGATGCAAACACTCAAGCAATGCACTTGGACTCTCTCCCAATCTCACAAAGATGATGAATCAATGATGGAGATGAGTGGGAGGGCTTTGGCTAAGCTCACAAGGTTGCTATGTCAATGTAAATTGCCAAGAGAGTGAGCTTGAGCCGGCTATGGGGCTTAAATAGAAGCCTCCATGAAATAGAGCCGTTGTGCCCCTTCACTGGGCACAACACGGGGTGACCGGACGCTCTGGTCATATTGACCGGACGCTGGATCTCAGCGTCCGGTCACGCGATGCATGCCACGTGTCCCCTCTCTTCAAATGTTGATCGCCCGATCTCAATGGTAGCAGCTCAAAGTGACCGGACACTGAACCCCAGCGTCTGGTCATTTCCAGTAAGCATCCAGAAACGACTTTTCACGACCGGACGTGTCCAGTCATGCTTGACCGGACACACCCAGTGTCCGATCACTCGGTGACTCCTCTATGCGCGACCATGTCAGTGTGACCAGACGCAGCCAGCCAGCGTCCGGTCGTTTTAGCCCCAGCGTTCGGTCGATGACCGACGCTGTGCTTTTTCTGCTGCTACTGACCGGACATGCCGGTCCTTTAGAGACCAGCGTCCAGTCACTTATAGTGACCTCTATCTTTTCAGTCTAGGGCGCCGGTGGCACCGTCGGACTGTCCGCACTCTACAGGTGGACACTCCGCCGGTGAAGTTCCTAACCCTTGCTCAAATGTGCCAACCACTAAGTGTGTCACCTTGTGCACATGTGTTAGCATATTTTCACAAACGTTTTCAAGGGTGCTAGCACTCCACTAGATCCTAAATGCATATGCAATGAGTTAGAGCATCTAGTGGCACTTTGATAACCGCATTTCGATACAAGTTTCAACCCTCTTAATAGTACGACTATCGATCCTAAATGTGATCGCACTCACTAAGTGTGTCGATCACCAAAATAAAATGGCTTCTACCATTTATACCTTTGCCTTGAGCCTTTTGTTTTTCTCTTTCTTCTTTTCAAGTCCAAGCGCTTGATCATCACCATGGCATCGCCATCATCATGTCATGATCTTCATTTGCTTCGCCACTTGGAATGTGCTACCTATGTCATGATCACTTGATAAACTAGGTTAGCACTTAGGGTTTCATCAATTCACCAAAACCAAACTAGAGCTTTCAATCTCCCCCTTTTTGGTAATTGATGACAACCCTTTCACAAAGATATGAATTGAAATTCAATACAATCCATATTGCTTGTCCAAGCATATTTACCATGTGTAAAGGATATGGACAAGTTTCATGAACTCCAAATGGTAGCAATTGCTCCCCCTACATATGTGCTAAGAGTTTGGATTATAGCTTGCACATATGCTTAGATAGGAAATATAGGAGACAATGTCTACCAAATGATGCTAAGGTATACGAAATGGACCTTTGAAGCGTGATACCAATCGGAGTGCACCATAATACCATCCTTAGCACCATGGTTAGCTTAATACCACTTGGAAACACTTGAAAATGACATCACTAGATAACCTATGCATGCTATATTTTTATTTCATCATTCAAACCTACAACTAGCATACACCACACAAGCATGGATATTGAAATTTAAAACTTGTGTCATGCAAGCAAACATATGAAATGCACATTCAAATGCACCATACAAGCAAACCTACAACTAACATAAAACTATTAATACAAAATTTCGGCAGCACCTCCCCTGCAAGGTGAGGTTTCCAAAACCTACAAGAAAACTAACGACACGATGGCCGACATGCACATATTTATGAATGGCACGATGGCCGACATGCACAAGATTATATCCAACCACATATATATAACAATGTCACAACCACTCCTATGACTACCACCACTGCTACTGTACCACTACTACTACCGCAACTACTAGTAATACTACGATGACGACGACGGTAGGGCATACCTAGTGGGCGTCGTAGGGCGGCGGTTGTGGCAGAACCTCCTGAGAAATTGGGCCCACGTGCACCTATCGTCGTCTCAATAGACCTTTGATAGCGTACACGAGTTCCCAATGACTCAACAGGTCTGTCGGGTGTCCTTGGGAAACCAGAATCATCCACGATTCTCTTTTCAAACAGGATCCCAATCACAGACATTGTAGATTACAACAGTTTATATAAATATATACATTAGAGTAAAAGATAGCGGAAGTCTTAAGATAACATAGTTTACAAACCAGTTGTTTTCAAACTTATAATACCATAAGTGTCATACAACCATAGTAGCAGGATAATATTACATTAACATTATTTATCATACAAACTAGTGCCTTGTCCAAAGGCCATTCATCATTCCTCATCGTCATTGACTTCAAACACAGACATGCAGCAGGGACCAAAACAAGCCCGCACATGCGACTCACCTGCAACAAGGGTTAACAAACCCTGAGTACAAAAGTACTCAACAAGACTAACCCGACATAACAGGGGGTGAAAGACTTTAAAGATGCAGGTGTTGGGACAAGGTAAGGATGTAGCAAGATTCAAAAATTCTTTGCCAAAAGCTTACTATTCTTATTCTATTTTCAAGTTTTACCCCTAAGTTCTTTTAGTTCATTATCTCAACTAAATGTACATTTCCCATATTCCATTTCTTCTCATTCCATTCTTTTCTCATATTTTAGTAATTCACCAGTACTGCATTGCTTCTATAATGAATCGAGTCTCCATATCCGTAGAGCACTGGCAATTCGAATTGATTCAAGTCCCAGCTGGGGATTCCTTATCACATGACATATGTAGAACTTAATCTTGCATATATCAACCTCGCTACCGGATCCTCCTATACTAAGCCATCTCCACGCCACCCGAGAGCACAGTACACCTCAAATCCGGCCACATTCCAGCCATGAGGGTACACGCTACTCCCGCCATCTCTCCACTCCCAGTGCGTGGGCATTCGTCTTAGTATCGGATTAGCCAAAGTAGGCTTACCGGGGTACGTGACCAGTACTACAAAGTGTCTTGTTCAGAAGATCCACAATGAGTGGCCTTTAAGCGACATAGTCGGCAACATTACCCAACATTCAAGATAAGTCACCCGACTAGTCTCTAGTTCATTCTACCTTCTTTCTTTCTTTGGCCAGTATGCCATCTTTGATTGTATCAAAACTTTTACTTTGAAAGCCTACCATAAAGCATACTAAGCATACTATGCCTTTATAAATGAAAACATCTTCAAGGATGGTAAACAATTATCAAGGTAGGCAATGCATCAAGTAGGAAACATTTGAATAAATTAACTTAATGCAATAAGTAACATAGTTGATAAACTTTTCAAAGTAAACAAGGTAATGGTTTAATGCATAAACCGGGACTTGCCTTCGTTGACGATCTCAGGCTCTAGGTCAGTACCAAAATTATCGAATCCCATGACAACCGAGGATTCTTCCAGAACTTGCTCAACTAGAATTGTTTCACTCTCGGGTTCTACATGAAATGATAACATATGCTTTAACATGATGATAATGTAAACATGATGCTTTCACGGTACATGAAATGTAACAACACCTCGAATACGATTTTCCTTCACGGTATAGTTGCAAGCTAACAAAACCAACTTGCAATCCTACCATCAAGAACCACACATGTGACTTGACCAAATGAATCTTGAAACCCTACTAGTCACAAAACATGACCAAAACAAGATTCAACACTAATCAAACACTTAGGGTTTGCTTTTATTTATTTTTGAATTAATTTGGAAATAAGCCCAAAAATGAACTTGTTCCAAATGACCTCAAAATTTTATGTAAGCTTCCTTATGTCAAATTAGTACACCAAAACAAATTTCATAATTTTTGGAATTATTCAGTGGCCTACAAAAATCATGGAAATTGCATTTATCAATTAATGGACTAAATATTTGAACATTGAAAATATATTCAAATTTCAAGTTTCAAATTTTTGAACCATACTAGAGCATCTACAGAGGCTACACACAAAATTTCAGAATTTTTGGAACTATGATTATTTTCCTACAAATTTCCAAAGATTTAGCACTATTCAAAATCAGAAAATAATAAAACCTCACTGTTCTTCTCCTCCTTTCTCACTGACAGCCCGACCCCACTCGTCAGTGACACATACAGGTCATGGCGGCGCTACCATCACTGGCCGGCCCAAAATGCGCCGACGGTGACGCTCCGGCGAGGCAGACCGCACCCAAATGATCTACACCATCCTACGAATCCATCCCAGCCCTTAGAATGGCAGAAGGCGCACCGGAGAGAGCTCCATGCCGGCCATGGCGGCTCGGGCACGATGGCTCACGGCGTAACCCCAGCAATGGTGCAGTAGAGTCTAAAACAAAGCGAGTATCGCGTTCAGTAGCTCACCACGATCACGCCGGTGCGTTTGGTGAAGACGGAGACGGTCTGGAACAACTTGGCCATGTTGAGTCGATGGTGGCGGAGCTCCGGCCGGTCTCGGGGAAGAAGACGTTGCGCCGAGCGATTTCGGCCAACCCAAGCGACGTGAGCAAGCCGCAGAGAAGCGCAAGGCCGAGGCTATCGCGTTGGTGTAGCTGGGCACAACGGACGCGGCTCGACGGTGGCTACGGCGAGCGGCGGAGCTAGCTGACGGCGGAGCAGAGCAGAGGGGAAAAACGGGGACGACGGTGGCGGTGGTTGCTATTTATAGATGGGGGGAACGCGCCGGCGTCGACAGCTCACGCCCGAGCTCGCCACGGTGCCGGCTGCGTGTCAACGCGCGAGGAAGCGGCGCAAAATGATCGGCGGTGATAACAATGTGGCGCCGGCGGCAAGCAGAGAGGTGGCGCTCGGCTGATTTTTAATTTTGAAATATTTACAGAATTGTCACTGCGTTAATTTTGCAAATTACTCACAAATTTTCTAAAGAAGTTGAAAATCTCCAAAAATGAAAGTTGCTCAACTTTTCAAACTCTACAACTTTGCTTTAAGGAACATTTTCAAATTCTGCCGCCATTTTGAAATTTGAATTTGGGGTGCATTTGAGCATTTGAATCATTTAAAAATTACTCCAAATTTTATATGTAAACTTGAAAAACTTTGAATACCAAAGTTGATCCTTATAAAATAAGCTTCAACTTTGCTTTTTGTCACAACCCCAAATTCCAAATGGATTTTGAATTAGTCAAAAGGGGCAAAAAGGACTTTTATGATTTGAATTTGAATTCAAAATTGATTTGTTTACCTTTTGCTTTAACTTTGATTTTTGTCCAGTAACATGGCCCATTAGGGTTATTTGAGTCAAATGACACATGGTCTCACATGATCACATGAAATTTGACCCTTGTGGTCATGATCTTTATTTAGGGTTTTGAATCACATCACATGAAATAACAACATTATGAAATAAAGCTTATTTAGTGAATGCATTCAAAAGTTTCTACTTTATGAATGCTTTGCAATGCATATGATGACATGTCAAATTTTAGTGCTAGGTCAGAACACCAGAGGTGTTACAACCCTTCCCCCTTAAAGAAATCTCGTCCCGAGATTTAAAACCTATGGCTAAGTAATGGAAAAGGAAATGTGTCAAGCTAACACATCATAACTTTATTCAAAAGGCTAGTGAGAGGGTTTTTCGTTCTGTTGACAACCGAGACAAGTTACAATATAGACAAGGTATTGCAACTAGATAGAAGCGAAGAAGTCAGGAAAGTTTTCTTCTAAGTAATCCTCGGACTCCCAAGTAGCTTCATCTTCAGTGTGTTGATTCCATTGGACTTTGTAGAACTTGATTGTACGTCTTCTAGTGACTCGATCTTTCTGATCTAAGACTCTAATAGGATACTCAGCGTAAGTCAAGTCAGGTTCTAGTTCTACATCACCAAAGTCGACCACTTGGTCAGGTACTTGAAGACACTTCTTTAACTGAGATACATGAAAGATATCATGCACCGCTGACATGTGATCTGGTAGCTTGACGCGATAGGCGACCGGTCCACATCGTTGTTGGATTTGAAAAGGATCGACATAACGGGGCGCCAACTTTCCCCGCATCCCAAAACGATGGACTCCTTTCATCGGTGATACCTTGAGGTAGACATAATCTCCCACTTTGAATTCTAGCGGTCGTCTCCTCTTATCAGCATAGCTTTTCTATCGGGATTGAGCTACCTTCATATTAGCTTGTATGAGTTTAACTTTCTCTTCAGCTTCCTTGACCACATCCAGTCCAAAGAACCAACGTTCTCCAGCTTCTGACCAATTTAAAGGTGTCTGGCACCTACGACCATACAATGCTTCAAATGGTGTCATTTTAATGCTCTCTTGATGGCTATTATTATATGAGAATTCAGCTAAGGGAAGGCATTCATCCCATTTAGCACCATAGGAAAGGACACATGCTCTTAACATATCTTCAAGAATTTGATTTACCCATTCAGTCTGTCCATCTGTTTGCGGATGATAAGCAGAACTACGGATAAGTTTAGTTCCCAAAGACTCATGTAGACTTTTCCAAAACTTGGATACGAACAATGACCCTCTGTCAGAGACAATGGTCTTGGGTGCCCCATGCAGACTGAAGATTCTATCAAGATAAATCTTTGCATAATGTTCCGCTTGATATTTATCTCTGACTGGTAAGAAATGAGCTATCTTGGTTAGGCGATCAACAATAACCCATATGGAATTGTAGCCTGCAGATGTCCTGGGCAATCCCACGATGAAGTCCATACAAATATCTTCCCACTTCTAGGATGGAACTGGCAATGAATGTAATGGACCTGCAGTCTTCATATGAACCACTTTGACTCTCTGACAAATATCACACTTTGCCACATATTGAGCTATTTCTATTTTCATTTTGGTCCACCAATATCTCTTTCTCAGATCATGATACATTTTGTTGCTACCCGGATGAATGGAGTATCTTGTAGAATGAGCTTCATCAAGAATCTGCTTTCGCAGCTCTGGATTTTTGGGTACTACCAATCTATCCTTGAACCATACAACATCTGATTCATCAATCTTGAAACATGTTGGTTTTCCAGATCTGACTTTATCCTTGATATGGGCTATACCCGTACTTTTTTGTTGAGCAGCAATGATCTGATCCTTGATAGTGGACTCAACTGTAATATTGGATAGGGAACCTTGTTCTATGATTTGTAAATTCAGATGCTCCATCTCTTGACACAATGTTCGTTGCATAGGTTTCACAGTTAGACAATGGCAATGACTTTTGCGACTCAGGGCATCGGCAACCACATTAGCCTTGCCCGGATGATAATGCACTTCTAAGTCATAATCTTTGATAAGTTCCAACCATCTTCTTTGCCTCATATTCAACTCTAACCGAGTGAAGATATATTTCAAACTTTTGTGATCCGTATAGATATGACAGATATTGCCCAATAAATAATGTCGCCAAACCTTGAGTGCATGAACAACAGCAGCTAATTCAAGGTCATGGGTGGGATAATGTTCTTCATGCTTCTTGAGTTGTCTGGAAGCATACGCTATGACTCTGCCTTCTTGCATAAGAACACAGCCAATACCAATTCCAGATGCATCACAATAGATATCAAAAGGCCTCTCGATATCAGGTTGTGATAATACTGGTGCAGTTGTCAGCAATTTCTTCAATGTCTGAAAGGCCTTCTCACATTCTATTGACCATACAAACTTAGTTTGATTTTTCAGCAGTCCAGTAATTGGCTTCGCAATTCTGGAGAAGTCAGGGATGAACTGACGATAATACCCTGCCAACCCTAGAAAACTACGAACTTGATGAACAGTGGTAGGTGCTTTCCAGTTAAGGACTTCTACCTTGCTTAGATCAACAGCTATACCACTAGCAGATAGCACATGACCCAAAAATTGTACTTCCCCCAACCAAAATGCATATTTACTGAACTTGGCATATAGTTGGTGATCTCTTAATCTTTGTAGAACAATGCGAAGATGTTCCGCATGTTCCTCTTTGCTCTTAGAATAGATAAGAATGTCATCAATGAACACCATGACAAACTTATCCAACTCGAGCATGAAAATTGAGTTCATCAGGTACATGAAATGAGCCGGGGCATTGGTCAGCCCAAAAGACATGACTAGATACTCATATAGACCATATCGGGTAGTAAACATTGTCTTCGGCACATCTTCTCATCTGATCTTAATCTGGTGATAGCCTGATCTCAAGTCTATCTTTGAGAACACCTTAGCTCCCACAAGTTGATCAAAAAGCAAATCAATTCGGGGTAAGGGGTATTTGTTCTTTATGGTGACTTCATTTAACGGCCGATAGTCAACACATAACCTTAAGGTTTAGTCCTTCTTCTTCACGAAAATAGCAGGACATCCCCAAGGTGATGAACTGGGTTGAATAAAACCCTTACCTAACAACTCTTGTAGTTGGATCTTTAATTCTGCTAGTTCTTTGGGTGACATCCTATATGCTCTTCTGGACAAAGGTGTTGTTCCTGGTTTCAGATCAATTCTAAACTCTACATCTCGGTCTGGTAGTAGACCAGGCAGATCATCGGGAAAGACATCCGTAAACTCACATACCACTAAAATTTTCTCGGCTCCTTCAACAGTAGTTGCACAGACTGTTCCAACTGTACTCTTAGGAAAGGGAAGTTGGATGAGAAGTTGGGTTTTGCTGTCGGGTGCATTCACCCTTATGGTTCTATGCAGGATATCTATGATAGCCCCGTGTTGAGTTAACCAGTTCATACCAAGGATTACATCTATATCTTGATCCTTTAATATCAGCATATTGGTAGGGAACTCATAACCTCCCAAATCAATAGGTACATGCTGAACTACCTCCCTTGTATAGATTCGTCCCCTGGGCGACTGTATATGATATGGTTCTTTTGTTTCCCCAATAGCTATCCCATGCTTCACAACAAATGTACGATTGATGAATGTATGGGATGCACCAGAATCAAATAAGGTAATTGCAGGATGCTTAGTAATGGGAAACATACCCATCATTACTAGTTCTCCTTCTGGAATAGATTCCACCTGAGTATAGAAGACCCTTCCAGTTTTCTTCTCAGCTTGACCCTTCTGACTATTCTGAGCATTGCCCTTGTACTGATTCTGAGCTTGAGTAACAGGGGCTTTGGGTGCATCAGGATTGTTCTTCCTGGGATACGGACATTCTCAGGAAAAGTGTCCAGGTTTACCACAATTATAGCATGGATAATTGTGATTCTGGGGAGTAGCAGTGCGGTTTGCATTATTTGTATTATTTTGCTGCTGCGGTGCTTGATGAGGATAAGGCGTATTAGTTGCAGGGCAAATAAAGATTTGCTGCCTGCCTTGGCCTTGTTGTGGACAGAATGGTGCACGGCCATGATTCTGAGGATGGTAGACTATCTTTTGACGCTTTCCACTCGACGATCCGAAAGCAGATATTTTCTTCTTCTTCGCCTCCTTGTGTCGGCGGTAATTCTCCTCTGAAGCGATAGCAATGTTGATTGTCTCATGATAAGTTGCGTTACCACAAGTTGCCATCATGGTCTGAAGTTTAGTGTTCAGGCCTCTAAGAAAATGATTCTTCTTCTTCCTGTCAGTATTCACATACTCTATAGCATACTGTGAAAGGTGATTGAAGCGCCCAACATAGTGCATCACCAGGTGCTCCCCTTGCTTAAGAGCCAAAAACTCTTCTAACTTCATGGTCATCACACCGTCTGGAATATAGTGTGCCCTGAAGGCATCCTTGAACTCCCTCCAGGTGATTTGGTGACCAGCGGGCTGTACTGCTACCAAATTGCCCACCAGGCACCAGCAGCTCCTCGGAGTTGCTGTGCCGCAAACCTTGGTTTCTAAACCTCAGTACAGTGAATCAACTCAAACTTTTGTTCTATTGTCCTAAGCCAATCGTCAGCTTCTAAAGGCTCTTCTGCCTTAGAGAACATAGGCGGACGTGTGTCAGTAAAATCAACATAGGTTGACTCATCATTTCCATTATTACGGCGGCCACGATTAGGGTATGGTGCCTGTTGGTTCTGCGCCAATTCCCTTAACAACCTAGCATTCTCTGTCGTTGCATTGACGAGTGCGGCTATGGCATCTGCCATAGTCGAAGGCATTGGTGGAGGATTTGGGCACTCATCATCATCATGTGAGCCACTAGCACCAGTTCGGGTGATAGGACGAGACATCTGTTAGAGAAACATGTTTACTTACATTATTCTTTATTGAAAGCATTTAAACGGTTTCATGCTACAAAGGGTTACTTATTTAAATTACATGTCTTGTATCCCACAAGACAACCCTGGTTTACTAGGAAAGCAGTAAAGGAACTATTACTACTCTGAGCTCTCAGTCTTCGGCGCCCGTGCCCATACCGGACGAAACCTCATCTTCATCTGAGAAGTACACTAACTCCTCAGGATCCTCCTCCTCTTCTTCATTCTTGACTTCTCCTGGATCTACAATCATTTCTTCATCTGTAACTTCACCATCCCCATGAGGAGGATGAAGTTGAGCGTACAGCATGTGGACATTCTCATGAAGAATGGCATTGTCCATCTCCAGGTCCTCTACGTAGAACTCCAACTCATGGACGCGTTCATTGGCCGCATCCTCTCGTGTCTAGGCTTCATTCCATAGCTCCATGGTCATGGTGATGCCCCTTTGCATTTCCGCTAGCTCATCTTGATCTTTGGCATGAGCTCGACGAAGAGTGTTGAGCTCTTTGGTAAGGTTCTCGATGTTGGCGGGGTTGCTTGAAGATCCTTCATCTCCTAGGGTCTTGGGACTTCCTTCACCAAGCTCATGGTTGCATGGTGCCAACTGGTGACGAGGGACTCCGTGAGGTCTAGTGGACTTGCGTGCGGTTAACTTGGTCTTAGCCATAGCCTGTAGAATTTAGGGTAGGACTATAAGAATAGCTTAAGGATAATGGAGGTTAGCAAGAATGGGATTGACATTACTTACCCAACCACTTCTTAAGGGGAATTATTATGCAAGGTGTTCAAGCATGATGCATGAATCGATCTTACGAATCTAGGTACAAAAGATTTATATAATCAAAAGTACTAGATTTTTAATACATAGGACAAACCTAATCATATTATCCGCCATGAACTTTCAAATAAGATAGGATTGAGTCTAGATCAAAGGTAAGAAGGAAGAAATTTGAACTTTAAAATATCAAGTTTACTTTCTTTGATCCAAATCAATTTGAAGGTTTTTCAAAGTAACCTACAATGATCTTAGATAGGAACTGCTCCGATACCAGCTGTGGCAGAACCTCCTGAGAAATTGGGCCCACGTGCACCTATCGTCATCTCAATAGACCTTTGATAGCATACACGAGTTCCCAACGACTCAACAGGTCTGCCGGGTGTCCTCGGGAAACCCGAATCATCCACGATTCTCTTTTCAAACAGGATCCCAATCACAGACATTGCAGATTACAACAGTTTCTTCAAATATATACATCAGAGTAAAAGATAGCGGAAGTCTTAAGATAACATAGTTTACAAACCAGTTGTTTTCAAACTTACAATACCATAAGTGTCATACAACCATAGTAGCGGGATAATATTACATTAACATTATTTATCATACAAACTAGTGCCTTGTCCAAAGGCCATTCATCATTCCTCATCATCATTGACTTCAAACACAGACATGCAGCAGGGACCAAAACAAGCCTGCGCATGCGACTCACCTGCAACAAGGGTTAACAAACCCTGAGTACAAAAGTACTCAACAAGACTAACCCGACGTAACAGGGGGTGAAAGACTTTAAAGATGCAGGTGTTGGGACAAGGTAAGGATGTAGCAAGATTCAAAAGTTCTTTGCCAAAAGCTTACTATTCTTATTCTATTTTCAAGTTTTACCCCTAAGTTCTTTTAGTTCATTATCTCAACTAAATGTACATTTCCCATATTCCATTTCTTCTCATTCCATTCTTTTCTCATATTTTAGTAATTCACCAGTACTGCATTGCTTCTGTAATGAATTGAGTCTCCATATCCGCGGAGCACCGGCAATTCGAATTGATTCAAGTCCCAGCTGGAGATTCCTTATCACACGACATATGTAGAACTTAATCTTGCATATATCAACCTCGCTACTGGATCCTCCTATACTAAGCCGTCTCCATGCCACCCGAGAGCACAGTACACCTCAAATCCGACCACATTCCAGCCACGAGGGTACACGCTACTCCCACCATCTCTCCACTCCCAGTGCGTGGGCATTCGTCTTAGTATCGGATTAGCCGAAGTAGACTTACCGGGGTATGTGACCAGTACTACAAAGTGTCTCGTTCAGAAGATCCACAATGAGTGGCCTTTAAGCGACATAGTCGGCAACATTACCCAACATTCAAGATAAGTCACCCGACTAGTCTCTAGTTCATTCTACCTTCTTTCTTTCTTTGGCCAGTATGCCATCTTTGATTGTATCAAAACTTTTACTTTGAAAGCCTACCATAAAGCATACTAAGCATACTACGCCTTTATAAATGAAAACATCTTCAAGGATGGTAAACAATTATCAAGGTAGGCAATGCATCAAGTAGGAAACATTTGAATAAATTAACTTGATGCAATAAGTAACATAGTTGATAAACTTTTCAAAGTAAACAAGGTAATGGTTTAATGCATAAATCGGGGGCTTGCCTTCGTTGACGATCTCAGGCTCCGGGTCAGTACCAAAATTATCGAATCCCGTGACAACCAGGGATTCTTCCAGAACTTGCTCAACTAGAATCGTTTCACTCTCGGGTTCTACACGAAATGATAACATATGCTTTAACATGATGATAATGTAAACATGATGCTTTCACGGTACATGAAATGTAAGAATACCCCAAATACGATTTTCCTTCACGGTACAGTTGCAAGCCAACAAAACCAACTTGCAATCCTACCGTCAAGAACCACACATGTGACTTGACCAAATGAATCTTAAAACCCTACTAGTCACAAAACATGACCAAAACAAGATTCAACACTAATCAAACAATTAGGGTTTGCTTTTATTTATTTTTGAATTAATTTGGAAATAAGCCCAAAAATGAACTTGTTCCAAATGACCTCAAAATTTTATGTAAGCTTCCTTATGTCAAATTAGTGTACCAAAATAAATTTCATAATTTTTGGAATTATTCAGTGGCCTACAAAAATCATGGAAATTGCATTTATCAATTAATGGACTAAATATTTGAACATTAAAAATATATTCAAATTTCAAGTTTCAAATTTTTGAACCATACTAGAGCATGTACATAGGCTACACACAAAATTTCAGAATTTTTGGAACAATGATTATTTTCCTACAAATTTCCAAAGATTCAGCACTATTCAAAATCAGAAAATAATAAAACCTCACTGTTCTTCTCCTCCTTTCTCACTGACAACCCGACCCCACTCGTCAGTGACACATACAGGTCACGGCGGCGCTGCCATCACTGGCCGGCCCAAAATGCGCCGACGGTGACGCTCCGGCGAGGCAGACCGCACCCAAATGATCTACACCATCCTACGAATCCATCCCAGCCCTTAGAATGGCAGAAGGCGCACCGGAGAGAGCTCCACGCCGGCCATGGCGGCTTGGGCACGACGGCTCACGGCGTAACCCCGGCAACGGTGCAGTAGAGTCTAAAACAAAGCGAGTATCGCGTTCAGTAGCCCACCACGATCACGCCGGTGTGTTTGGTGAAGACGGAGACGGTCTGGAACAGCCTGGCCACGTTGAGTCGATGGTGGCGGAGCTCCGGCCGGTCTCGGGGAAGAAGACGTTGCGCCGGACGATTCCAGCCAACCCAAGCGACGTGAGCAAGCCACAGAGAAGCACAATGCCAAGGCGATCGCGTTGGCGTAGCTGGGCACGACGGACGCGGCTCGACGGTGGCTACAGCGAGCGGCGGAGCTAGCTGACGGCGAAGCAGAGCAGAGGGGAAAAACGGGGACGACGGTGGCGGTGGTTGCTATTTATAGATGGGAGGAACGCGCCGGCGTCGACAGCTCACGCCCGAGCTCGCCACGGTGCCGGCTGCGTGTCAATGCGCGAGGAAGCGGCGCAAAATGATCGGCGGTGATAACAACGTGGCGCCGGCGGCAAGCAGAGAGGTGGCGCTCGGCTGATTTTTAATTTTGAAATATTTACAGAATTGCACTGCGTTAATTTTGCAAATTACTCACAAATTTTCTAAAGAAGTTGAAAATCTCCAAAAATGAAAGTTGCTCAACTTTTCAAACTCTACAACTTTGCTTCAAAGAACATTTTCAAATTTCTGCCTCCATTTTGAAATTTGAATTTGGGGTGCATTTGAGCATTTGAATCATTTAAAAATTACTCCAAATTTTATATGTAAACTTGAAAAAATTTGAATACCAAAGTTGATCCTTATAAAATAAGCTTCAACTTTGCTTTTTGTCACAACCCCAAATTCCAAATGGATTTTGAATTAGTCAAAAGGGGCAAAAATGACTTTTATGATTTGAATTTGAATTCAAATTTGATTTGTTTACCTTTTGCTTTAACTTTGATTTTTGTCCAGTAACATGGCCCATTAGGGTTATTTGAGTCAAATGACACATGATCACATGAAATTTGACCCTTGTGGTCATGATCTTTATTTAGGGTTTTGAATCACATCACATGAAATAACAACATTATGAAATAAAGCTTATTTATTGAATGCATTCAAAATTTTCTACTTTATGAATGCTTTGCAATGCATATGATGACATGTCAAATTTTAGTGCTAGGTCAAAACACCAGAGGTGTTACAGCGGTGGTGAAGGGGCCAGGGCACCGGTGGACAAGGCGACGGCTGGGGAAGCGCCGGGGACGGTGCGGGCGCGGGCGAGGGCGGCGGCGGGGCTGGCGCCTCCTTCTTCCTCCTTCCTCCTTCTCTTCCTCCTTCCTCCTTCTCTTCCTCCTTCTTCCTCCTCTCCTCCTCTCCTCCTCCTCCTCCTCCTCCTCTCTTTCTCCTCCTCCTCCGGCGGCACAGCGCGGGGGGGGGGGGGGGGGGGGGGGGCGGGCGGGGGCGACGGCGGTAGGACTGGCGTGGCGGCGCGGGTGCGGGCCGGGGCTGAAGCGGCGACGCGGGAGCGGGCTGGGGCGGCGGCGGCACCATCAAAGGTGTGGGGGTATGACTTCTGGTATCCACAACACAAGACATGGGCCGCACCATCAGAGGTGGCCCAGCCCATAAGATCAAGGCGTGCACGGCACTGGTCGACGTGCATCGTAAGATATTGTATAGTACCAAATAGGATATTTTCCTTATAACCCTACCCCTCTAGAGTATATAAAAAGAGGCAGTGGTCCCCTAGTCGACATCTTCATACATCTCATATTCAATACAATCAACCAAAGACACATGACGTAGGGTATTACATCGATCAGACGGTCCGAACCTGTCTAAATCGCTGTCTCTACACCTTGTGTCACCATCCGGTTCCTGATTACGCGCACCTCCACCGACAAATCTACCATCGCGGGATACCCCTCGATGGACTGCCGAGCATCTTTTGTCGATAGTTGGCGCCTTAGGAAGGGGCTCGTGCGCGTTGATCCCCGGCGAACCAGATGGCGTAACTCAAGATCCACATCCTTCGCGGCAACTTGGCTGCTCGCGTCGACATCCTTCGACAACCACGCCGCACGTCTCCGTACGCGGATTGACACCGCCAAGCTCCGACTACGTCCGTCCTACTCCAACACGAGATCAACTTCGTTCCAGCCATCAAGCGAGCCGCTAAGCGAGCTGCCCGCGTCGCCGACCAGATAACGCCATACGCCGCTGACCAGACATTCTGTCTAAAGCTAAGTCACGCTTTAATATTCTTCTAAATATTTTCTAATCTCCGTATATCGTCATAATGTTTCTTCGAGCTGTTTTCTCCATGTTTGCTCTCCAAACGATTTTTCAAACCCCCGAACAGTCATGTTGATTCTCGGATGTCCTCAGAGATGGCCCTGTCTCTGGCTCCTCCCTACACGTGCACGAGCGTCTACCCTCTGCGTTATGGGTGGTCGGCAGTGGTTCCTTAGCGACGCTTTGTTCTTCCTACACGCACACGGGCTCCGCGCTCCGCATTATGGTTAACGGGCTAGGTAGGGCTGAAGACTCGGCTACACATTAACTGGTCGGACAATTTATATTAAATATAAATACATCTTCACACCAACTGATCGCCGAGCTGCATACGCTATTTTATCACCATTGCTGATTCTTCTCCGGAGTTCATATATTTTTACATCATGTACTACCCGTTCTACATATTTGTATTGCAGGATCATCGTCCAGGTGATCGGACCACCTGGTGCTCGGACTTCTCCACCGATCAACTGGTCAGACCGTTAGATTCATGGACTTCGTCGCCGACTAGTTGATCGGACTGTTTGCCGGTCGTTTCTACTTAATGCTCACTTCGCCGCTGACCAGTTGACCAGACTGTTCTTCGCTCGTGCTTCATCGCCAACTACGCCAGGGACTCCTCGGTGCTCGGACATCGCCAGCTACGTCGGGGACTCCTCGGTGCTCGGACATCGCCAGCTACGCCAGGGACTCCTCGGTGCTCGGACATCATCAGCTACGTCGGAAACTCCTCGGTGTTCGGACATCGTCAGCCCCTCTGTCTTGACTGTTGAGCGTACTAGCTGCTTCATGGATCTTGGTCATGTCAGTTTCATCAACCCATGGTTTCGAGCAGACAACGCAACAACAGAAGAGTTAGCAATAGGGTTGCTTTGTGAGGAAAAAATGTACAAATGTTTCCCAAAGGAAAGTGTTAATGCAAGAGAAATAGAGGAGCGAGAGAGAGAATCAAATGGCACAGCTAGACAAATGGTACCTACTGACCCTGTCCCTGTATATCTATCTTATACTCTCTTTGCACAATAATATTCTAAAATATGGTTTTCATCTTAATTGTGTTAAAGCAATCAATCGGGGAGATATCTTGGCAGTAATACAAAATACTGCAATGCAGTATGCTTTTTCGGTAAGAACTGAAACACGCTGTTAAGCCTTTCGTCCTGCCCATAGAAACCCCTGCAAGCTTTCAGATTGTCAGTTGTGCTTACCTGTGGGTTGGCATGCCTTCTGTCGAAATCAACCCCCAAAATGGATTCAGTGGTGGGAATCCGATTCCTCCCCCCTCAGTATTCCGATTCATCCGCAGGGGTGTAGTGTAGGTTCAGCGCAGCCAAGCTCCGGTGGCCACGGAGCGGCGGAGGCGATGCAGCCGGTAAGCTCTCTGAGATGCGGATCGCCGGCGGGGTCGCGTTTGTTCGGCGGCCATCTGGGCCCATGGGGGCCGGGTTGGCGGGTTGCAGTTGCAGAGGTGGGGAACAGAGCTGGGCTACAACTAGCCCAACGGAGACTTGAACAAAACGGCCCGCTCCGTATTGACGTGAGGCAATAGACAATGGCCCAGAAGACCACAGATATCGGGCTGGGCCTGTACGAGCGCATCAAGTGCTGCTGTGAGCCTGTTGAACTTTTGCACTTTTTCGTGGTTGGGCTGGATGCAAAATCAAACTAGAGTTGATGTATGTATTTATACTAGTACAAGTCTTTCTTCTGAATTATTGCAGCATCAAGCAACTATATACATCAACATTCATCATCTGTCATCACACGGACAACGACGATGGAGAAACAAAGCTTTGTTATTCGGAACAAATTACACACTTCACGTTCCACGCAACCATGTCTCAACTACCAAGTTCCATGTAAGTTGAACAGCTAGGGATACAGGTACACACACAAGCATCACCCCTTAAGTGCCTCCAGTACTTCTCTTTTATGATGATGAAAGATGATACAGATAGATTCAGTTGCATGAACATATGACTTGCCACTATGTTACACCACCATCCATGTACAGAGTTCTGCATTGCATTGCGCCACATCCACGCCTCCACACGGAAATCGCCTAATAATGCAGCGCTGTCAGGACTGTAGACCCTTCCACCTGCAATCACAAATTACAAATTCGTGTGGGTCAGTCAACAGCGCATAGATAGCATTGCATCATATACAAATTCTGCGGAGATATATAAAATCTGAATGGAAAACAGTTAGCTCTGTCGTTAAGTCAATTAGCATCGTCATGCTCAGTTCCTCTGCAGTTATGATTCCTACTCACTAGGAACAAAACTGTGCAGACTGCAGAGTTCCTTGTTGTGAGTGCTCCGATTTATTACTAGTACTGTGCTAGACATTGCATGATTGATGCATCTCTGACGTAACTAGTACATAAAACTGGAGTTGATCATGTACAAGAATTAAAGCCATTTTCTTTTACCTTGAAAGTTGCACCACAGATCTCTTCTTCATCTGCAGGAACGGCAGTGACCTTGTGCTTGGGGTTCTCGTAGCACTTCAGGCCTCCAAGGGCGTTAGAGTAGAAGCAACCTACAATAATGCAGCATATATGAGATCAGCTAAACTGAGGATGAGGGCTCTTTGACTGCTGCACAGAAACTTTAAGCTTCAGACTGCGTTCAGCAGTTGTTGGCAAGCAACACTTTCAGAGATTTGGTGCTTGGCAACACACAAGCCAAGACATGATCACACAGTTGCTTGATGAGGTCGCGTGCGTTAATTACCTTGTGGGAAAGGCGCAAGCGATTTGCCACATGATCCTTTGAGCATGTCAATGTCATCAGAGAAGGCGACGCAGCCGTCGGCAGTGATCCCCCAGAAGAGCGGCACCTTGCCCTCAGGATCCTGAGAGAGCAAATCCCATCACACCGATACGAATCCGAGGTAAATAAATAGACTGAATCACCATATATAATGCGATACTGCACATCCATCCATTGCTTAAGAGATAGTAAGCTTACAGATGCGACGAGGAGGGTGTTGGTAGACTTGTCGAAGAGCACGAAGGCGTAGCTGCCGGTGAGCTGGGCGAGCATGAAGCTGGCCGGGTAGGGCGCCCGGTCACGGAGCGTCTTGTAGGCCTCGATGACGAGGAGCACCTCGTTGGCGCCCTTGGTGGACAGCCCGTACTGCTGGCTCAGCCGCCCCAGGTTGTCCAGCACGCCCTCGAACAGGCAGAACACCTCGTCCTTCGCCGCGAACGACCTGGTCAGCGTTCAGCAAGAACACAAATTTTCTTTTGTCGGCATCAGTTGTGTGACCTGTGACTTGTGACTCAGCAACTGTATGTTGCACGGTGCATGCAATGCATTATGCATAGGGTAGGAAAAAAAAACAAATATGAGAAACGCCAGCATGCTGAACATCGTTGGTGGGTGTGTTTGGTTGGTGGTGCCTAGAACAAGCACCTTAATTTCACCTGTTTATTGAATGATGAAATTATTCACTCACTGAAGAACATGGTCATCATTGTCATTCAGGGTTCAGAGTAATTAGGTGGGACGTTTTGACTTGATGCGGTACAGATGCACCTAACACCAGAGATTTAGAGTACTTAAGCTTGTTCTTAACAAAAGGGAAAACACATGGATTCCATGATACGAAGCTGGACATGTACGAAAAGGGGTAATTAACACAGATTTCAAGTAAGCACTGAAAGAAGAAAAGGTCAAAACTGAATGAATGGAGTGAAGGAATGGGATTCCTCATTCCTTGGATGCTACTACTTCAGTGAATCAGCCTAGTACTGGTAGAGTGGTAGGATAAGACACAAGAGCACACAGATCAATCAGGGTCCACAAATCATAGCCCCATCCGCGGGCCCTCCTGGCCCATCTAGTGCGTGCAGGATGGACTACCTTACTTTTCTTCAGATCTGTGGGCAGCAAACCTGGATTGCCCACACACTACCACTCACTACCATACCAAAGCGACCTGTGCGTGTGTTCCCTGTACTATGATGCCAACCATGTGGGTGTGGACAAAAAAAAAGTGACCGAATCAGAGTTACTAAATACTGTCGCTGCTCATGAATCTAGTAATTAAATTTGTATTGTGTTCATTCAATTAACCATAGATGGCATAGGCCTGTCGCTTTCTAATTCAGCAGCCGCCTAATGGAGACGGAGAATATGAGGCTCTGCTCCATGGTTCGTTTGTTGGCAAGTCAGCTAACAGACGGCAGGATGTGGACGTGCAAATTGCACCCTGCCCCAGCAGCATAGGGGAAGAAGATCACTTTCTTTTTGGAAAAACAAGGCCTCCTTTTTTATCATCATAAAAATAAACAAACATAATAATATTTCTATTTCGAGATGTCCATGTCAGAGGTATACATCGGTGAAGCTTTCTTCCCATTTTCTTCCTTTGTGACGATGTGAAGTGATCTGATCATATCACCAACCCTTTGGCGCAGGTAACCTTAGAAATTGGATTTCAAGCAGAGTCAGCGATGTCCAGATATGTCTAGACGCTGTATGCCTTAGCAAGCCACATGTGTTGTTGGTACTATACTAGTGTCTTGTGCTTCTGTTCATCTTCTTCAATCTTCTAGTGTATTTATTGGTGTATATTTATTTGGTTTTCTGAATTTCTGGACCATTAACATATGTATGTATTATGTAAAAATGAATATCCCTTTTTGTGGCCTGAAAATCCCAGTGGTACGCAAAACTAAGTGTGGAGTGGTCCCCTGTTCCTAGCTAATTTTAGGGGCTAACAGTTATCAGGTACGAAAACGATAAGCCAAGTCGGGTTGGTGGCATGGTCCTGCCCTACAGGAATGGATGAGGAAACAACAGTGTCTATTATTGTTGCTCACTTTTGTTTCAGAACAGCAACATGTCATCCGTTAAGGAGGAGAAAGATCTGTCTGCATGATGTCCAATTATTGGCACAAGTGGGTGTGGCTTGTGAGCCATAGATTCATCATACATACTACTAATATCTGGTCATCAGTAAATTAATTCCGGAAAATAGTCGAATTTAGCAGCAGCCTGAATGATGACTATGTAACAGAAAATCATCTGTCTCTGTCCCTCTGCTTCTCCCTGTCCTCCCTCTTCGTATGTGTGGGTGTGACTTGTGAGAGAGAAGACGTGCGGTTGGTAACGTGTGACTGACTGAGATCATGCGGTTAGTAACTGATGAAGAAGATATAGATATACATACATACAAATAAATAAATAAATACAGTATTTTATACGAAAACTAGCAGCTGATCTACGCAAACAAGCATCTCAGAAAGTGGGAAACCCATCCATGAATCCAGTGGAAAAGGGGAATTGCTAGATTTTTGACTCGACGGATCAGCATCGTAACAATTTAATTTAATAATAAACAAAAGAGAGATACTCCTGTACTAGGATCCTCCAGCCATGGGACGTCGTCGTCGTCGTCCATGGAGGATGCAAGCAGAGCAGGTATGTATGTATTGTATGTATATACCTTGGGCGGAGGAGGGCCTGGTTGGTGTGGGAGTAAGCGAGGTGGCCGAGGTCGCCGAGCTGCACGGACACCGCCGGCTCTGAGGCCCCCAGGAAGCGGCCGACGAGCTCGGACGCCCTGGTCTTGGGCGACGGCGTCCGGCTGCCCGCCGCCACCAGCTCCGCCGGCACCTCCACCACCCCGCCGCTGAACACCGCCAACATCCTCGATTACTCACACGGTCACACCTCCTTCCTAGTAACTAGCTAGTAATCCTACACCTACTCCTAATCTCCCCCCAAGCAGACGAAGTTGCTGATGGATCAAGGTAGCATACGAAGCTGCTGCTTCCTTCCACACTCTTCAGGTTTATATAGGGGGGAACGGGGAAGGGAAGGGGACGAAGGCGGGTGCGGTGCGGCTAATGGCGTGACGTGGACCCCAGCTGTCATCCAGCGCTGCTAATCTTTTCTGTCATATATATATATATATATCCGGCTCGGCTCGCTTTTGGCGCACCGCCGCACCGTGGTTTCACTGTGGAAACCAGCAGCAGCAGCGACGCGAAGGTGAGGGTCTCGTGAACTGAGGACGGACGTGACGTGGCAGTGCCGGTGCTTGCAGGTAATAGCATCAACCGTGTCTTACCATCTAACCCCTCCGGCTATCAGTGCGTGTGGTATCAGTGCATGTATTTGACACGGAAAGCTCAGAGCTTTGGCCAAGTTTTTTTTGTTTTCTCTCTTCTGGAAAAAGAAAGAAGAGAGACAGGCTTGTGCTGACGGGTGTATCTGGGGACGGACCATCATGGGCCATGCCATGCGGCATCCATCCATCATCAGCGCGAGCAATGGTGCGTTTGCGACGGGGACCATGCGTGCGTGGGAGCAGGGCAACGGACGACGCGAGGGAGAAGACGACGCAGGAAGTCAGGACAAGGGTCTGTGGCTCTGGAGCGTGGGTCCAAGCATCCATGGTGGGTGACACAGACACAGTACGCGCGACGTGAGCCGATCGAGGACGAGGCTGGTGATGCGCGCGAGCGGGGGCCGGTGGGCCCAAGCGCAGCCGCTGCCACGCGTGCACGAGCCCACGACGACCACGACCCCGGCGCTTCCGGCAGATATTGCCGGCCGGCGAGAGCACACCGTGGCCGTGCATTTGCCGCCAATACTCTCTCCAAAACGCCAGGGAGTGGGAGACGTACGCAGGGAGGGGAGGATATAATATCAAATATGGGCCTGGTTTTGCTTTTTGCTACTGCTATAAATATACCAGCCGTGTCATGTCCCTACTCCTGTGGGACATCCAGCAGAAAACAGGCGACGGGGGAATCCCACACCACACGCGCTGATCGATTCACGGGCCGGTTCCCTGGTGGACGGAATCGATCCGCCACTCTTTCAGCAACAACAGTGACTGACGCTGCACTCCAGGTTGCTCCACTCCACTAGCTAGACACGCACCAACACACACACGCTCATTTGCAATTTCCCCTAACGTATCGCCATATATATGCTAAGATAATGCAATAATGGTGTGTGTGTGTGTGTGCCATAAAAAAAACGACCTCCACTAATAAGCATACGTGAAAGTGAAACGGACGTGTCGTGTCTCCATCCCCGGCCCGTTGGCTGCACGTAACCACTGGCTACCAAAATTCTCACAGCCTCTAGCTCAAAGGGATCGGATCAAGATTCACCTCCTCGATCGCCAGCTTGTTTTTGGTAGGATCGTCATCGTCAACAAGCTAATTAAGCAAAATTCCCCACCGGATCGGATAGAAGGAGGTCACTGTTAGCTACAATTCATGATTTCCATCGTCAAACAAGTCTGTCCCAATGCGTCTCAAAAAAAAAAAAAGTCTGTCCCAATGATTCTCATCAGCCGATAAAATTCCTAGCGAATAGAATCTATAGTAGTAGTAGATCAGATCCGCTTTAATTTAATTTGGAGATTAATTAATCTGGTGATTGTTACGTTCATGATGGACATGTCATGCGAAAGGAAACACAATGAATTCAAACAGCTAGCCTGGCTGAAATGACATAGCAGAAATCGAGCTGCTCAGAACATTTTTTCATGCATGTTGCCAAACACGTACATGGATGGGACACGCAGCACAACACAGTTGCAGATTGGCTGAGCTACTACAGGAGAAGGGCCCCTCCTCCTCCTGTCCTTCCTGCAGTATATATATACACTACTCATCAGAATTGCCCCATAACGTCTAGAACACGGATCCAGACGTATTCAACCACGAGGAATCCAAAACAATTCGCACATATAGTGCTAACTATTCTTTTTTTTACCAAGTATTCGCACCAAATTGAACATACAGTTCCAAAGGGTTTATCTCCAATTATTCAGTTTATCGCTATCGCTTTGAGTCTCAGACCATTTTCATACATATATATGTAGTCTGTAAGCACAATAGAAATACTCCGTTATTTTTGACCTAAAGTTCTCATCAATTCGTTTGGTAGTGATTGACGTTATATCAAGAATAGATAAACTTATGTATGCCGTGATACATGCTGATTAGTCAGTATTCACATATGAACAAAACAAAACCCTGCAATATACTAGATACTAGATGGAGTGCCATGTTACATCAGTCCCCTCGCTAATTGGTGAGGAAAAAAGAAAACTTGAAGATATTCCTGCGGTGACAACGAGCAAAGGAATCGTGTGGACAAGTGGCTCGACATTTGTGGCAATAAATTGACGCGATGACGTGGAGACAAAGAGAGGAGAATATATATAGTTTTTTTTATTTGTACTTTTCTTTTGAGCACCGTCCGGTTATTTCATTTGATACTGCCTGTTTCAAATAACCCAGGCAAAACACAGGATACAGTAGTGCTAATTATAATTACCCTAACGTTGCTTTCTTTGTCTAGGTGAATGTGATGGATCAGCTTACTTCAATTGTTACTGAAAGTGATGTTTTTTTATCTACTGACCTACAAGTCTACGAGAAATGCCAATTCACCAACAAATTAAATTATTTGGCATCGTGTATATTTAAGTATTTAAGAAAGGTTATAAAAATCTAATAATACAGCTTGTTCTATGATATTAGGCATATGATCTTCACATATACGAAGTATATACACTGTATAAATATCATTTGATCAAACTAGTTAGTTAGGTTTGACTGCACAAATCAAATGTTAATTTTACTGTTGATTTTTCTTTTGATTGTGGCCACTATTCTGACTTCAAGTAGCTTTACATAGCCCAGGATGGACCAGGCCTTACCAGTTCTTCTGTAATTCGCAAAAAAAAAAATGTAAATGTTTTTAAAATCGTAATATCCTCTTGCAGAATTCTATCTCTCAAGTCTCGCCGTATGTGAACAAGGGAAGAAACTGGTGGAAAGATTTTTCCTATTCAGAAACCAATGGGCGCCCACAGCATTGGATATTGGATAAGACAATGACCCACAGATTTTCGATTTTTTTTTTTGTGTGGCTCGTGGACTGACAGAGGGAATCTAGCCCATGTGGCCTTTCTGAATTTTGTGTTAGCTTCTCCTGATCGTGTTCTTGAAGCTTAATTAGTGGTCTGCTAGGTGCACTGCAAAAGAATCAGGAGGGGTGAGCAAGAACTGTCTCCTTCAATTGCTGGGCCACATCATGTAAGTGGTTGGACTTGGCACCTTCTAGGACACTGTCAGTTGTCACCACAAATTTGTTCTTCATTTGAATCTTTCTCATCAACCCATGATCGTATAAGATACTTCGGCCTCGTTTGGCACAGCTCAATTTCATTTGTTCAGAAATAAAGTGTATCTTGAAATTTTAAAACAGAATAAGAAAGAGTACAAAAGACGTGTGCAACATGCATGGTGCTTTATTTCATAATCAGTTTAAATCCTGCGTGTATAGAACAATCAGCAGCGTGATCAACTAGGGATTGCTTGATTAATGACAGTAACAATAATATAATATCTACTAAATTTGTATGCTTATTTAATGCAAACTAGTATAATTTTTGAATCTCTTTTATACACTATATTTTAAGACGGATGGGGTATAGTATTACTTTTCTGCTTGAAAGGCAAAATAGAAGTTTTGGTCCCTCAACTATCGTTTGAGGCTCAGTTTCATCCTTGAACTTTCAAAATGATCATTTCAATTCTCAAACTTTACTTTTAGGTTTAGTTTCATCCAAGAACTATTAAAGTGACCATTTCAGTCCTTAAAATATGCACTTTGGGCTCAATTTCATCCCTCAACTATGAGCATTCAGGAACTAGAATGAAATGCACTTGATAGTTCATGGATAAAATTGAGCCCAAAGTACAAAATTTGAAGACTAAAATGATCACTTGATAGTCCTAGGATGACACTAAACCTAAAGTAAAGTTCGAGGAGTGAAACAACTATTATGAAAGTTCAAGGATGAAACTAAATCTTGAAAGATGGTTGAGGAACTAAAATGACTATTATGCCTACTTGAAAAACATTGACGAAAATAGTAAGAGGCTTTTATCAACCAAACAAAATGCACTTATCAACAAACAAAATTATATAGTTTTGATTGGGTGGGTGAAAGTGGAGATGAACCACTAGTTTCATTAAGTGTATGGTTGGATTGGCGGATAGGACCATCTAACTTCGAGTGAGGCGGCAATTTTTTTACTGGACCAAACTAGAGCTTAGACCAAACTATCCAACTTGCCTAAATCATTGTTGAAAGTGTTCGTGGGCAAGATTAGTGAATTACTCCCTCCAATTCAAATTATAAGTTGTTTTGACTTTTCTAGATACATATTTTTTGTTATGCATCTGATATAAATTATATATAGACACATAGCAAAATTTATGTATCTTAAAAAAAGCTACAACAACTTATAATTTGGAATGGAGAAAGCTACAACATCTTATAATTTAAAACAGATGGAGTATTGTTGCATCAACTAGAGTACGATTAGTGATAGTATTATCATGTTCTGTTGTTAATTAGAAATTGTTTTGGCCAGATTAATATTGGTACTTTCTCCTATAACAAATTAATATTTGGAACGGAGGTTTTGCTAAGTCATACCTTTTCTAGCTTTAACCTTGAGTATGCAAGGTTGACGTTAATAGTCGCATTATGGAAACTACTTTTACATATAGACATATAAAACCTTTTCATTTTTATGGATCTTGCTCGCCAAAGTTAGAAAAGGCTTGACTTAGAACAAATCTAGATGGACTTATACCAGAGAATGTAAGTGTTTGTGGGTGTTGGTTAGTATATCATTAATTGTAGATACAGTCAAGCATTAATTTAATTGTTTTCACTCCATTCAAATTCCTTCCGCCCGATGAATCAAACAACCCGAATGAGCATATGCCATATCCATATGAACATGGACGGCCATATCCCATTTAACATTGCTCTTGCTGAAACCATTGTTTATTCAGTAGTCAAATTCGTATCTGAATTTGGCTTTATTTGCCACGCTGATCGTGAAGTTTATTCAGTTGTCTAGGTGCACTGCAAATGAATCGACGGGATGGAACCATTGTTTTTAATTTCAAAAAGCTTGGATTTACAAATTCTCTTCATGGCTATTCAGTGCGGTTCTGATTCTGAGTTTTCTTTGGCTTCCTTGATCGCGTATGTGGAAGTCTAAGGTTCTGTTTGGAACGCGGGAATTTTTTTTCTGTTCCTGCATTTTTTTCTATGAAAATAAATTGATTCATGCGTTCCAAACAGGCCGCCTACGTGCACTGCAAAAAGGAATCAACGTGATGAAGCATTGCCACCACTATATATGGTTCATAAAGGTGATGCGTTAAAAAATTTTCTTTCGTTTATGTGGTTGGACTTTTATTTACATTTGAACCTCCGGTGCTAGCTGCCACGTCCTCCTTCCGCCTTAAAAAAAAATCAAAATATCACTTAATGAGAAGTCAACAACCATAAGTTTAACCAAATATATTTAATAAAATACTAATATTTAGATTAACCATGAAATATGTTTTTATAATAAATATATCTGAAGGTATAAATATTGATACTTTCTTTTATATTTTTTTTATCAAATTTTAGATTGTTTGATTTTTCAGAAAGCGAGATTTAGATTTGTTTTAATTTTTTGACAGAGGGAGTGCACCACAATTTGCTTCGTCCATCTTGATACTTCTGGAACAACCGCCCACGTGATGGTGGATTGAAGAGCTTGGTATATTATATGGGACTCACAATCATTATTTCCTGGAGACGGCCGAGCAATATATACACTTTGAGTTTTGTTGCATGGGTTCACATATCTGCTCCCCCTGCTTATTGTCTGATCGATTTAGGGTCTATTTGATCCATTAGCACTAAAAGTTATCAGATCAAATTAGTACAAGTGGATTCAAATAGACCTGCTAATAAACCTACTAATTATTAGCTGAAGAGCTGCTAACCATTAGTTCCATTAATAGGTTTGGAGTTGCTAATAGGTGTTAGCAGTTCATATACATATTCGACCCACTATCCAACCAACTATTAGCAGGTGGACCAAACAACCACCTGCTAAAAATTAGCAACTATTAGCTATTAGCTAACTAATTAATTTTTAGTGCTAATGGATCCAAACATGCATGCCCTTAATTTAAACTTATGCGAATAATGGGAAATGGACATGCGCCTTGTTGGCCAGTGGCCCAACTAAAGTGATTACCCTATCACATATATAACCGAGTCCCATTCACCTTGAAGGTGATTGCTGCGTTCAAGGGAGACACAAGACATGAAAAAAAAAACAAATAAGAAAAAACAAAAGAAAGAATCTAGGGTTCCCTCAGTTCGACATGCATGATTATTCATCGGATAATGATATATATAACTTGGAGTTGGAATATAATGTGACTTTGACGACTTGTATCGCATTGCATGCCTACTTTTACGAGTAAACTGTGAGCATCTTCGAGTAACTGTGAGATACGGATGAGTACTGTACAGGGATGCTATATGTTCCCGTAGTTTTCAGCGAAGGTTCCAAGACCAGATCCTTCTCTAGCTCATGACTAGCTCACTTATTCCTATTAACTTCTTGATAAGTTCTGGGCAAGGTGATTTTTGGACAAGTTGTTGGGAAACTCCTGCATGCCACTCAGTTTTTTTTTCAAGTGTCATCATCTACACAAATTTATAGACTTGCATGATACTTGTCGGGGACCTAATACCGGGGGTACCCAAGGAGGTGGAACTAATAACCATCGAACGTTAAAAATTCCTGGACGGACAAGGGCGCTACAATGCTTCTTGCCTGAATGACGGGAGTTTAGCCCCGCCTCGCCCGAGGGCTAAGGGCTAGAATCCGCCTCGCCCGACGCCCGTGGGCCAGCTCCGCCTCGCCCGAGGGCTAAGGGCTAGAATCCGTCTCGCCCAACGCCCGTGGGCCAGCTCCACCTCGCCCGAGGGCTAAGGGCTAGAATCCGTCTCGCCCGACACCCGTGGGCCAGCTCCGCCTCGCCCGAGGGCTAAGGGCTAGAATCTGTCTCGCCCGACGGATAAAAGACTGGCTCCGCCTCGCCTGACAACCACTCCCCGCTCCCCCGTGATGATAGGTACAGGGTAAGACACGACGTTCGGGTCAGCCGCCGCGTCAAGGACCATACCCCGCACCCCTGCAGGAAAGTACCATCAGAGCGTGATGAGACGGGCGCTTAGACCCCTCTAAGCGTGGCAGAGCCTGAATAGTGTTGCGGGCGCGTGCTCTTCGCCCTACAGTGTTGTAGGCGCCGCCTTCAACCTCCGGGCGAAGAGCTCAGCGCGGACATACGACAACCACTACGTTCCAAGCAGGGACTCCCGACGGGGTCCACAGACTCTACAGTGAAAAACAAGCAGTCACCGTGCCATCCGCTCCCCAAGGGGTCGGAGATCGACAACCCCGTCTGACACGCCGCCCGCAGGGGCGGTATAGGATGCACCCACTTGCTAAAAGAGGTCAGGGCATGGCCTACGAAGATCAACAAGCACGCCGCTCCTAACACGGTCTGTCAGGTTATACAGGGTAGGCGCGGGAAAAAAGGAAGACCTGGCTCCTCCTAAGGACCTTCTATACCCTTGGCATTTTCTTCTTTCTCCCGTCTGTAGCCCCTGCCCCCCTGGTCTATAAAAGGGGAGGGCCGGGCTCTACTAGAACGGAGGACTTTTGACGAACAACACACATCACACACAGTTAAGCTGCTATCAGGCTCTTGACATCCTTTCGACCCTTCCATCAGAGACCTAGGACCAGTCCCTCTCTCGACCGTTTGTACCCCCTACTACGAACCATTTTCGGTGCTAATAACACGAGCGGCAACAGACTGGACGTAGGGACATTCAACCCGAACCAGTATAAATCTTGTGTCCATTAGCGCACCATCCGGGCCTAACGCGCATAACTATAAATTTACTCGCCGGTGCTTATTCGAAACACCGACAGTTGGCGCGCCAGGTAGGAGAACTTTGCGTGTTCCAAATCAGGCCTCGGATGGCTAACCACGCAATTAGCTGGGTCCTGGGCGCACATGTGCGTTTCGGTAACCTGGATTTCATCGTCACACTGGGAGGAGAGCTGGCACTGGCCCACGCGGCCGTCCAGTCTCTCCCTCCCGTCAACTTCAGCTACCAGAGGCTTGAGGGCCAGCCAGGCGTCTCCCTTGGACCCCAGTCGTCCAGGGAGGTCCCGCGCCACATCACCCTCTCTCCGGAATGCTCCACACGGTGCGCCTCGATGGCGTTTCCGTTCGACCTCCGCAACGCTGCGGCAGCCGCTGGCCACATTCTGGCACTACGCATGGTTCAGCCGGCCACGGACAGTGAGTTCATGGGGGCAATTGAACACGATCCGGAGACACTCCACGGGCTCCTCACGGAGGAGCCAGAGTCGTTCTCCAGCTCTGACTCCAGCAGGGGGAGCTATCACCCTTCCCGGGAATGCTTCATGGCACAAACCCCCGAGGGGCACGTCCAAAGCGTCTCCAGAGAGGAGGCAACCCCGACAGGCAACCCTAACGCCAGGACCGGGGGGGAGGCGGCGGCTCCATCTCACGTAAGGATGGAGCAGCTAAGAGCGCGAAAGCTGGAGATCGATGATGCTGGACAACAACTTGTCCGGGAGTACCAGAAGATCGATGAGGAAATCAAGCGTCGTGGAGACGGTGGGCACGCACGCGCCGCGGACCATGATGTGCATCAGAGGATCCTCACCGACGATGGGACTCTCCCTCACTTTGCTCGGGCAAGCCAGAACATCGCCGCCGCGACGACCTTGCTTCACGGCCTCCCAGAGGCCACGACATCCGGGGATCGCCGGGCCCACCGAGAGATTCGCACGTTGCTCGAGCGTGCGGCCGCAGCAGGCGCAAAGCTCATTGTCTCGGCGACGCGAGCCCGACGCCAGCCAGCGCACGCCCTCGATACGCCCCACCAAGGACGTGTCCATGCACCAGACACCGCCAGGCGGCAGGCAACACTCCGCTGTTCTGGTACATCAACGTCTCGGCCATGACCGTGACGTGCGCAGCACCATCGACGCCCGCAGGCGCACCCACGGCGACAAAAGGGAAGGAGCCTGCTGCGGCTGTCATCCTCGACGTGGTGGACTGCTACGACAGCTGTGAGGACCAGGAGCCCTAAGCCCCGGCCTGCCAGGCCCTCAGGCCTTCGGCCGACACATCCTCAACGCTGCTTTCCCACTAAGGTACCGACCGCCAACCAACATCCCTAAATATTCTAGGGAAACAAACCCCGGGCTTTGGCTCGAAGACTATCGGCTTGCATGTCAAGCCGGTGGTGCGAGTGATGATGATTTCATTATTCAGCAATCTCCCACTATTCTTGGCCGATTCGGCACGAGCGTGGTTGGAGCACCTACCATCCAACGCCATTCAAAGTTGGGCGGATCTGACGGAGATCTTCGTGGGCAACTTCCAAGGCACGTACAAACACCCTGGAAACCCATGGGACCTCAAGAACTGCCGCCAGAAGGCCGATGAAACCCTCCGCAGGGTATATCCGGCGCTTCTCCCGGTAGTGCAACGAGCTCCCTAACGTCGCCGACGCCGACGTGATAGGAGCCTTCCTATCCTAGGACAACCTGCGAGTCTTTGGTTCACAACCTAGGGCAAAGGGGCCCGCGGACCACCAAGGAGCTCCTAGACATCGCCACCAGCCATGCCTCAGAAGAGGAGGCGGTCGGAGCCATCTTCGACTGCTTCGACGGCAAGGCGAGGCGGGACGAGGACGCCGGCGAAGGTGCCTCCAACCTTCCCACCAAAAGAAAAAACAAGAAGCAACAGCGTGACAGCTCGCTCGTGGCCGCTACTGACCGCAAGGGTAGCCAAAAGCCCGTGGAGGGTGCCCTGAACCACTTTGAGAAAATGCTCGAGGGGCCATGCCCAAACCATGCTTTCTCGGCCAAGCATCTATACAAGGATTGCGGCCTCATGTGCAAATACTTATCCGGGGGTCTCAACAAAGGGGAGCAGGGGAAGGAACCTACCCCCACGATAGGCGACGCAGAGGAGAAGGACGATGCCTTCCCAACACCAAACGGCGCCCTCATGATCTTCGGAGGATCAACGGCCTACGACTCCAAGCGCCGCCAGAAGGTCACACACCGCAAGGTCTATACGACCGGGCCGGTTATGCCTGCCTTCCTCCGATGGTCAGCATCCACCATAACCTTCGATCGAACCAACCATCCGGATGCCATACCACACCTGGGAAGGTACCCGCTTGTTGTCGATCCAATCGTCGACCCAAAGTGACTCACGAAAGTACTGATGGACGGAGGCAGCGGCCTCAACATCATGTATGCCAAGACGCTCGACGAGATGGGTGTCGACCGAACGAACCTCTGCCCCATCCGAGCGCCTTTCCATGGCGTCGTACCTGGCAAACAGGCTGTACCGCTAGGGCAGATCGATCTGCCCGTCACTTTCGGGGATCAGTCCAATTACAGGACTGAGACCCTCACCTTCGACGTGGTAGGGTTCCCCGGAACTTTCCACGCCATCCTTGGACGTCCATGCTATGTGAAGTTCATGGCCGTCCCCAACTATACATACCTCAAGCTGAAGATGTCGGGCCCCCACGGGGTCATCACCGTCGGCACCTCCTTTCGCCACGCTTACGAGTGCGAAGTCGAATGCTGCGGCCACGCCACAGCAGTCGTCACCTCCGAAGAGCTCACCGCCCTCAGGGAGGAGGTCGTTGAAGAAGCGCCCGATGCAAAGAGGTCGTCCGGATCGTTCGAATCGGTGGAAGGGTCCAAAGAGGTCCTCGTGGACCCCAGCAGCCCCGAGGGCAAAAAAGTCCGCATCGGAACCGCACTCTCCTCTGAATAGGAAAGCGCTGCTCGTCGACTTCCTCCGCGATAACAAAAATATCTTTGCGTGGAAACCCTCGGATATGCCAGGCATCCCGAGGGAGGTCGCCGAGCATACCTTGAAAATCCACCCAGGCTCCAAGCCGGTGAAACAACGCCTGCACCGCTTCGACGAGGAAAAACGCAGGGCCATCGGCGAAGAGATAGCAAAACTGTTGGCTGCTGGGTTCATCAGGGAAGTACACCACCCAGAGTGGTTAGCAAATCCCGTTCTTATGCGAAAGAAGAGCGAGAAATGGAGGATGTGTGTCGATTACACAGGGCCTCAACAAGGCATGCCCAAAGGACCATTTCCTTTGCCACGCATAGACCAAATAGTTGATTCCACCTCAGGGTGCGAAACCCTCTGCTTCCTTGACGCATACTCTAGCTACCACCAGATTATGATGAAAGAATCCAACCAGCTTGCGACATCTTTTATCACCCCCTTCGGATTATTCTGCTACGTTTCCATGTCGTTCTGCCTGAAAAAACATAGGGGCAACATACCAGTGTTGTATGCTCAACTGCTTTGGGGACCTCATCGGGTGGACCATTGAGGCCTACATCGACGAACATCGTAGTTAAGTCCAAACGGGCTGACCATCTTATCACCGACCTCAACTGAACCTTTGTGAAACTCCGGGCAAATAGCATCAAACTCAATCCCGAAAAATGTGTTTTCAGGGGTCCCGAGAGGCATGCTGCTCGGCTTCATTGTCTCCGAGCGTGGCATCGAAGCCAACCCGAAGAAGATCTCGGCCATCACAAGGATGGGCCTGATCCAGAACATAAAGGGGGTTCAGCGGATCACGGGGTGCCTTGCCGCCCTCGGCCGATTCATTTCACACCTCGGCGAACGAGGACTCCCCCTTTATCGACTCCTGAAGAAAGCCGACCGCTTTGAGTGGACAGCCGAGGCCCAGGAGGCGCTTGACATGGTCAAGCTACTTCTAACAAAAGCCCCTGGTCCTAGTTCCTCCAAGCGACGGAGAATCCCTCCTACTATACATAGCGGCCACCACGCAAGTGGTCAGCGCCGCCTTAGTAGTAGAGCGAGAGGAAGAGGGGCACACCTTCAAGGTACAGCGCCCTGTATATTTCATCAGCGAGGTACTATTTGACTCCAAAACCCGTTACCCCCAAATCCAGAAACTCCTCTACACCGTCCTCATCACCAAGAGGAAGCTACGCCACTACTTCGAGTCACACCCTATGACAGTCGTGAAGTCGTTCCCCCTCGGCAAGGTCGTTCATAGCCAGGATGCCACAGGAAGAACCGCAAAGTGGGCACTCGAGCTGATGGATCAGGGCATTACTTATGCCCCCCGAACAGCGATCAAATCCCAGGTGCTGGCTGACTTCATCACAGGAGTGGACCAAGGTCTAGATGCCACCAGCAGTCATCGATCAAGAATACTGGATGATGTACTTCGACAGATCACTGATGAAAAGGGAGCGTCAGCGCGGGACTAGTCTTCGTATCACCCCACGGGGTCCACATGAGGTACATGGTTCAGCTCCATTTCCCCTCATCAAACAATATCGCCGAATACAAAGCCCTCATCAACGGCCTATGAATCACCATCGAGCTGGGCATCCGATGCCTCGACATTAGGGGTGACTCCCAGCTGGTCATCAACTTAGGTCATGAAGGAGTCGAGCTGCCACGATGCCAAGATGGAGGCATACTGCCAAGAAGTCCGACGGCTGCAGGACAGATTCGATGGCCTCGAACTCAATCACATCCCAAGGCGCCTCAATGAAGCAGCTACTGCTCTCACGAAAGCAGCATCTGGCCGAGAACCAGTGCCCACAGGTGTCTTTGCCAACGATCAACACAAGCCCTCGGTGCGCTACGAGGGGTCAAATGAGCCAATGATGGCCCATCTGATCTGGCCTCGGGGGCTGACCCGCCGACTGCTCTGCCCGACCCCAAGGTCATGGAGCTTGAAGGGGACCCAGCAGCAGAGTTCGACCCTCCCAACGACTGGAGAATGCTCTACCTCGACTACCTCCTCCACGACACACTACTGGTAGACAAGATGGAAGCCCGATGGCTCGCATGTCGCGCCAAGTCCTTTGTTCTTGTAGAAGGTGAACTCTACAAATGGAGCCACACCGGGATCCTACAGCTCTGTATCCCTAGCGAATAGGGAAAACTTTTGCTAAGCAATGTCCAAGGTGGGGTCTATGGTCACCATGCCATGCCAAGGACCTTGGATGGAAACACATTCCGATAGGGCTTCTACTGGCCCACCACAGTAGCCAATGCTGAGCAAATTGTACGCGCCTGCGAAGGGTGTCAGTACTACGCTCGACAGACTCACCTCCCGGCCCAGGCGCTCTAGATGATCCCCATCACATGGCCCTTCGCGGTCTGGGGTCTCGACCTGGTTGGGCCACTCAAAGAGGCGCCTGGGGGCTTCACCCACCTGCTTGTCACCATAGACAAGTTTACAAAATGGATCAAAGCTCGACCGATCTCCACGATCAAATCTGAACAAGCTGTGCTGTTCTTCCTCGACATCATCCACCGCTTCGGAGTACCGAACTCCATCATCACAAACAATGTCACGTAGTTCACAGGTAGGAAATTCATTCGATTCTATGATGAACAACACACCCGGATCGATTGGGTGGCCGTCGCGCACCCCCGGACGAACGGGCAGGTTGAGCGCGCAAACAACATGCTCCTGCAGGGCCTCAAGCCTAGGATCTTCAACCGATTAAACAAGTTCGACACGCGCTGGGTCACCAAGCTCCCTGCGGTGCTCTGGAGCCTGAGGACAACTCCCAGTCGGGCCACCGGCTATAAACCTTTCTTCATGGTTTACGGTTTCGAGGCCGTTCTCCCAACGGACCTTGACTATGGAGCGCCAAGAATCACAGCATACGATGAACAGGGGGGCGAGGCGTCCCACCAAGATGCCATGGACCAACTAGACGAAGCCCGTGACATCGCCCTCCTCCGTTCGGCCAAGTACCAGCAGGCGTTGCGACTGGTACCATAGCCGACGTGTGCGGGGCCAAGCCTTTCAACGTCGGGGACCTTGTCCTCCGCCTCGTGCAGAGCAACAAGGACCGCCACAAGCTCTCCCCACCCTAGGAGGGGCCATACGTCATCGCGGAAGTACTCCGCCCAGGCACCTACAAGTTGAAAACCATCGAGGGTGAGGTCTTCACCAACGCCTGGAACATCGAGCAGCTACGTCATTTTTTACCCTTAAATAAACGCATATTTCTTCTTATCAGTTCTTGTCTTTACAAACCCCCGATCTTCAGTGACATCCGACCCCTGCAAACTGCGAGGGGTCGGACCTCACTCGGGGGCTGATACAAATGATACAAGTACGTTTATTTTGCAAACACTTCCTGTGTTAACTTGGCAAACATTCTCTAAGTTCTTCACTCTTCCCGTAACAAGTCCTAAGGGCTAGGATTTTGGGAGCAAATTCTGAGTATAACTGGTAGGACTGCGGGAATCCCACGCCCCAGCAGCTACAACTTCTTTGCTCACCAGCGTAATCAGAACTAGTTCACCCGCACTCCTAATTTTTTGCGACTTGAGCCATGGGAAGGGTCGGAGGCACCAAAACCTCTTCTACAAAAAGAGGAAGCTGAAAGGCTGTTTGCCTGTAACAAAAGATGAAAATTTGTTCGTTTTCACACAAATTCACCACTTACAAAGTGATTTCTCTACAAAAAGGACTGTTTGCCTCAGGGGCTCCCCCACAAACTTATTCAATTACAGCCTCTACTTAGCTTTGCTATGAGTACTACTGCGGTCGCCGCGCCACGCTCCCCATCAGCAACGTCCGGGCATGTACACAACCCAGTTCGTCTACTGCGGCCGTCGCGCCATGCTCTCCATCGGCAACGTCCGGGCATGTATACGGCCCAGTTCATCTACTGTGGCCGCCACGCCACACTCTCCATCGGCGACGTCCTACCGCTTCGTGGGATCCTCGAAGGCGCTATCATCTGCAACGTCGAGCACCACGCTGGCAACTGCGGTGTCCCTCCGTCGAGGCACCCACGGACTATGCCATCGTCATCAGCCACAACCCCGATAGCGGCACCTCCGCCGGGGCGTCTAGGGACTACGCCACCGTCATCAACTGCAACCCTGACAACGACGTCGGGGTAGGAAGCGCCTCCCGCCGAAGGAAGGCCACAATGAACGACGGCAAAGTCGATGACGCTCGGCACCCTCCAGTGCCCCTCCTCCTCAGCACAGGCGACCCGCACCATCTCATCTACATTGGATGACCTCCAGCTCGACATCACGCTCTAGATTCATGAGCGGATCTATGAGTTTTTCTCTCTCCCTGGCATTACCCTCTCTTACTTAGGAACCGATGCATTTGGTGGAAAGGAAGGAGAAGAGGTGATGGCTCAGAGGCTGGCGAGGAGGTGGGACGAGAACTCTTCCCCCCTATTTAAAGAAGGGGTTCAACACCTAAGGAAAGGCGAAAGGTTGGGATGAAAAACTCTCTGCCTTCCCCTATTCAATGCAAATACAAAATCAATGCTAACAGAAATATGAGGGGACGCGACAGAAATGACGGGACACGCTCTGGTCGATGGGACGTCGCCTGATAAGTCAGAACGTCACCCAGGCATGCCCCGCCACTAATATGCCCCGGGCGCGAGAACTGGGGCACGCTCACCTGCAGGCAACTCTCCGCTTCCCTAGGCAGGCCCATGGAACAACCCAACGACAGAACCTCCCTCCAGGGGGAGCCCAACGGGCCTCCTGGGTTGATCGGGTGGCCCAGGCAAATCAACGAACAAATGACCAATTGAAAGGTAAGTACCCCTGTTTACTTACTTTGAGTATTAAATTCTCTACCGAGCCTCCGACCCCAGCAACGGCAGGGGCACGGACATCGCTCGGGGGCTACCAAGGGCGCCTGCTTGTTTAAACACCCTCTTAGCCCGACCCCTCCTTACGTTTGGGGAACCAAAAGCATGGCGTGTGGGAATAAAATGATGAGTACAACTGGACGAAACCACCAGACCCTACGCCCCGACGGCTACGGTGTTTTTTGGTTCACCAGCATAATTGCATTCACAGTTCCTCACACTACTAGCCTTAGCCCCCGCCTTCCCGAAAGGAGTTTGGAGGTGTCCACCTGCAGAACCCCCTTCGGGGGGAAGCTGATAGATCGCTTAAAAGACAATCGTACGGCTCGGATTGCCACCTAGAGATGGAAACAAAAATAGCGATACTTATGCAGGTTACGCTGGCCTCGTCGCAAATGCCAGACCCGAACCTAGCACGACATGTCTGGTAGGAGCTTCCCACGGCTCATACCACCAAGGTAACATTACCGACCCTCGCTTTCGTTTCAATTAAACTATATGCTAAATCCATACATCCAAACGTCACATATGCAAATCCTTGCATCTCAACGCTTCATGTCGCGTCACAAGGCAGCAGCCGCCTCATTCAATATGAGCGACGCCTGATCAGGGGTTCGAAGGCCGGCCCGTGAAGGACTCGAGGCCGCCTCATGTCAAACAGAGCCAGGGGAGAAAAAACAAAATGAGCCCCAGCGGCCCTCGCCCGACCCCGTTTAGAAGCGGACAGGGACATCTCAACCTTTCTCGTTCGATTCTAACCTCGAGCCAGACCCACAGAATCTCCATCGAGGAGAGGCCAACGGGCCACCTGAGCCCAGCAAATGGCTCGAGGCATCTGCTAGGAGGCGGGTTAAGAAGTTGTGGAATGCCACATGAGGGCTCTACCAACCCCGTCAGCGAATGATGGATCCGGATTCCACACAAACATACCTGTTAGCGAGCTCATTGAGCGCGACACTCGAGCCATCAAGGCAAGTGTCATCAACTTAGCCCCTCCGGCTGCGGAAACCGAGGACGAGGTAGCGCGCGAAAACACGGCCGACCCCTAGCAGACCCTAAAGGGCCCGGGGGCTCAAGCTGCTCAATCCAAGATCGAGAGAACGAGGTTCGAAGGCTGACCAGCGAAGGGTCCGGGGCTGCCTCGCGTCAAACAAGAGCCAGGGGAGAAGACACAGATGAGCCTCAACGGCCTTTGCCCGACCCGTATTAAGGCGAGTAGGGTCGTCTCAACTTTCTTGTTCAAATCCAGCCTCTAGCCGAGCCCATAGAAACCCCATTAAGGGGGAATCTATTGGAAGGCGGGCCAAGGAGTAGCGAAACGCCACCCGAGGGCTTCGCCGACCCTGTCGCGAAGCAAATGGGATTGGATTCCGTCCGAACATCCCCATTAGCAAGCTCATAACGTACGGTCATGCAGCTCTGGTCTCCAGTAACATCCGACCCCAGCAAAGCTACAAGGCAGTCGGATCTCACTCGGAGGCTGATAAAGGTATGGGAACCTCCTTTTCTTTTCTTTTCGAGAAAACATTACATTAGACTTCCTCTTTGCATCAAGACCAGTGGCAAGGTTCGACGGAACAGACTGGTAAGACCACAAAAAGCCCATGCCCCGACAGCTACGGTAATTTTGCTCACCAGCACAATTGAAATTTCCTCTACAAAACTTCGGGCCCTACGGCCTTAACAAATGAAAGGGTCGATTGTCTAAATCTTTTTTCATCACAAAAAGAGAAGGTAAGATCAAACAAACGAAATAAAAATTATGAAACCATTTCAGGATGCAAAAGTACTGACACTTGTTCACATATTACAAATAAGTGTTTATCAAGCTAACTACTTCCGCGAAGGAAGGACCTCTTCTTTTAAACTGTTCGCTAGGTTCTGTGCGAGGGGAGCCACTGCCTTCTCCATCTCGTCTAGCTCATCATCATCATAGACAGGCGCGAAGCCATGGCTCATTACCTCTAGGTTGATCTCCTGAGCATAATGGGAATGAGCGACAGTAAAGGCTTGGGTGATCCCGGTGTAGAAGGCGTCCTCCTCAAGTTGGCCCACCCGTGCCGTGATAGCCCGCGGCACGAGCCGCGAGCGAGCTAGTTTCCACCGGCTGCTCCACCCTCAGGGCATCGATGACCACCCCGACAGCGGCTTTGTAAAAGGTCATGCTCGTCACTCTCGATCCGAAGGATCCCTCGCACTTCGATAAGTTCCTTCTCCAGCATGGCAGCAGCGCTCTCAACATCCAACCTTCGGTTCACCGCGACGCCAAGATCAGCCCGGAGGGAGTCGGCCACCCCACACGCCTCGTCACGCTCCCGAATGGCCCGGTCACGATCCTCATGAGCAGCGCTATGCTCTGAGCGAAGTCTTTCCTCGGTCCAGCGTAGCTTGTCCCGCTCCTCGTGCAACTGGGTGATCAATGCGGCCTCCTAGTCTGCCCTCTGCTGCAACACCACGAACCTCTCCTTAGCCTTCAGCTTGAGGTCTCGCTCTATCTCCAGCTCTGCTAGGAGCTCGCTGGCCCACTCACTGGCTGTGGCATTCTTCTGTAGCAGCTCGTCTTGCTCCTTTCGAAGCCTGGCGGCATCCTCCTCGTCCAGCTTCACCCTCGCCAACAGATCCTCAAACATTCCATGAGCCTCCTCCGCATCTCGACGCGCCTCGGCCTCCCGCTGCTGTGCAGCAGCTAGTTGCGCGCCTACATCTCCTTGCAGCCTGGCCTCCTCGGTAAGGCGGTCCCATTCCACCTTTTGCTCACGAAGGAACCGAGACTTGTCTTGGCTACGAGCCACAATGTTCTGAAAAAAGGACCAGAATCAGAAGACACGAAAAAATATGTGAAGAAAACAAGCGAGAAGATCAAGCGGATACCCGGCTAGAAGGAGTGAGGATTTCGCACAAGGCACCAGTGGCCTCATTCAAGGCATTCAACGTAGCCAAGAACCCGGTGTCTAGATTCTCCCGCTCCAGGCTCTCAGCAGCATCATTGAGCGAGAACAGAGCCGATGATGGGTCCTCGGCGGCCATCCACTGAAGCGATGGCTCTCCCCTCGTGGGAGAGCGGCCGCCTCTCGACAACAAGGCCAAAGGCGGCTCCCTTCGGGTCCTCCCCACCACCGTCATGATGACCGAAGACCCTCTGGCCATGTCCTCCTCCATCTGGCCTACCCTCGGGCACCACGGCCTGGACCGCCAGTGGCACGGATTGCGCCACCCCCTCGGACGCCACCACGGCAGTATCTGACCCCGCTGGGCCTATCACGGTCGCAGTTTTGGCCACCTCCAGTGGGGCCCCCAGCAGCGCAAACTGCGCTGCTCCGTCAAACGCCACCGCGGCGACCTCCAACTCCGCCCGGCCCACGTCTAGCGCCGTCACTTGGGTCGTGGGGGGCACGGAATGCGCCACCACCACGGACGCCGCCAGACCAGCCAACGAGGCCACGACGACAGCATCACTCATGCCCGAAACAGGGGTGACGCCGGGCAGCGTGATCCGTCCCTCCTGAAGGGCAAGGCTCTTCCTAGGCATCGGCCCCAAGGGGTGGCCCCGTCGCAAGAATCTGCAAAACGGAAAAAGGGCATAAGGTCGGAACGGAAAAATAAAGGAAGAAAACGAGGGGAATCGGTGACGTACTCTGGTGCTTTTGGTCGACGGGTACGCTTCGGGGACGAACCTCTGGACCCCTGCTCCAACTCATGTGGGTGGGATCGTTTCGAACCTGCCCCCTGCTCTGAGGCAGGGGGGCTCGTCTCCCTTGTCTCTATGGGCACGGTGACATGGCCGCTCCCCTCCATCAGCTCATGGGGCACGGTGCCGAAGCCACTCCCCTCCATCGGCTCGTGGGGCGTGGCGCTAGAGCCACCCCCCTCCATCGGCTCATGGGACGTGGCGCCAGAGCCGCCCCCTCCATCAGCTCACGGGGCGCGACGTCGGAGCCGCCCTCCTCCACCAGCACCACAGGGATGGCCTCGGATCCGTCCCCTCCCATCCACTGATCCTCCGCCACCACCCCGACGGTGACGGTGGATCCACCGGCTCCCACCGGACCCAGGGGCAGACCCGGCTCCACCGTCCCCGCGGACTCGCTTCCCTCCACATGGAACGGGAAGGGTCCCTACGTGGGCAACGAGTCCTCGTCCACCAGGTCACCCCAATACATGCCGGCTGCTTCCTCATCTGACTCATCATCATCATCATCATCGTCTTCACTGCTTGTCTCTTCTCCTCGATCTCGAGCTTGCTACTTCCATATCACCTTCTTCCTCGCAAGCTCCCGCGTCTTCTTGTCCCAACCAGCCACGGCGCGGTTCGTTGCCGCCTGGGTTGGGTCCTTTGGCAATGGAGCCGGACTGTCCTTGAAGTGTAGTCCCCCCGGCTGGTCCCGCCATCCCAAGGTTAACATCAGGGGATCAGAAATTACAAGAGAAGAGAGGAGCAAGAGGCAAGAAAACTTACGAAGTCAACAAACCCCGGTTCCGGTTGCATCGGGGGATGCCCCGGCATCGGATACACGAAGTCAAGGACAACACCAGCAGAGTCCTTCATGGGCTCCATCGCCTCCTTGATGCGCTACGCCACTTCAGAGTAAGGGAGCGCCTCGTTGACAAGCATCGTCCCCTCGAACGACGCTTTGGGCACCATCTGATACAGGGGAAGTGCGCGCGCCATCAGCGGCGCAACCCTCCTCGCATGGTAGGCGCTGATGATCCTCGACCCCTTCACGCCCCTCTGCTTTAGAGTTTGGATGGCGGCGAGAAGGCTGTTGAGTTGCTTCTTCCCCTTGCCCGGGACACCCCACCCCCATGACCCTAGGGCCTCCAAGATGTAGCGCCCGGTGAAAGTTGGCAAGGGGGCGGCGGCGACGTTCTTGACATAGAACCATTGCGAATGCCACCCCTTATTGGAAGTGGACAAACGCATTAGCGGGTACGCCCCCCCCCCGGTTGTTGCGGAGGTGGATGCTGGCGCACCCCACCAGCGCGTGCAGCTCTTGCTACCCGACCCGCCTCTTCACAAGATTGATGGCAAAGAGACACCGCCACAAGTCAAAGTGGGGACTGATCCCCAAGAATCCCTCGCACAGGGCGACGAACGCCGCAATGTGCTAGATCTCGTTAGGGGAGAGGTGCTGCAGTTCCACCTGATAGTAGTCCAGCAGTCCCTGAAAAAACTGATGGGCGGGCGTGGTGAATCCTCGCTCGTGGAAGTGAGCAAAGGACACGACGTACCCTTTAGGCGGCTGTGGCTCCTCCTCCTCACTGGGCAGCCGCCACTCCTTAGCGGCGGTCAACAGGCGAAGGAGGCCTCAGCAGACGAGGCCCTCCAGGCACCGAGTAGAGATGTTGGATTTGTACCCCGGGTCCATTGCGACGGCAGGAGCAGCACGGGGAAGAAGGCAGCAGCAAGATTGATGGCGGGAGCAGTGCGGGTGCGAGAGCCCCAGGCGATTGGCGGCGAAGGCTGAGAACGCGAGGGCAAGGAGGCGAAGTACGGAACCCTAGGGGCAAACCCCATGGTTTTATAAGGGCGGCAGACGCGAGAAGGGCATCGGTCCACCTCGATCTCTGAGCCCGCCACGACGCACCTCCGTGTCACGTCATGGGACACGCGCACGTGATCCCTATCCCTTCCCGCAAAAGTCGCGCCAAGCGGTTCGCCTTCCCCAGGCGGACCAAGACTCTCTTCCCACCAAAGCAATATGGGCCACAAAGCTTTTTTCTCTTCGGCCCACCTAGGACCCCGGAGCCCAAGGGCCGTCCCAACGAGGGATGGGCCTGCAAAATGACCAGGGCTCAAGGACGCAAGCGTCACCGAGGCCTCGATCCGTAGTTGGTTTCCGGCCAGGCCGGCCCTGAATAAAATTCCCGCGAACAGAATACCACGTTTCCCTTAAAAATATCCAGTTGACGAAAACCCAAGTCATACGGCCTTACCTGCGGAGGGTCCGATACTACCCCCCGAGCGATTCTACTGAAATCACCCGGGGGCTACACCCATCGGGTGCGCTCGCGCGCACCCTCTGGCGAATTAACTCCAACGAAATAAAAAACACCCCCCGGGCGATTCTGTCCGAATCACTCGGGGGCTCGGGGGCTACTGTCGGGGACCTAATACCGGGGTACCCAATGAGGTGGAACTAATAACCATCGAACGTTAAAAACTCCCGGACGGACAAGGGTGCTACTACGCTTCTTGCCCGAATGACGGGAGTTTAGCTCCACCTCGCCCGAGGGCTAAGGGCTAGAATCCGCCTCGCCCGACGCCCGTGGGCCAGCTCCGCCTCGCCCGAGGGCTAAGGGCTAGAATCCGTCTCGCCCGACGCTCGTGGGCCAGCTCCGCCTCGCCCGAGGGTTAAGGGCTAGAATCCGTCTCGCCCGACGCCCGTGGGCCTGCTCCGCCTCGCCCGAGGGCTAAGGACTAGAATCCATCTCGCCTGACGGATAAAAGACTGGCTCCGCCTCGCCTGACAACCACTCCCCGCTCCCCTGTGATGATAGGTACAGGGTAAGACACGACGTTCGGGTCAGCCACCGCGTCAAGGACCATACCCTGCACCCCTGTAGGAAAGTACCATCAGAGCGTGACGGGACGGGCGCTTAGACCCCTCTAAGCGTGGCAGAGCCTGAATAGTGTTGTGGGCGCGTGCTCTTCGCCCTATAGTGTTGTAGGCGCCGCCTTCAACCTCCGGGCGAAGAGCCCGACGCGGACATACGACAACCACTACGTTCCAAGCAGGGACTCCCGACGGGGTCCACAGACTCTACAATGAAAAATAAGCAGTCACCGTGCCATCCGCTCCCCAAGGGGTCAGAGATCGACAACCCCGTCCGACACGCCGCCCACAGGGGCGGGATGAGACGCACGCACTTGCTAAAAGAGGCTAGGGCATGGCCTACGAAGATCAACAAGCACGCCGCTCCTGACACGGTCTGTCAGGTTATACAGGGTAGGCGCGGGAAAAAAGGAAGACCCGGCTCCTCCTAAGGATCTTCTATACCCTTGGCATTTTCTTCTTTCTCCCGTCTGTAGCCCTTGCCCCCCCCCCTTGGTCTATAAAAGGGGAGGGCATGGCTCCACTAGAACGGAGGGCTTTTGACGAACAACACACATCACACACAGTCAAGCTGCTATCAGGCTCTTGACATCCTTTCGACCCTTCCATCAGAGACCTGGGACCGGTCCCTCTCTCGACCGTTTGTACCCCCTACTACGAACCATTTTCGGTGCTAATAACACGAGCAGCAACAGACTGGACGTAGGGACATTCAGCCCGAACCAGTATAAATCTTGTGTCCATTAGCGCACCATCCGGCCCTAACACGTATAAATATAAATTTACTCGCCGGTGCTTATTCGAAACACCGACAATACTACACAAAATTTGCACATATTTTTTTCATCAGATAATGCAACTTGTTGGAGCCGGAACGTGCGCGACTTGACGAGGTGCACTTCAAATGAATCGATGTGCGTGATGAAGCCATTGTCGCCTTTAATTGTTGGCTCCCATCTATGGTGATCAAAATCGTGATTACCTAAATAGTTAAATTCGATTAACTGGTTGAACTCTGCATCTCAGACGACACTCACCACATTATCTTTGTTCCGTGCAGATTATTTTGGCTGCTACTGCAGCCGCAGCCAGCATAGCGGTCCGATCCACAGGGATTGTCTGAAAGCATTATGAATAGTTTGTATGAACTACTTTATTATAAGAATCGAAGGAAAGAAGACACGCAGTATTTTTTATCAAGAAAGTTGGATTACAAATTCTCTTAGTGTAAGGGCGGAGCCAGGGGCCATGCCCCCCCCCCCCCCCCCCCCCCCCTTCGGGCTGCTGCCAGCACAGCCGAACATACCCAATGAGATTGTGTCAAAGCCTTGTGAATAGTTGGTACGAACTAATTATTAAAAAAAACTTGAAGGAGAGAATACTAGCCGTATTTTTTTTTCCAAAAAATTGATTTTATAAATTCTCTACATATAGGTGTGGAGCCTGGGGCCGCCAGGGTCCACCCCCAGGCTACTGGTCTAATAGGATTGTGTCAAAGCCTTGTGAAGAGTTTATATGAACTATTTATTACAAGACTTCAAGGGAAGAAGACTCATACTATTTTTTTAAAAGGTTGAATCTACAAAATCTCTAGGGGGTGTTTGGTCGCCCGCATCCCATCGATCAGGGCTCCATAGATCCAATGCTCCCGTGATTGGTTCGGTGAATAAGGGCGCTGGCCAGGATGAAGCCGTGCAAAAGCTGTCGCCGGGCCTGGCTCATTCGAAGCAAAATTTGGATGCGAGAGCGCGTAGGCGGGCGTGCGGCTGTGCGGGTGAAGGCTAAAAATCACTGTGGCTGCTGCTGGATATGGGAGCCAAACACTAAACACTACTAGATAAAACAACCAACCAAACAAAGACCTGTTGCACGTCTTGAACCCCATAGGTCTGCATATCGATCTGGCTAGGAAGGCAACCAACAAACGTCCCCTACATGTATGGACGGAGCCAGGGCAGGGGGCGGGTGGTTGGTGAGGGCCATGCCCCCGCCCCCGCCCTCAACAACACATTACTTGGATCACTGGTTAGTATAGCGACTGTTACCAGAGATACATGTCACTATTGACTAAGTTAAAAATGGGGTTGTTCAAGCGCCCGACAATTTTGAGAACTCAAAGGTGACGGCTTTCTCGTAATACCCATCAAATTCTAAACCACAGGATGACAGGAGTCATCAAATCACTGGATATTCTCACAACAAAAAGCGAGTACTGAGATTCATCAATTCTGTAAATCAGGACTTTTTTTTACGTGTACATTATTGCCTGTCTGAGCCTTATTCGATCTGTTTTAAACTTTTAAATACAACACGCAGGTTTTTCTCTCATTTCTCTCAAAAAAAATCAGTGACGGGCAGTGCACTTTATTTGCACGCTATCGAGTTTATCAGCTTCTGCTTGTCAGCCCACCCTAGATAGAAATGATATATATACAAACAAGGAGAGGGGACAACTTGGCAAGTGGCACAGCAAAAGTGATTACAGGTATGGGCGTAATAATTAAAAACCAAAAAGAAAAGAAAAGAACCTTGACATACGCATCATCCCTCATTTTAAATTTGCACACATATATTTACTCATCATCAGATAATGCAACTTGGAGTTGGAACGTGCGTAACTTGACGACCTGTATTGCGTCTTAGCGTTGCATGCCTACTTTGACGAGGTATATAAATATGCCATGTGAGCATCTTGGAGGAACTGTGCAGGAATCAGGAATGTGGTATGTGCCCATAGTTTTCAGCCATGCAAGGTTCCAAAACCAGACCTTTTCTCTAGGCGTGGTCCATGATTCTTCCAAGGCTCTTATATGGTTAAGAAACCTAGATTATATAGCAGGTTTCTATATGCCTGCTTCCAGGTTGATTCCTGGTGGCATTAGGTTTTAATTAATAAAAATTGACGAGTTTGCGCTCTATATATATATATATTTTTTTTTGAGAAATGTTTGCGCTCTATTTGATGCACATGCATTTTGGATTACTGCAGGGAGCGAGGCCATGCAGTGCAGAGGCCCAGGAAGCTGATGCCGTGGGCCGAGGAGTCGCGGCTGGGCCGCTTGCATCAACCAGATTGATAGTTTGGGTAGAGAGGAAATTTACGTGGTTTCTCAGGTTCTCACTTAGAAAATCCGGAATTCACTTTGGGACATTGTGTTACCACCCCGACTTTGATGAGCTTGCACTCCAAGATCGGTCTTATTCATGGCATATCCATACTCTATTATCATCACCACCATCGTTCCTAAGCACATTTGAAATAGCGATATTAGGTAGTAACAAATTCTTAATTTTATCATTATGCAAACATAGAAACGAGCTCACCTATCTTTAACTTCCATGGGCATATCCACAGGTGTCATGTCCTCATCACTAGTGAACTAATGTTTTGTTTGAGTTGATAAGCTAGGTTACATCACTAGTGAACTAATGTTTTGTTTGAGTTGATAAGCTAGGTTAGTCCACAAGATGGTGTTGAGCAAGGCATTATGCATGGTGGAGATGGTGATGGCCACAAAGATGCAGGGCCTCAACATAAGGAGAAGATGAAGGAGATGGATGGAGATGTGAAGACAAGCCCGAAGGCAAAACCTATAGGGCTTTGTTTCACCGACCAAGGTGCAGTAGGGAAGAGCATGACCAAGTTTAGGATAGATAATAATAACCGTACTATTAAAAGGGGTATCTTGAGCTAATACAGTTGTCTAATGCCACTAGTTGGAGCCTAACAATGCATATGTGTTAGATCTAGTGTTGTGGTGGGGAAGCAAGAGAAAAATATTTGAAAAACATTTTTAAAATGCTAACTTAGTGCTAATAGGTGTTGTTGTCTTGTGGGACACATTTGGGAGTTAGCACATTTAAAAATGATTTGAGAGAGGCGTTGTTTGTAAGGTTTCTGATCTCGCCGGATTTCTCCGTTGGTCCCTCAAGGACAACACCGGAGCTTAGGCCTCTGCGCAAACTAAGTGGTCCGATTCTCGCTTGTGGTTGTCAAGTGGGCCACTAGAATCCAGTGCTCCAGGCCTAGAGGCATCGGAGCTGGCCTAGGCCTTTTCTGTGCACGTTTGACAACAGCGGAAGAAGCACCGGAGTTTTCTGGTGTTGCTGAAAACCTTCTATGAAAGGTGTCCAGAACCACTGGTGGTATGCCTTAAGGGGACCGGAGCTTAGGGCCTTTGCCCTAAACCTTCTGCAGAGCTGCCCAGGGGGCATCGAAGGAGTCCGATGATGCTGGATAAATCGCACCGGTGCTCAGGGTGTGTTAACGGCTATTTTCAAGACTTAAATCTAGCCATTAAAGGTTTGTTTAGGATAGCTCAACTTTTCAAAAAAGTGAATCTGGATCTCAGATTCACCATGGAGCATCTCCACTAGTGGATCTGAGATCCACTAGGAAACCGTTTAGGTAACACAGTAGATCAAGATTCACTCAAGAGCATTTTGATTGGAATTGCCAGATTTACCTATGGGATAGGTCGCACTTGAGAATGTGCAAAAAAATCTTTTCACGGTCTTCTTCCTCCTCCAGCCGGCTTGACGGTGCGCGGAGCGGTTGGCGGCCAGCCACCGCGGGCGCGGCCAGGCGCGGCGTCCGGGGAGGGCGTGGAGCAGCGACTGGGGCTAGGATTGGCTGGACACGGGCACAAGGCGGACGTAGGCGGGCTCGCACGACCTCGCCGGATGCAGGCGGGCCTGCACGGCCTCGCCGGAGTCGCCGGATGCAGGCGGGCTCACATGGCCTCGCCGGGCTTCACCGGGGGTGGGCACGGGGCCGGAGACGTCGGGGCGCAGCCCTTCAGATGCGCTCAGCCATGGCAGACCCCTAAATTTTATAAAAAATCTAATATATTTTATAAAAAATACCCACTACTATCATTATGTAAAAAGCCATAAATAACATCAAAAATCTACATCTAAATAATCTCTTCCATTATGAAACATAATTGAGAATAACCCCTAAATTTGCTTATAAATTACGAACTTCAGCCATATTAAAGATAACAAAAAGCATATGTTTTAATTTACATTTAAGTTACCCACATCTATCATTATAAAATATAAAATAATCCCACTACTACTTGCTCCTCAATGGTTTGAGATTTGACCATTCACGGTTGGTGTAGCTCGTATTCCTCAATATGCCCCGAACCTTGTACACCCTGGAAGAAGGGAAAGGGGCCAGTAGGATGTTTCATTGATTTTATTCGTAAGTTTATTTCCTGCATTCTATTTTTACTTGCGGCGCAATTTGAAAGTCTCAAAGAGAATTGATTTCACTTCTTCCACCGACACTGAAGGGCTCCTCAAGAATTGCATTTTTCACTTCAGCTTCATGTCATCCGACTTTTTTTTCTCTCTTCTCCCAGCCTTGACAGCTGGAAACGTGAAACAAGGTCACGTTTCTTGTTCCATGAACATTATTTCGCGAATAAAAAGTTCTCGTTCTAAAAACATTTAGGTCCCGCAGTTGCATTATAAAATATAGCTCCATGTTCACGTCATCATTTCCTGTTTCCGTTTCCTTCAGGAAACATGAAACATGGCTGCTAAGCTCCCAACCTCACTTCTCTTAGAAAGGTTAATGCTGACTGTAAAGTTCCTTGCAGCCTCTCAGACCACCTATATAATAGTTATCTCTTCTCTATTAATACATGACTCACTTATTTTTCTCATAAAGTTTTTTTTGTTCCTGTGCCTAAGCCGGCTATAAGCTTACAGCTCGCTTCTCCCCCCTCTCTCTCCTCTTAGAGCCTATTATTATATACTTGCTCTTAGAGATGTTTGGGGGAGGCTTGTGCTAGAGATTCTCTCTTTGCTTATTTTGCAAGAAGGTTGATTCGGACCCGAGACCTCCAGGACACAAGTGAAGAAGAAGGTCGATTTCTATGCATCTCATCTGAAACTTTTACCTAAACGAGCATAAAAAAAACACAACAAACAACGGCTTCAAAGCAACATGTAACATCCTACCAACCGTACCACTTCAATAAACTTTGCAGTGAAATATCTCAATTCTATACATTAAGATTAGACAGCATGGCCAGGCAGATGATATCTCATGAACAGTTTTCATCGGATGCATCAACCAGACAAACTGCAATTGCTAAGTATATACCACAATCTAGCAGCAACTATCTTCACAAAACAGATCACATATCATCCTGAAGAACTCGCGATAGCGATACTGACTATGGTAAACAAGATGTATATACCCATAAGGCAGTAGCCCCAAAATCTGGGTACCCGAAACCTAGCCCAGGTGACCACCAACAGGGTGCCCATCAAGCTCAGAAGAAGAAACACAAATGCAACGACAATTCCGACATGGAATTCAAGTACATAAGCTCTGGGATACACTCTTGCTGTTTGTACTACAAGGGCAGTTCCCAATCCAACCAGCATATTGAACATTGGACCAGCAAAGCAGCCAGCAATGGCGAATGTAGGTTGACCAGCCTTGGCTAGTGCCACATCTGCAACAAGGTCTCCCACAGAGTTCCCCCATGCCAAGACTGTCATGCCGAGTATAGCTGGAGGGAAGTCCATGATAACTCCAATTGCAGCAAGGCAGTTCAGGAGCTCTCCAGCCATGGTCGAGATCCAGAAGACACTCATAATAAAAGAGATGAGGGTGCTTGCGATGTTTTCTGTTTCTGGGGCTTCTTTCTCGAAAAGGTAACGGGATAGAGCTAAACACAAGCTAGCAAAAAGCACAACAGACCATAGAGGGAAACGGATTTGAGGGAGAAGAAACACTATTCGGATATCTAGAGGAATGAACGAACTGAAAGAATACAGGACTAAGAGAGGACACAGACAGATATTTGCACTAATGTAAAGTTTGCTCCACTCAGAAGGAAGGGTTGATGGTATTGTAAGCTTCAGAACAAATGCAATGGGCCACTCCCAAACTTCTGTTACCTGCCAGAGGTAGATATACTTAAATCAGTATTGAGAAAAATACAGAGAATGAAAGGAAAATGTTCTCAAACTAAGTATATCTGTGAAGTGGTGCAGTGTGATATATTATATATTATTATAGCATAATACATGATTCATCCCACTCACTCACTACCCTTGCTAAAGCTTCGTGAACTGCAAGAGAGGAGCAACAAAATCTTTTAGGAGTCTTAGGGATCAAGTCTTATGCCTCTATAAATATAGAGGGGCTTATATGAATGAAAGGTTAAGCAGAATTAAGGTAATCCTCATCTGCCTTCTTGCCCCCGTGTACCACACTCTCCTCTCTTGCCCTAGCCCCCACTTTCTTCACCCTCTCGGCTAGGGTTAACCCTGGCCGACCCCTCTGCAATCTGAGAGTGTGACAAATGGTATTTGGAGCCAGCGGGGTTCTTCCATCACAATGGAATCTGATTTGGATCTGTACAGCATGGGCTAGTTGGATGAAAGAGATCAAATAAAAGATGCAACCACTAGTGGTGTAGGCAGCAAAACTCGAGCAGCAAGCACAGCGGGAGCGGACCAAAACTACTCCGATCTATGTTCCAACCCCGAAAAGGGGAGCCACAGTACCAGAGGGACCAATTCTGATAGATCAGCAACCAGTGGAAAGTGAAACAGCCTCTGGTGGATGGGAAGGAAAAACAGATTTCACACCAAAGAATCAGGAGCCAAGGTATGAACACAAGGGTAATCAGAATTATTATAAATGATTGTTTCCAGAATATGGAGTCTACGAACCCTTTTCTATCTCAGATAACACCAGAAAAAGACAAGATGCTGTTAGCATCCTTCCACTTGACAGGTCAAGCCTTGACATGGTTTATGTGCTTAGAAAAGGATGAGAGCACCCAATCATGGCCCAATTTTCTCTCTATCATCAACAAACCTTCGGACCTCTGACAGCAAAAGAACTCGCTGGGACATTTATCAGAAACTCAACTGCATGAATCACTTAAGGAGTACACAGACCAGTTTATGACACAGCTCTCTCGGGTAAACAATCTGTAACAAGCTATGCTATACAAAGCAGGACTGACAGATCTCCTGCGCCTCAAACTGTAATTACACCAACCACCAGACTTGGTGCTAGGGATGAAAACAGTACGGTTATTTTCCGACCGTATTCGAAACCGAATCCGTTTAGAGGGGTTGAGATCTGTCCGTATTCAAGTCCGGATATCCAACATCCGATACCGTATCCGTATCCGAATACTCAAATCGTATATTTATGATGTCGATATCCAATCGTATCCTATCCGACATAGTTGACACTATCCGTATTCGAATCCGAATCCGGACAGAAATATGAAAACAAATGTAATATCGGTGATATCCGTCCGTATCCAATCCGTTTTCATCCCTACTGGTGCCATGGGTCCAAAGAGGCCCGGCAGTGGTGGACCCAGAGGCCCAGAGAAGGGCCAGGGCTGGCCGAGCACAGGAGGGGGGGCCTCCCCCGGGTCCCTCCTCCCAAGGAGGAGTCCACGTCCAATTAGATTTTGAATAAGATGGGAAAGAATAAATTCAGATTAGGAAAGATAGAGTTTGTTTAGGAAAAGGAGAGTCCAAATCTATAAGGACTCTACTTCTAGTTTGCTTAGGGAACATGCCATTGGGAGTATAAATATAGGGGACATGTACTCATATCAGGCAAGCAAGAAATATAGAGGATTATTCCTCAAGCTCTCCTGCATCCCTGCTCCCCTGCGCCTGCCATCTCCAGTGCTGCCATTGCCCCCTGTGCTGCCGCCTGCCGTAAGCCGGCCTCACGCTGCCTTCGCCTTCCTGTCCCTCATCCTCCTACCTCCTTCCCCTACAATCTACACAACCCACCTCCCACAAATATAGTCCCATCACATCTAGTATCTAGAGAACAGGTATCCATGGCCAGCAACAACAACACCGCTCCAAACGCCACCAACGTGAAGGCACTGCTCGAGAAGCTCGTCATCAACACCAACACTCGCTTCGATGAGCTTCAATGCAGCTGGGACAATGTTGACACCCGCCTCATCTCCATCGAGCAAGGCGGCACTAAGTCCACCAAAGACGCCGCCGCCGCCGCCGCCGCTAAAGCCGCTGCTGCAGCCAAGGAGGAGGGCGAACATGCCGTTGCCTTCCCTAGGCCGCCGACTTCCCCTTGCGTACAAGCGACCACAGGCCGCCGTCGCCTGCCCGTCCCTTGTCCTCCTACCTCCTTCCCCTACAATCTACACAACCTATCTCCCACCAGTATAGAAGAACCATCACACTTGGAGACAGCAATCTCTCTGACAGGGAAGTATGCAAGCCGCCATCAGCCTGACACCCCGGATACTGCCTCAACAGACACACAGACTCAGGTTTCACTACATGTTGCAACTAGGCCAACTATGCAACTGGAAATCTGTGTGAATGGGCACTCCCTGTTGGCATTATTGGGCTCTGGATCTACACACAACTACATAAATGCAGATACTGCAAGATATCTGCAGCTCCAGACAATACCAGCACCAGATAGCCTTAAAGTAGCAGTACTTGGAGGCCATCAGATATCCAACGTCAGATCATGCCACAACTTACAAATATCAATTGGGCCAGAGCAATTCACTATTGACTGTTACAGTATACCACTTGGAGATTATGATATCATACTGGGAGTAAACTGGCTAAGTTCCCTAGGGCCAATCATGTGGGATTTCGCAAACTTAACAATGAAATTCTGGAGACATGGGAGGCCAATACTCTGGATAGGTTGTTATGAAACTGTCCATCCTCTTTCCTACTGGATAGCACCAACAACGAAAGGATGCCGAACTCATTAAGGAAGTATATACCTATTACTGCAGCTCAAGGATGAATTGCTTCACAGGGCGAGGAGAGATGTAATGGTCAGCAAAATATATTACTGCAAGAGGGGGAAATCCAAGGTGGCTGGTTGAACTATTAAGGTAGGGCCAGTTGGGCCCTGTGTCATAGAGTTAGGCTTAATAAATTTGAGTTGTAATTAGATTGGATTCTTCCATCTACAAAGTATCAATCTATTAGGAGTCTTAGGGGTCAAGTCTTATGCCTCTATATAAATATAGAGCTTATGAATGAAAGGTTGAGCAGAATTAGGGTAATACCCCTCTGCCTTCTTGCCCCCGTGTTCCCCTTACTGTTCACGCAAGCAAACACACCTCTATCCTCTCTCTTGCCCTAGCTGCGATGCCCCCCAGGGTTAGCCCTGGCCGACCCCTCTCCGGTCCGTGCGCATGACAATTGACAATCACTAGTCACTTATATGCTTCTCAGCTTTCCCTCCACAAAAGTTTCACCTTCTTTGTAGTTGCTCTGTCTAAGCACCAAATACCTAGTTTTTCCTAGAGGAGAAAAATAAAGGGAGGAGCAGACAATAGACATCCTAACTCCAAAACATACTAAAACCGAACATCTAATCTGGCATGCGAGAGTTGGACAAATCGCTCGTCTGTTCATCAACCACTATGAGCTAGCAGATGTCCAAAATACCAGCAAGGATGCTTGGGCATTCACTTGTTCGTGTTATAGCTGATACTGGCAACGTTCGTTCACCCCTCACCCGTAAGCTTGATTGACCAGGTGGGGCTTGGCTTACTAGGGTTGTAAGAACATGTATTGGACCCTAGGAGAGTTGAGTCACTATCCTTATTCCAGTTAGTTCAGCAGCTAATAATCTACAAACTATAAAGAAGAAACTGTTACATGCTTTTGATTTTTTTTCCCTAAACATTTGCTGGTAAGAGCTATGTGTTTGATCGACTGTTTCACATTTGAATCCAGTCAGTAATGTTAAAACCCAAAGTTAAACGTACTCCAGGGAAAAGGGGGGCCAAAGTCAACGAAAAGATGAAAGTTGCAGATAAAGAAATCATAATTTTCAGCATTTTTTCAGGTGAGACTGTTGAATCTGCAGACACCACCAAACAGACTAGGATTGATGTCTCCGTCAAGCAAGTACTACTAGCACATTGGACATTAACAATGACTCACTCAAGTAAGCACACAAACTAACAGCGAGTTGTTGAATTGAATGCATACCTTCGAGAGCAACGCACACAAAGCAGGTTGTTGTTGCCGCCTGTGATCCTCCACTGTGATCGGCAAGTCCACGGCCACACGGCCACTGCCACTCACCATCTCCAGCTCAGCGGCCGCGGCGCTGACCGCCTTCCCCTCCGCACTCCCCAAATCCATGTAGAACACTAGCCCCACAAAGAAGGCATAGAAGAGCACGAGCCCAACAGCCTGCCAGAGGAAGATCTCAGCGCTGAGGTAGACGTAGAACAGCCCCGACGCAGCGACGAGGTAGAAGAAAACGTCGCGCGCGAAGGAGGCCGGCGGGACGGCGAAGGGCGCGGCGATGAGCGCGACGGCGCCGACGACGAAGGCGGAGACGAACGCTCCCGCGGAGAGAATGGCGGCGAGCCCGGCCCTGGGCATCCCCCGGGGCCCCCCGAGCGCCGCGGCGGAGGCGAACGCGTCGGGCGCGCCGTTGCCGAGCGCCAGCAGCGTGACGGCGGCCATGGACGGCGAGAGCCGCAGGCGCGCGGCGAGGCGGGACACCGCCGGGGTGAAGCGCGCCGAGGCCGCGGCGGCGAGGAGGCGGAAGTGGAGGAGGAGGAGCAGCGCGAGCAGCGGGACGGAGAATCGCGCGTCGCCCCGGAGCAGGCACGAGTGGATCGCGGCGTAGTCGAGGAGCGCCGGCGGTTGCGCCAGCGCGGAGGAGATGGCGCAGGTGGACCCCCCCGGGGTGACCATGCCATGCGCCGATGCGGAATGCCGCGCGCGTGGGGGGAATCAAGTGCGTGCGGGGAGTGCGGCGGCGACTGAGAGGCGAGGGAATCTGGGGAGGGAGGAGGTGAAGATGGCAGCCAGCCAGCCCGAGCCCGACAGCGAGTGGGAGCGGCACGGACGCCGACGCGAATAGGCCGAACGCAGCCCACGAGCGGAGTGGACGGCTGCCGACCTCGGCGGTGGTGGTGGGTCCCGCGCAGGTACAAGCGCAACATGGGGTTTGTGGGGCCCGTTAGTTTGACGCGGAAACTGGAACGGTCTGGCCCAAGAGCAGCAGGCTGCGCCCGTTCGGTTTGCAACTTGGGCCCTTTTTTTGAAACTAACTTGGGCCCCTTTTTTTAATGCAACTTGGGCCCTTTTGGGCAGAGTGTAAAACGTCCTGAGTCTGCTGCGCCCGTTCGGTTTGGGCCACAATGCTGCCCTGGTCGTGTCCGAGTTTTGTTTACAGTTTTATTGTCTAGGATATGCACGTGCGCCGACAGTTTAGTTCGGTTTCTTTGGTTTTTTATCAGAAACTTCGGTTTTCTGAAATCCTCTGGGCGATCCGTTTGTCACGGCACAAGGAACCAACAAGTTCAGTGCTGGTTTTTTCAGTTCAGTTTTTGGTTCAAACCGTGCAAGCACAACACAAAGAAGAGAGAAGAAGCACGTCACTCTATCGCTCGCATATGTGCCGCCGGCCATGGTCCCGCAGCTTCGCTGCCACCATAGAGGCGCAGAGGGGGGCCACCATTGACCGTACCCCCATGCCGCGCAGAGGAGTGTGTCATCGTGCGCCCTCGCATTTCCCTGCAGTAGGTCAGCAATGACCACAGAGGAAGAGAAGCGTGCCGCCCCGTTGTTGAACTGAATTGTAGTTTGGGTCTCAATTAGATGGATCAAAGGTGAATTGGTGTTGAACTAAGAGGTATCTAAACATTGGCTAGCAGTGGCGGAGCTCTTCAATTTTGACGCCTAGGGCCGCTATCAAAGCGTATATAGCGCTCGCATCGGGTCAAAATACCGATAGATAACAAAACTAGCTTATAAATACATAAGTTTAGATTATATCTTAATTCCATACTTAAATTCATAACATAGTTGATAGAAACATGAAAGTGGTTACAGAATTACCTAACTAATGATGGTTTGGATTGGCCTCGCATGTCATATTTTCATCAAGAGCATCATATGAACTTGAACATACATACAGCAATGTAATCCATAAAATACAATTGATCATTCTACTGCTGCTGGTAAAATCTGTGTTCCTACTTCTGATTGTGCTTGTGCAGAAGGTGGGATTTTTGACACTGGTTGTATAATTGGCATAGGAGCAGGAGAAAAAAAAAGATTTTAATGTCATGGTCCTTTTCATTGTGCAACTCTATAGACTACAAAAATTGAGATAATCAATTATCATTCATGGAATTTCTAGACTGCAAATTTGATTTGACAATTGGGAATTTGGGATTGGGAATTACCGAGCTCATAAGTCAGAAAGAAGATAGCACAGCACAGGCGGCTGCGAGCTGCGGGCCGGCGTCCACGGCCAGTGCGCCACCGCGCCAGGCCAAGGCTAGCCGATGGGCGGCCACTGCCGTGCTCGCGTGGTTCGGCGCTCAGGCGGTGGCGACTGGCGAGCGAGAGCGGCGGCGGAGGGGATGTGCCTGGGGCTGGGGGCTAGGGCCTCGGCCCTGCTCGGCGAGACTGCGACGGCGAGTCAGAGGAGAACCGGCGCTAGGTCGCGAGTGGAGAGGAAGTCCGCCGCGGCGCTGCACGAAGTCTCCCCAGTTGCCAACTCTGCCTCTCCTCTTTTTTTTCTGGGCTGGAGGTAGGATGGATTTTGGCCCAACGATTAGAGCCAGGCCGAAAAAAACACCTATACTATAAGGGAAAATTTGGGCCACGCTTGGGGCCATGGCCCTAGTTGCCCCAGGCCCAAATCCGCCCCTGTTGGCTAGGGTGGTTGGGGTTAGGGTTCAAGGGTTTACAGAAATAAATATTCATAAATATTTATCGGACAGTGTGGTGTTCCTCTGGACACTCCGCATGTGCATTCCTAAAGGGGTGACTTTTCTGGGTTGGGGTCTCAATGTTCCCGTGGATGATCCAGGTTCCTTTGGACACTCCCCAAGGACATCAGACAGTTTAGGGGAACATTCCGAGTGTGCACTTAAGTTGTGTTGGCTCTAAGTGATCCCACAAACAGTCCGATGTTCCTCTGTGCGATCTATGAGAGCATCGACAAAACATATGTCAATGGTTTGTTCTTCTTGAGCTTTGGTCTAGGGTTTGCGGGTGGTGTTCCCTAGGGATGTGTGCTTATCATCTAGGAATGTGTGGGTGAGGTGTTAGGGTTGTGCAACCTAGTTTTTGTCCTTTCATATAGAGGATGGTACTAGTGATTAAGAAATTGAATCTACTCTTGAGCCGATGCCTAGCTTTGGCTTGGATCTCCTTTTCTTTTTTCTTTTCTTTCTCTTGCTTCTCCCTTTCTCTCTCTAGTTCTTGTTTTCTCCTCCTTGTAGAGATAGGGGGAGAGGGATGAGAGTGAGGAGATGGGAGGAAGGATGATCTGAACCAGTCACCTTGAAGACTTCACTTCGGGCTAACAGGTGGACCTAAGAGGGAGAAAAGGAGGACAACTCATTCTAACTGATTCTGCTGAATAAAAGTTCTAGCGGACGGTCCATCGGAACATCAGACGGGTCAGGAGAATATGAATTTTGGGAACTTTGGATTTAAGATGGAGAAATGGAAATTGGGGTCTTAATACAGCTAATAAGGATTGTAGGAACCACTTGTGCATCTAACTGTTATTGAAGTAGAAATAGATATAGTGACCATTTTCATACACCAATCTAATTAACGCTTGTACATAATAAGCTATAAAAAAAGTTAACATTAGAGCCCGTTTAACAGAGCTCCACCTACTCCAATTTTTTTGGTGAAATTCGATTCTATATGAGAAGTGATTCTATGATTGAATAATGTTTCTCTCTGATTCTCTAAGATAAACTCTATGTACACAGTGACTCTATGCACATAGAGTAAATGAGGAGAAGTTAAGTTCTTTCACTTCCCAACCCTCTAGTTCATTTTAGATAATTAATCACTTCACGAAATCAGTATAGAATCACTTCTCAGCAAGTAACCAGCTATTTGACGGAGCTCTTCATGGATTCAGACCAGAAGTGAACGCTCTGCCAAACAGACCCTTATACACTACCTAGTTTCAGACATCATTGCTTAACATAATTTTTTCGGGTACCATGAACTTATGGATCGGAGAGAGACAAAAAAAAATCTTGTTTGCCTTGCCCTTGCCCTTGCCCTTGCGTGCGAGGTCGGAACTCGGAAGAAGCAACTTGCGTTCTATAACCTCTCCTCTCCTCATCAGTCATCATCTCCAATGGAACACATCATTCTTTGCCTCCTGCCTTTTGCTTGCTAATCGACGCCATCATTCCAAACTTAATTGATGGGGTCGATCACAAGACAAGGCACGCGCTGGCCGCAAACCACAAGATAATGGAGCACGCAATGCATGCATCATGCATGCATGCGGCCACCAGCAAAAAGTGCCTTTTATTAGGAATGAAAATGAAGATCCGGCAGGTGAAGCAGCCAGAATCGATAGCAGGAGGATCGAGGGAGATCAGAGTGGATTACCAACCGATTAGGATTACTACGTACCCTCCAGCACTAATAAACCATAATGAAGACTAGAGTACCTATTCTTTTCTTTTCCGTTTCGTTTCTTTCTCACTTTTTCAAAAGAAAAGAGAAGAGCAGACTAGTTGATCTCTACTCCTACCTAGCCTCGCAGTGCCGGCACGGCCGCATTCATAGCTCACACATGCCCACTGATGGTGAAACGAAAGAAAAAGAGTCGTTGTCCACTGCTTGCGCAAAAGGCAAAGGCACTGAGCACGACGACGACCACCGTGGCTCGCTGGCTCAGCAATGGCGCATGACAGTGCAGCGCTGATCAGGGATCCCAGGATTTCCATTCACATTCCAACGGTCCCAACTACCAACCATGAACCATAGCTTCCCCACTCGGATCGCCGCCATCACTGTCTGACCTTTGACGACGTTGCATTGGCTGTAGACACGTAGGGTTTCGCAAGGTTCAGAGGTTATTTGGATGCCAGCCATAACTCGCAACGACAAAGTGTGACAATGTCATAAACTGTGGCAGATAGAATCGACATCACAAACTATGGCGACAACACTGCAAGTTTTGCCGTGCAGAAGCTACTTTCAGTTCATTTTTGCATTATCGAATACCATTTTTGTCCTACAGAGGATACAATTCTGAGTTTGGTTACAGTCAAATTAATTTAAGTTTGACTGATTTCGTTGAAAAAAATAGCATCAATATTTAAGAGTCCAAATAAATATATAAACATATTTATATAATAATGTTTATTTAGTACTATAAACATAACTACACATATAGTCAGACTTAAAAGATAGTTTGAGTAGGTACTATTTTAGAGCTGTATGGCATTGTTTGCTTCTCTTATAATCCGTATTTTTCAGCTTGTTTTTTAACTGAAATAGTATTTTTCTCTCACAATAAATTAGTCAGAACAGTGTTTCGGCTTGTTTTTTCAGCGAAGCGAACAGGGCTATATTTTTTGTATGCACAGAGCATTTAAAAAAAAAATGCATATTTCAAATGTACTGATCCATTGTTTTCAATAGACTGGTTCAACACGTTACACGAAAATCGTCTACTAGTCAGCCCGAAACGTTGAACCATGCATTTCCCATAGATTGTACTCCGTAATATAAACAAAATATTGGTGTACCAAGTTTTGAGAACGTTGACATATACGACGATGCTCTCTGGCATGGGTCGTCTGGACCGACACCAACAGGCATGCAAATGCAACGTCTCAAACTCTCATCTCTAAAGTGTCACACTTCCGTTTCCTTCGTCAGTTTAAGTATGTTTGTTTTTGTTATTACTGTGCCTGTATTCAGAGGTGGAACCAAAAGAAAGACTTAGAGGGTGCCGAGACGAAGATAAGGCATGGAGCCGAGACGAAGATAAGGCATGGAGATAAAACACTCAACAGCTCCTTCACTTAGAAATAACTAGAAAAATTCCCCGCGCGTGCTGCGGCTATCCAAGAGAAAATACGGATAAATTTGGTTAGCCGCTAACTCCATTATGGAAGTAGAATAGAGGAGATGGAAGGATATGAGAGTTTGATGCTGGACGGAGTCATCATGGAGAAGGTGGAGGGTGAAAATTTGTAATAATGGCTTGGACGCATAATTGAATTGGTGGCTTGGTAAATTAAAGGAACCAAGTGGAGAACAATACGGTGCCTCTTGATGGCTTGGCAGCAATACAATAGTGTTTGAAGTTACTTGTGAAGGGGCTTAGGAGTGCAATTTAGTGTTTGTACTTAGTGACTTGGTGGGGCTCATGTGATGACGTGGCCTCACAAAATCTCAAAGAAATAGATAGTGGAGTTTTGCTTTATAAGAGTATAGGATAAGATTATTGCCGTAATGGCTGCAGCAGGTGCATTCAAGAAAATTTCAGGTGTGACGGGGGGGGGGGGGGCATGGCCTCTGCTAGCACCCCTAGTTCCGCCACTGCATGTATTGCACTTACCTATTTGAGTGTTTTGCATGTACTACCTCCGTTAAAAAAAACTGTAATCCTACCTTTCAAATTTTGTCTAACAAAAGATATATTCTTCATCTTTCAATAGGCTCGGGGACTAAGTGGCTACACTTCACCTGGCGGTGAATGTAGTGCTTATTTCTTGATTTACCCTCCTTATTGACGGAGTCTAAGTGGCTACACTTCTTATAAGGGAAATAATTTTCAAATTTTATCTTGAGCTCCTTACATCCTTCTGGCAAGCTTTATTTGGCTAAGTCCGATGTCTCCTAACCAGTTAAACTGGTTAGCATTAATTTTCACCGCCCAGGTCACAAGTTAAACTGGTTGTCTTCGACTTCCACCGTCCAAGTCACCGGTTAAACTGGTCGGCTTCGACTTACACTGCTCGGATCACCAATTAAACTAGTCAGCTTCACGTCAAACTGTTCGGACTTGTTCAAGACAGCGTTGCTCAAAGTATACAAGGCGCTCGAGAACTAGCTGTGGGGGTATGGCCCCCGGTATCCATAAGACAAGATATGAGCCGCACCATCAGAGGTGGTCCAACCCACAAGATCAAGACGTGCGGCGCACGGCACTGGTCGGCGTGCACCGTAAGGCTACAATAAAATATTGTATAATACCAAATAAGATATTTTCTTTGTAACCCTACCCCTCTAGCTAGAGCATATAAGGAGGGACATGGGTCCCCTAGTGGATATCCCCATACGGATCTAGACTTAGCCTAAGGCATCTGATAACACGCAATATCATATAATAGCCAATACAAACCAACAGGCCACATAAATAGGGTATTACGTCTTGCTGACGGTCCGAACCTGTCTAACTCTTGTGTCTCTATTGCCTTCTTGTTCTTGATTACGCGTACCTTTGTCGATCAATCTACCTTTGTGGGATACCCCTCGGAGGACTGCCGACGATATTCTGTCGACAATACACAAAAGTACCATGTCAACTAGTGGGACCCACCCTGAGTAAAACAGTCTTTCACTCATTTCGTATGGCCTTAAAACTGCTGCACGCGGACTAAGGCCCTCTACTAAAGTTTAGTCCTTATCACATCGGTTGTTTATATATTAATTTAGAGTATTAAATATGCACCAGTTACAAAAACTAATTGCACAGATTACGACTAATTTACGAGATAAATCTATTAAAACTAATTAGTGCATGATTTGACATTATGGTGCTACAGTACCGTGTGTTACCGATGGATTAATTACGTTTAATAGATTTTTCTCGTGAATTAGCTACGGCTTCTATAATTAGTTTTATAATTAGCTTATATCTAGTTCTACTAATTAGTACTCGACATTCGATGTGATAAGAAATAAACGTCTTTGGATTAAAACACCCCCTAATAAAATCGGACACAGGCCTCTCGTCCACTCATATTCGTCGTCTTCCATAACACTCCCGTACAAGCTCCTTCTTCAGCTGACTGCTGTGTTGGATGGAAGTGAACTATATAGGTGTATTATATGGTCATTTAGCATCGTTCCTTGGTATCCATCCTCGGTCCTACAATTGCTGTTTTTATGGGACGAAAGGAGTATAGTTTAATTTCTCAACTTATTCAAATGTAATTTAGTTGCTTCTTGTTGACTCTTACTCTTAGCGTCCCTATGTCGAGGGTAAAAGGCGTTTTCATCTACGTACAACTTGAAACCGTTATATGATACGGGATAGACAGCAGTGGCACCAAAGAAATGAAAATTTTATGAGATGGCAAGTGAAGAAGGATTTTCTTTTCTAATGACAAATAAGGCAGGTGAACATTTTACAGTGGCAAATAAGATATACTCCCTCCGTTCTAAATTATAAGTCGTTTTGACTTTATCCATTTTGACATGTATCTAATCATATGTTATATCTAGATACTCCATTCGTCCCATTGAAAATGTCGTTTTTTGCTTTTAGACTTTTTGTTTGACCGTTTGTCTTGTTCAATTTTTTTATACAAATAATAAAATAAATAAATCATTATTAAAGTATCTTTAATGATAAAATAAGTCATAACAAAATAAATAATATTTATATAAAATTTTTGAATCGTACGAACGATCAAACGAGAAGTCTAAAAGTCAAAAACGATACTTTCAATGGGACGGAAGCAAAATACATGTAAAAAAAAGTCAAAACAACTTATAATTTGGAAGGTAACATTCTTGAATAATTTTTCGTATTACATAGACTTGATGAGACGCGCGTCGTCAAGACTCAAGACGGAGCCGAACATTACACGAGGTGCCACTGCCAGCGTGCGTGGACGAGACGGCATCATGGTGTCATTTCGTCGTTGCACTTGCACGTACGGGTATCGGTCCCGTTTCGTATCATCATCATCGTCATCAGCTATCAAATACAACGGCCGACCGACCGACCGAACGAAAGCTCGGTGGCTTGTTTGCTTGGCTTGCGTACTAAGCACAAAACCTCAGACCACCACCGCCTTATCATTCCTTCCTTGCTTGCCTTCCGTACCGTCGTTTCCTTTGTTACGGTGCAATCTTGACAGTTTGTTGGCACACATCATTCGTTGCTTGCCTCCCCAAAGCAAAGAACTCCTATAACTAACTAACTAACCAACTAACAAATCGATGCCGTCATTCCAAACTTGGCGCGGTATCACAAGTCACCAACGACAAATCACAACGACCAAAGGGATGCAATGCAACTATACTCGCGAGACTAGCAACAGCACATAGTGCCGTTAAGTTTCCGATTTGAATCGTTAGCTATTCTACTACGTTTTATAATCAACCAGCCACTAAAAGGAACTTTTCATGTGACTAGATTAACTATTGGTCAAATAGATTCCAAAATCACAGACGCTTTAATTATATTTTTGGATACCTGGTTACACCACGTTCTAAAAAACCACTATATTATTTTAACATGACTTGCTAGATTAGATTGGGTGTTTTGTGCAGCTCCACAAGCTGCTCCACTAGCAGCTCTATGTCCGCACGAACTAAACGGTTCCTCACCAGCTCCCGCTTCGCTAGTTAAGCTGCGAGGAACCTGCTAAGAGATGCCCACGTGAAGATAGCAGCAGGAGCCAAAAGTATCACAGCTCTCCCGCTCTGATGGGCCCAACGTGGTTATAGGCTCTGTTCGCTTGAGTTATGGTACAATGTCTTTCTCTCACAACTAATCAGCTTCAGCCGGTTTATCAACCGCAAAGCCGAACAGCTCCATAGTCGGATTTGCCCTGTGAACACGTTGGCGCGGGTAGCGTGAGGGCATGGCGCAGCACGAGGAGGGGTGGAGGAGGAAGTGGACAACGAGAGGAGGTGGGTCCGAGGGCAGCGAGGAAGATGATAATAGAGGGAGATGATGTAAATATTTGAAGAAAAAAAAGAGAAAAAAGGAAAAAAATAGAGAGAGAAAAAAGATAAAGGTATTATCAACATTACAATATGTATTTTATCTAATATTTTATCAGCACAGTGTTGGCTCCACTGTGGCTCCACTAGCGGAGCTGTTAGTGGAGCCGAAGAAAAAAAAACTGCTCTACAAATAAACAAAACTATACCAAACAGGACTACTCTATCAGTCTATGTTTCAACTAAGTCAATTTTTCTCCAAATAGATTACTATAAAAATATATTTGCTACCATAAATGTTAGTACAATAGGAGATTTTTTTTATAGATTTAGTTAGGTTTGAAATTGATTGATTTCTTAAAAAATAGTCTTTTTTATGAAGGGAGTAATACTATCTTACTAACTGTTACTCCCTCGGTTCCAAATTAGAACAGAGGGAGTATATCTTTTCTCTATTTTTTTATTTAAAAACCATATGCAGAACGAAGAAGGTCCAACTGCCCAAGTCTCCCCGTTCTTTACGCGCCCAACTGCAGCACTACTGTACAATGGTAACGGTAACAAGAAGAAAAGAAAACTGCAGCTCACTAACCATAACCGTGATCATTAACTGCCGTAAGGGAAAATGACAGCGCAGCCATTATGACTACCAAATGATTTCCAATCACAGATTAAAACCCATTATTTTTATTATTATTGTACATAACAATAACAAAGGAAGCAAAGCAGCAACCGATTCGCTCGCCCCACTTCCAATCGCTCGTAAATCCGGGCGGCGCCCACCTCCACCTCCGCCTCCGCCCGCCGCCACCCTCTCTCCTCTACTTCCCCGCACGCCGCACCGCAGGCCGCACCGCACCGCTCGGTCCCGGACCCGCACCGCTCTCCTCGGACCACCCACTGGGCACGCCAGTTGCCGACGCGCCAGGCAGGGGCGGAGGCCGTCCAGGGCGAGAGAAATCCGCGCCTCGTCCCCCTCCTGCCGCGCGGGATTTCAGTTCCGGCCGCTTCATCCCCGGACCCGGAGGCAGGCAGGGAGGCACGCGGCGGCAATGCTGCTAGGCTCGCCCGTGAAGCGCCTGCTGCGGCGGGCGGCCAAGGGGCGGCTGGAGAAGGCCGAGCTGGCGGGGCTGGCCGCGGCGACGGCCGCCGCGCTGCTGCTGCTCCTCCTCTGCGCCGCCTCGCTCCGCTGCTCGGCCGCCGCGCTGGTGGCCGAGCACGGGAGGCTCTGGGCCGGCGGGGTCTCCATCGCGGCAGCGGCGGCGGCGGAGGCGGATGCGGCGGTGGATGTGGACAAGCGGCCCGTCTCCGCGCCGGCTACTGCATCGGCGGGGAGTGGTGGCGACGAGGAGGAGGAGTGCGACCTGTTCGACGGGGAGTGGGTCTGGGCCGGCGGCGGCGGCGGCGGGTACCCGCTCTACGACTCCAGGGACTGCCCGTTCCTCGACGTCGGCTTCCGCTGCGCCGAGAACGGCCGCCCCGACGCGTCCTACACCAAGTGGCGCTGGCAGCCGTCGCGCTGCCATCTGCCCAGGTTCGTTGCGTTGCTTCGATCTGCTGCTATCTTCTTCTTCCTTGCTTCAGTCGTTCCATGTCCGCCATCTCCAGGATCCGGAGATTGGTTTGCTAAGCTTGTTAGAGCGGAAGAAGCGTGCGTGGGCATACTACTATCTCCGTGCATTTTTTTTTTGTTGATTTTGTTGAAACTTGAACCAGTCTAAATTTGGTGCTGCTACTTCAGACTTTCAACGTCCGTGCAGTGTTTGTTCAATCTTGAACTAGTCTAAATTTGACACTGCTACTTCAGACTTTCAACGTCTAAGAAAAAAAAATCGTAGACAAGGCCACAAGGTCACTCTCTTTCAACGTCTAAGAAAAAAAAAAACTAGACAAGGACTCTCCACATGAGATGTGGTTATGTGGGTCAGTCGATGCGCGTTGCGAAACTTAAATTAGATCATTGGAGTATATATAATATACGACGAACTAGACCACCACCTCACCTTGGGACTACCTAATGCCCTTTGCTTGCCACTCGGTCTAACAAATATGGTTAGTCCTAGGAATGTGGGAAGAAATATAATGCAGCGTGTCATGCTGTTTCCATCTTGCAACTCGTGGTTGGAGGGTGGTCTCTTCATGCTATTTCTTGACCCATCATTGTTCCTTATAAAGCATTTCAGTGGGCCTGTGATTATGTTCAGTTGCCTTTGTTGGCACAACAGTTTGTTGCTTATGTACCTTGGTTCTGAAATGAACCCAAAATCTAATGCCACCTTCACAACTGCACTATATTCACAAGCTAACAATAAGTATTGATGGTGTTTGTTGCATGGTGCTACCAACAGTGCTAGAGATGTTGACTCATCTGTCTCCAGGAATAGCTAACTCACAACGGATAATACCACTTTTTTGCATCTGCCACCCTTAATTGGGCATGAGCATGCCTTCAGTGTGTACTGCTGATTGTGACATTTAGTTGGATTGTTTTGCATGTTTAGGATGTTCTGAAACTGAAAGATTATACCTACTGATTGTGATAGAGAATTTAAAGTGGAACTACAGTAATCTTGGTGGGCAATTTACAGCATTTTCAGAAGAATAGCTTCCTATCATCAATTTCTTTCTAGTACAAGCAGGTTCATGGTTTTGTGGCCTTGTAAATCACCTCAATCTCTGATTCTCTAGGGTTTGTGGTTCATAACTGAAGAACAATCCGGAAGATCTGCATTACCACTCTAGCATAATCGATATTCTTTTTCTCTGACTTGGTCATATTCTTTCTTTGATTTGTTAGATTTGATGCCAAAAGCATGCTGGAGAAGCTACGAAACAAAAGAGTAGTTTTTGTTGGTGATTCAATTGGAAGGAACCAATGGGAGTCTCTACTTTGTATGCTCTCTAGTGCTGTTCATAACAAGAGCTCTATCTATGAAGTTAATGGGAGTCCCATCACAAAGCACATGGGTTTCTTGATCTTCAACTTTAGAGACTACAATTGCACTGTGGAATACTACAGATCCCCTTTTATAGTCCTTCAAGGCCGTCCACCAGCAGGAGCCCCTGAGATTGTTAGGTACACTATTCGAGTGGATGCAATGGATTGGATGTCTGACCGGGGTAAGTGGAAGGATGCTGATGTATTGATCTTCAACACTGGGCATTGGTGGAACAATGAGAAAACAATCAGGGGGTAAGCATAACTTTGTATCACACTGATTTTTGCATTCAGCTAGTTCTCATGTCAGAAATAGCTATATGTTTTCAAGATTTTTTGCAATATTGTTTTGATTAGTTGAAATGTGACACCATGTTTAAGAGATTCACCTTTCAACTTTTGTTTCCTACAAGATTCAGTGTCTAGTTATCCACATCATCTGGCGATGACAAATTCATGCATATACTCTTGGAGAAGATTATATCCTGAAATTACTAAGAATATGGCATGCTGGGATGGTGTTACGATTTTCTGATCACCACACTACCACAGTTGAATCTTATGCCCATTTGAAGCTAGGTTTGCTGACTTGCTGTTTTGTTCTTTTTTATCAGGGGTGCCTACTTTCAAGTAGGTGATGAGGTCAAAATGGGCATGACTGTTGCATATGCTTACAGAAGGTCGATACAGACATTGTCCGATTGGCTTCACAAAGAAGTTAACACAAGCAAGACTCATGTCATCTACCGTACATATGCTCCTGTGCATTTCAGGTCTGTGTAATTACCTACTTACACTTACAAGTGATCACTCCCCTCATCTGGTTGTTTTTATAATTATTTGACAATGTTTGAGATCATTTATATATGTTCTGAACTTAATCATCTTATTGCAAAAAGTGATTGAATCCTTGAACAGTGCATGCCTTTATTTCTTCGCTCTATTGAAAAATCCATGGATGTACATGAGTAAGATATGCTTTTAGTGATATGTTACATTGCCTCTTTGACCAGAGCAATCTGTATATGGTCTGCAGAGGTGGTGACTGGAAGACTGGTGGGAGCTGTCACTTAGAAACTCTTCCAGACGTGATGCCAGTGAAGTCCCTGGATGAATGGGCTGACTTGCTTCAACCTGTGGATGATTTTCTAGGGAGCAATCTCGGATCCAAGTTGGTTGGTTTAGACCTGCTTAATGTGACGAGAATGACAGCTCAGAGAAAAGACGGTCACCTCTCAGTATACCTGAGCCCTTCAGGACCTGTGCCCCGCTACAAACAGGATTGCAGCCACTGGTGCCTTCCTGGAGTCCCTGATACCTGGAATGAGCTTCTCTACGCCCTTGTCATGATGAGGCATAAGAAGATGGGTCAGAATGCTTCCCTTGCTGGCACTAGGACACCAAACACTGAAGAGGGAGATGTCTTCAGCTGATTATCATGACAAAACAAGCTTCATAGTCATCCTGGGCGATGAGTCGATGATAGCTGCTGTTTCACATACCAATTAGGATAGGATGCCAGAGTGGCGAAACATATTTTTGGATCATGGGTGTTGTTTGCAGGAAGCTGCATACCGCCCTGCTGTGCTGTGTTTGCATATGGTGAGGTTAGTGAATAGCTGAGCTAGAGGTCAATGGTAGTATAGCTTTCTGTGGTGAAGGCAACTTGTATGGCTCATCGAGCGGTTATTGGAATTAGCAGTGGTGTACGTAGGTAGGGTCGCTACAGCGAATGATGTAAATATATGTAGCTGCGAAAGTCGGGGTGGCTTTAACTGAAGCTCACTGCAGTTACGAGGTGCATGTGCATGTGATTCAAGAATTTCTAAGCTGTACGGAGTACAATTGTTGCTCAACGGCTCGACTTCCATGCTCGTGGTTTCATTTTGTGCGTGCCTGATGACTTACATTTCAGTCCGTCAATGAACTGTCAATTGAAGTTGTCATGTTTAGCTGAAACTCGGTAGCAGGATTGGTAACTATATGGAGAAAAGCAATACAGAAAACAGAACTAAGCAGGATAAGAGCCATGATGAATAATTTGTTGCAAAATTCATAGTTTGCAATGCACAATTACATAGAGCACCAGATTGATGGTCACAATCACATTGATGCAGGATAGCTTCGTGCTGTCAGTCTGTTGGCACTACACAGGAGCTCAGCGATGCCAATATCAGCAACGAATCGCGACCCCCCCCCCCCCCCCCCCCCCCCACCACCACCACCACCACACACACGGAGAGAGAGAATATATAATATCAATACTTTCAGAACACCTAAGTACTTAGCATTGTAGAAGGTAAATGTGTACTGAGTTTGGTATTCCAGTATCATCGTTACATACCAAACAATCAGTAATGCATCCACTTTGGAGTTTGCTGCTATGTCTCTTGAACCAGATGCATGGAATCACAAGCAGCAAATGCTGTTAACCAACCGAAGGGTCAGGACGTTTAGATGATCTGATTTTACCCCTGGGCATCATTATGCAAGAAAATGCAAACCTTCTGTGGTAGCCATTAATTCGCAAATTATTTTCTGCTATAACATAACTAGGACTGAAAACAAGATAGCTTTACCTGGGGCTAAATTCGAAACTGAAAAAACAAGATAACATTTCTCTAGAGGATTTCATCAAACAAAGAGGACCAGGAAGCTGAACTAGAGCATGAAACAGACAAAGCACTCCGGCCAAATTACATGTCACCAAAAGATGTATTGGCACAGAAGATAATTGAATTCATCTGAAATAATGCTCATTTCTTTACTAATAATGCTCATTTCTTTACTTTCTCAAGAAAATGATACTTTTTAGGCAGGGACCTCACATGGTGCTGATATTCCTCTCTTGAAAAAATTGATATTAGCAAGGACGTAGTGGAAACCTCAAGTGACAAATTCTTCTCATCAATTTTGGAAAGGTAAGCCCCAGCCCTGCTTATGTCACCTCTACGCAACAGTCTCCTAACTAGAGCATTTAGCAAGCGTGAATTCGGAGCACAACCACTATTTTCCATTGCTGAAAACAGATTGTCGAACTCTTCTAGCAACCCTTCTTTTACAAGGTTTTCCATAATTATGCGATATGTCACGATATTTGGAGCTAAACCATGGGCAGAGATAGCAGTGAACAAATTCATTGCATCTTCCTTTCTGCCACTTTTGAGCAAAGAATTGATCATAATATTGAAAGTAATCATGTCAAGTTGAAAATCCTTAGAACACAAGCTCTGAAACATTCTTAATGCGTCATCAACACGATTATTTTTGCAAAGCCCATTTAGAATTATGTTACATGTGCAAATGTTCCACTGTGTTCTACTTTTGATCATATTGAGATAGAGTCCCTTTGCTTCAGAAAATCTCTTGGACTGAAATAAGCCATGCAGCATCACGTTATAAGTGACAGCTCCAGGCCTTACATTGTTGCTCAACATTTCTCGGAAAAGTCTACATGCATCATCTATCCTGCCAGCTCCACAATAGCCATGAAGCAAAGTATTATAGGAAAAAACATCAGGTTTTAAGCCAACCGAGACCATAACATCAAGTAACTTCATGGCTTTATCCATCACACCAGCTAAGCAATAGCTATCTATTAATATATTATATGAAATAACATCAGGCCTCACACCTACATGTACCATCAAGTCAATAACACTTTGGGCTTCCATGATCTGTCCTTCTTTACATAGGTTACACATTATTGTGCTGAAGAATACTATGTCAGGACGAATTCCTTGATCCAACATTTCAAAGAGTAATTTCTCAGCCTCCTCCCATTTGCCAACGCTGCACAGTCCATAAGTTAGGGAGTTAAGAACAACGATGTTTGGAGTCACTCCTTCATTTACCATCTGATTGAATGTAAGCATAGCATCGTCCACTCTGCCGACCTTGCACAGTGAGTCTATTAATGCTCCATAGTCGAATGCACCAGGACTCAGTCCTTGCTGACTCATTCTGTTAAAAATACGCATTGCCTCATCTATCATACCACCTTTAGCATATGCACAGAACACTATGTTGAAAATGTGATGGTCAGGTGAAATATCATTTCCAATCATCAAGTCTAGGAGGTTCTGCATATCAGCAAGAGCTCCTTTGGCAGCATACCCACGAAGCAGAATGCCATAGGTAATTTTTTTTTACGCAATGGCAGGAGCTCTGCCTTTCAATTAAGATAAGGAAAGAGAGTTTATGTACAAGCAAAGAAACTACAAATGAGGGTTTAAAGCCCCACAGCCCAAGGGGAAACAACGGCTAAACATAAGCAAAAGCTCTCTTCCTTTGCTCTATGTCTTCCTTTATTCTTGCAGCCACTTGTGGCGCCGTTTCTATGGCGTTGTTGAAAATTCTCCTGTTTCTCTCTTTCCAAATATTCCAAAAGGTATAGATTACTACCCTGTTTAGTCGTCTACGTTCAGATTTGGGCACTTTCCTTGCTGCCTCTTCCCACCATGCTCTGATGTGGATGGGTTCAGCCTGGGGTTGTTGTTGAAGCTGAGTGAAATTTTCCCAAGAGAGGATTTGATCCCAAACCGCCTTAGCAAAAGGGCAACATAGACATAGGTGGAGGCCGGTTTCCAATGGACCGTTGCATAGCACGCAGTGTTCTCTTTTGTAGGTTGTGCGCCGTAAGAATTTTATCTTGCACCCAAATCCAGGCGAAGATTTTGCATTTGTTCTCCACTTGAGCTTTCCAAATGAGTTCAGCACGGAACAAGACGAGGGAGCCTTTGAATTGAATTCTGTAAGCCGAGCGGGTGGTGTAAGTCCCATCCTGGGTCCAACGCCAGGTAATTATATTGGGTCTTATGCCCTTCCGAATCATAGAATCAAAAATCATTCTAGCTTCTGTGCATTCTCCATTTTTGCAAAGATAGTCAAGCAGTAAACTGTAAGTAACAACATTTGGCTCATGACCATGTGCAGACATTTCTTTGAGCATTCGAACCACTTCTTTCCTCTGCCCCATAGAGCAATATCCATGGATTAGACAATTATATGTCTGAGTATTTGGCTTAACACCTTTACAGATCATCTGCTGAAGGATACCCTCAGCCCTGTCAACTGCTCGAGCTTTGCACAGACCATCGATTATCGTCGTGTATGTCACAACATCAGGCGAAATTCCCCGATCCGACATTTTCAGAAAAAGGCTGTAAGTCTTGTCCACTTGACCGTCTCTACAGAAACCATCGATGACGGTGCTGTACGACACCGCACCTGGTGGGCAGCTTGTATCTCCATCATCAGCCATCATGTGGAGCAGCTCCAGCGCCTCCTCAACTCTCCCTTCGTTGCAGAAACCCTTGAGAAGTATGGCGTAGGAAAATTCATTGGGCGTACAACCAAACTCGGGCATCCGTCTCAGCAACACGTCCATGGCCTCATCCACCCTCTTCATGTCGCAGAGGCCTTTGAGCAGTTGGCTGATCACTACGCCATTCACCCTCCAGCCCGTCTTAAGGACGAGGCCAAAGGCAGCGAACCCAAGCTCCAGGCGGCCCAGGCGGCAGAAGCAGCCAATGATGATGCTGTACGTGCAAAGATCCGGACGCACCTTGTTGCCGCCACATGTGCGGGTCATCCGGTTGAAGCGGGAGACGACGAGTTCCGAGGTGGAGGAGGAGCCCCGGGCGCGAGAAACAACGTTGAGGAGGTGGTTGAAGGCGAAGACCGAGGCGGGCCTGGCGTGCGGCAGCAACTCGTCGAACAGCTTGAGTGCGTCGTCGAGGCCGAGGCTTCCCGAGCGTGCGCGGCCGGCGATGAGGCGCTCCAGCTCGGAGCACCGGTCCCGGGCGGCGCTCACGCCGCGGGACATGCTCACGGGGTGCGGGGGCGGGTGCGGCTACTGGCCCGGCGACGAGTTGGACGGGCCGCGCCAGCGCTGCATACGGCTCCGGATCGGCGAGGGGACTCACTCGACCAGTGGGGACGGGTAAGAGCAGCGTGCGCTGCGCCGTGGAGCTGGTGAGGGACGGAACGGAAATGGCGGCGGCGTGTTCGTGAGTTGGTTGGCGCCGCCGCGCCGGCGGGGCGACGGGGGTCGGGTGCCGTGGACGCTGGGGTTGGCAGCATTTTCTTTTTTCTTTCCCTCGAGATATGTGGCCTGGCTGTGATTCCTTCTGGCTTGCCTGGTGAAATTCAAATTCAAAAGATATTCGGCCAAAGTTATCCAGGAGCGTAGTGGCAATGTATGTTTTTCTAGTTTCTACCCAGTTTCTTAGGACAGTACATTAGCATTTAATTATTTTTTCCCTAAAAAACCCCCAAAAATTAGAATGATAATGTTGAAATTAAGGAAGAGATGGCCAAATGATTTTTTATAAAAAAAATATATTGTCACGAGAACCAAAATATAAAGAGGTACAATATGTAGATAATAAAAAAAGACATATGATTACACAACATATTATTTTAAAGAAATCATTCACTATAAATATATTTTTGTAGTCAAACCCTTGCAACTTTTTCTCTGTGTGTGAGAAAACGGTTTCAGCTTTGACCAAATATAATATATATATATATATATATATATATATATATATATATATATATATATATATATATATATATATATATATATATTAATATTTATAGTGTATAATTAGTATCATTAGATAAATCGTTGAATCTATTTTTTTAATAAAATTATTTGGAGAAACAAATGTTGTTAATATTTTCTACAAACCTAACTAAACTTAAAATCATGACTTGACAAGCATAGAAACCGTGTGTCATATTTTCTATATGTTGAAATTGTCCTTATTCACTAAAACGTTGTATGGTTCACATTGAGTCAAGGAAAGAATGCAAACTATACTTCGGCTGTCCGTTTATGACCACATTGTTCAAACGTAAGCACAATTAATACAATTTAGGGAAAATTGGTTTTATAGCGTCGAAAGATCACAACATTCGAAAAAACCATAGAAAGACATCCGTTACGTAAAATACCATCAAAAGATTGGACAATTACCTTCAAATAGCATTCTGTCACGGTGGCCGCTTTTGCCGTGAATTCTTCCATTGAGGCACATTTGTTCCCCATTTCAGAGAAACAGAGCACACAGGCCGACGTAAGGGCACAACCCGATTCGCCCTGGAGAGGGCACAATGGCCGTGACGGACCAGCGGGCGGCCTTCGTGGTGGCCGAGCGCACCTATCGATGTCAGTGGCGTGGCCTGATATGGCTCATAGGAGCATGACCCCATGCCCGCGCGGCATGCAACACGGGAGACGGCGGCGGCATGCAGCAATGGCAAACCCCGCGACTACAAGGTCGGCGTGGGTACACGTCAGGTGCGTGGGGGTGCTAGAGGGTTTGTTTTGGGCATGGCTTGTGCAGGTTTGAGTAAGAGCGATGGGGCGGCTCACCATGCGGAAAAACAAGCGTCTACGATCGGCGTCGAGCAGGACGGTGGCTGTCACAGAACCGACCAATTTATAAGAGCACAAGTACAAAAACAATCGCCGAAACGATCAAATTCTCGAACTTGAGCCCATATAAACCCGGTAGTCAACCGAAATCTCGAAGGATTTCAACCAACTTGCATACAACCAAGATCACAGTAATCCAACATAACATATCGTACGTTACAACATTTCGCAGATGTTCGCAAATAGATTACATCATCACAGAGTCATTGTTATTACAAAATAAGTCTTGTAAAACATGCGGAAGCAAATAGTTTAACTCACACACCGAGTTCAAATACACATACTGGTTGGTTGATCACAGACCGCAAAAGCATTCAGATAAGAGAGAGGAGATCATGCCCATGATCTAGTCCTCATCACCCGCCGGGTGGAGACAATACTTGCAGAATCCCTGATATAGGAGGTCATCTGCAACAAGAGGGAATAAACCCTGAGTACGGGAATGTACTCAGCTAGACTTACCCGTCGAAAACCAAACAAATGACACCAAGGATTATGCATAGCTTAATGTAGTGGAGCTGGCTGACACTTTCTTTTTGCAGAAAAGCATAAGTAATAATGATCAACTCTTAACCTGAACTAGCAGTGACTTTTTAGCCATTAACCTGTCATCTATATTAGCACCTGTACTAAGCAATCATTTTATTAGGGTGCAAACATTAATAACCATATCAGGTATTCATTGTGGCAACCTTATCATCATCCATTTAACCATATCGTTAAATTAATTGAATCTACGTTGCCGCTGCTCAGTCAAGTTCTCACTATCCGGGAGAGACGGCGATTCGAATCGATTCCTATCCAGCTAGAGGGGTATTCCTAAACACAAACCCTGCTTCCTCCGTCAGGGTCGCAAACAAGTCACCTTTGGTACGATTCAGGAGTCGCGAGTCCGAACAGATCGACATTCTCAGAGACCCACTCTGCCAAGGTTGTTCGGGACTCTAACCCGCCTTGGACTTATGCCAATGGCTCTCCGCACATCCTTACTACCTCCAGAATGTCGCCACTGCTCGCGTCCCCGGCCTGAGTCGAGCTACTAGGCTTCGCGGTCGGAACGACTTATCCGGCCAGCTAAGTGTTAGGCTGCGTTCAACATGACATGAGGACGTACAGCGTATCGGTCCTTAAACGACTCAGACGGAGTCACTATGTTCAAACCTACACAAGACCCCGCCCGGTCTTAATTCATTATTCACATGGTTCTTTTCCACGATAGCAAATATAGCCAACCGTGATCCACCTCATCCTAAAGCTCGCAGGTGACAGGAAATCACCTGACTTCTACCGCACTAAGCATGGCTAAGCATTTAACCCGTCCTGAACTTAAATAGGATTCCAGTGCGATATCTGGACAAGGAAGGATATATAATGCAGCAATTGGTTCCAACCAATTCCTATACTTAATGCATCATCAACAATAAAAGATACTCAATGTATTTGTGAAAACATAGGAGGCTTAATATGCTCCGGGGCTTGCCTTTCAGGAATGAGGAAGGCTGGTGGTCAGGGCACTCGGGCAATTCCTCCGCGGCGACTGCTTCGTCGGTTTCCTGCACCTTGGGTTCCTCCTCCTGGTTGGCTCCCTCGAACTCCAGCAACGTCACTCCCTCTGGCACACCTATTGCATGAATGCGCAAGATAAATATCATGAATGCACATGAACGAATGTCAGGGATGCTCGGGGAATGCACATGTTCGCTGTAGTTTGCATATTCCAACTTAAGCCCTATTCACATCACTTTACTTACCCAGTTTATACAACCTAATGTATAATTGCTCATCTTCAGTTAATGACCTAGCACCTGCACCTAAGCATATTCTCAAGTTAGGCTAACCCCTAAACAATCAATGAGAACATTGCACAAGCATACACTCAAGCATTTGTATTACCAAATGGAGACTAAGTATCGGTACAGTAAACTAGCCATAACTAGAGATTTATAAATCCAAATGATATGCAACAAGACAATCTGGAAAGCTTATAAAATTGTCTACAAAACATTTTCAGACCTCAAAGCATGATTCAAACCTTTACCAGGTCGAATTCATCAATCAACAGAAGTCTATCCTCACAAGGCAGAGAATCAGCAAAAACTGCAACCTAACTTTAAACAGCTGTAGTTTCTAAACTACTAGGCCAAATGCCCTCAAATTTTGACAGGAGCTAGCTACCTAATTTATCTACAACTCTTGTATTCAACTCATTCACAGAAAACCAAATTATCATGGGGAGCTTTCTAAAGTCCCCAGATCTGTCCAGAGGGACATGATGCAAACAATTAATTATTAACTTATGATATAAACACTTAATTGGACAAAACTAACTTTACTGATATATCACACATATCACAAGAACACCAGAAAGTAGGGTGTCCATCACCAAAATATTTCTTTTAATACCTTTCTTAATTTATTTAATTAATTAGGGGAAATAGTAAACATATATGAAAACTGCCCCATTAATTCTACAAAAATTACAGTAGACACTACATGCTCTAAATAGACTACCATAAAAATTTCACACCATTTGAGTAAGTATTACAACCTACACAAAAATGGTAAGGCAGAATGGCTTAAAATGACATAATTAGGAAACCCTAGTGAAAAGTGTCAAGAAACAGATTTCATATTTTTCCTTGCATTCTTAAGGTACTGGGATACTCTCCAACAAATTTCATAGTCAATGGATTCATAAATAAATTACTAAAATTCCCACAAGAATCATCCAATGATAAAAGGAAAATCTATAACTCAAAAACTACACATGCAATGACTCTCAAATTTTAACCAGAGCTTCTACTAAGCAATACTAGCTTACCCACAAAATTTCACAATTTTTGGATCACAGAAACTCAAGATATGATTTAAACAAGTTTGCATGCACTCAAAAACACTTTTTAAGTTCCTATTTAATTCATCCAAAATTTCTACAAAATGTGCTCAAGATATATTTTTCTTAAATACTAGACCTAACTGTGAGTCTAACAAAATTGTAAGTACTCAATTTGGATCTACCAATTGGGAGTTACAAAAATCACAAATCGGCATTCAAAACTGTATTTTTGAGCTAGCTTCCTGGGTCTGACTCACTTACAACCGGGACCCACTGGTCAGGGGACCCCGCCTGTCAGCGAGACCGAAAGCAGGGGACGACGCGGGATGGTGCGGAAGCGGCGCTAGCTCGCCGGCGGCGTGAACTCCGGCGAGGCCAATGACACTGGCGTGCTCCTAGAGATGATACGCACCTACCTATACCTTTTCCCCAACCGCTACCATGCTATAGCTATGACGGCGTCGACAATGGCGGACGGCGGCAAGGTCGCTGCGGCACCCCGGCGACGGCGAGCCCCCATTGCCCCACCCAAGCTCGGCACGAGCTTCACGGTGTCACTACGGAGCTAGCGAGGTAGGAAACAGAGGGTGAGAAGAACCCTAGCTAGCATGACCACGGCGAGGTCCAACTCCGGCGAGCCTCGGACGGCGGCAGAACGACCAAGCGGCCATACCAAACGTCGAGCGGCTGCGCGGAGATGACGACGAGATAGAGGAGCTCAAGGCCGAGCTATGAGCGAGATAGAGCGAGGTGAGACACGACGGCGAGCGCGTGAGAGCTCGTCGAAGCCAACGGCGGCAATGGAGCTCCGACGCGGGGAAGGAGAAATGTGGCCTCACCCTTGACTCACTAACACAACGGCGAGGTGGACGAGCAAACAGAGGCTATGGTGGAGCTTTGGGTGGTTCGAATCGAGCGGAGATGCGACGACGTCGAGACGCGAGCTCGGCGTGGCCGTGGTGGCGATGGCGTCGCCCTCAGTCCGCCTCGGCTTGCACGGTGAAGAAGAGGAAATGGAAGTGGAGTGAGCTGGTGGCGTCGTCCATTTCAATCCAGCCAGCACACGGCACGGTCAGGCCAATTCGAGCGCGTGGCGGCCACGCGGCGGCCGTCCTCTGTCGCTGGTCGGCCATGACCGGTCGGTCAGAACGGCCATCAGGCCTGATGAAGCCGACTGACAGGCGATATTTGGTGGTGATTAACTTCTAAACCGTGATGATCTAGCTCATGTCTTAGTTAACAAAGATGGAGATCTACATGTGGTCTACAACTTTCACAATTGGAGCTCGAGCTGGTTCGGCTTGGTTTGCAAACTACAGAGCTCTCAACTAGGGTACATGAAACTGAAAACCGGTTTCAGACTTAGAAAATTTTCAGAGTTTCAACATAGATCTCAAAACTGACTTGTGGACCATTTTTGAACATGTTGTGCACATTTTCATGAGATGGCCATAAAATAACTTTTGTTCCTTATATAATTCTCTACAACTTTGCTTTAGGTTGCTCAGACATGCAATTATCCTAAGCCACACTTTTTAAACAGTCAAACAAAAAGGGTTCAGGGGTCAAATTTGGTCAAACCATGACTTGGAAACCTAATTAGCCAAAGTGATCAACATGAACAATGTTCCAAAAGACATTCTAGGTGTAACTAAGTTACTTAGGATGATTATTAGCCACACCACACATTGGTCACACACGAATCAAGCAAGGTATGTACTGAAACAATGAAAAACACCTGAAATGTTACAACTGTTTCATAGTCATGTTTCACATGTTTCATGATCTTGTTGCATAGTATTAACTAATCTTGTTTCACTAAGTGAGTGGCACATGTTGCACTTAAGTGTTGCACACTTTACATTTCATAAAAGAACAACACACATGAAATATACAACATGTTGCAATGTTTCGAAATCATGTTTCATGTGATATAAGTTCACGAATGGATGCATGATGCTCATGTTCATGAAATGCAGTGCAAATGTGGAAGCTAAACACCAGGGGTGTTACAGTGGCGGCCCGCGAAGCAGGGCTGCCAACGGAGTTTCGGCCGAAGGAGGTGCATGTGGTGGTGGTGGACGCGGCAGTGCAGCTAGCTTGGTGGAGGCGCCTCCGATTGGAGCTGTCCGCGGGAGTTCCCCCGCGGCGGCCATGGCGAGCAGCAGGAACAACGCACCTGGCGGTGGCAGGATCCAGCGTCCCAGAGCGGATTTGCCTAGTTCAGGTGAGCCACGGTCGGAAGAAATCCGGACGGACATGGTGGTATGCTCGGCCGAGGCGCCGGTGGTCTGCACCCATGGGGGCAACGACGACGGACCAAGAGTCGGCCATGGCGGCGGACAACAGTAGTTTTGGCGACATGGCGTGGCTCTCGCCCAGAGTTGTTTGCTACCATGCACAGGGGTGAGAACATGCTGACGGAGATGGTGGGGCACACGGCTCAGCAGTGGTACGATGGTGCCAATGGTGGGGAACGATGGTGGTGAGAGTTGAGAGCAGATCGACGGCTCCGAGACAGGCATAGGCACAGGTAAGTGGACCAGGCACAGGCAGCCGTCGTCCTAGGTCCCAGCCATCGCGAGTACTTTTATATGCATGCACGCAAACTCGATTGCTCTTGCATGCACCGTGAGCTCATTGATACATGATCCATGCATGTACGCACAGTCGCACACAGGGCAGTGGTCTCCTAGCAGTGTCCACGGAGGTGAGGGCGTGAGGCAGCTCTGGCCGCCGCCATGCGGACCCGGTGCGGTTGGGCTGTGCGAGGTAGCCACGCGGCGTAGGGCATGTGTCGCTGCCTATCAGTGTGTCCATGCTCAACCAGGCAGCTGGGTTGTGAAAGAAAGGTGTCTCGACAGTGGAATTCACGGCAATAGCAGCTACCGTGACAGAATGCTATTTGAAGGTAACAGTTCATTCTTTCGGTGGTATTTTACGTGACGGATAACTTTTGATAGTATTTTTCGAATGTCGTAATCTTTGGATGCTATGAAACTAATTTTCCCAGCAATTTACTACTATAAACTTTGTTGGCAACGCTGGAAACTTGTGACAATTTTTTTCCCAGAAACTATTGGCTCATTTTTGCCCAGAAACTATGGGCTTATGAGTCCCGTAACTGTTGTGCTTTAAATTTCTTCGCGTAATTAAGTCCTTGTTTAGTTGGACCCCAAAGTCCAAAAAAGTTGCTATAGTACCTGTCACATCGAATGTTTGTGGCCCGTGCATGGAGCATTAAATATAGACGAAAAGAAAAACTAATTGCACAGTTTGGTGGGAAATTGCGAGACGAACGTTTTAAGCCTAATTAGTCAATATTTAGACACTATTTACCAAATAAAAACAAAGTTGAAAGCCCCAAATTTCAAATTTCGCGAAACAAGGTCAGAGTTGAGTGGACGGTGGTCTGTGACGGCTCTAGTATTGCGTGCCCGTGGGTGCTCTGCATTATTCCCCTCCCCCCTTTCCAGCGCACCCAGCCCATCAACCAAACGCACGCACGCGCGCGCCACCGCGGCTCCCCTGCGCTGCGTAATGGACGCCGTAGCGTTCCCGCCGCCGCCCGCGCCGTTCCTCGACGAGGACCTTGACTTCGGCGACTTCACCTTCGCCTCCGCGCCCGCCGCGCCGCAGCCGCAGCTGCCCGCCGCCGCCTTCGCCGCCTTCGACGACGACTGGGGCGACTTCGTGGCGAGCGGGCTCGGATCCGACGCGGCCGCCTCGGCGCCGCCGACGGCCGCGCCCGCCGCAGCTCCCTCCTCCTCGTCGTCCTGGGCGAAGCCGCGGGGCCCGCTGCCCCTCTCCCTGTTCGGCACCGCCGCCGACGACGGCGGCCAGGAGGAGGAGGAAGGGCCCGCCTGGCCGCCGCCCACGGCCACGGCACCCCAGCGCGCCCTGTCCTTCCCCTCCAACGGGTCCGAGCCCGCGGATCTGAAGGACCTCATCGCTGGCCTCTACGGATCTCAGCCGCCACCCGTCGCCGACGCGGTCCTGGACCCGCAAGTGGAGGCGGAGGATGACGAAGGGTTCGGAGACGATGATTGGGAATTCACGGCGGCGACGGCGGAACCTGTCGATCAGGATGGAGACGGACCTGGGCATGCGGATGGAATTGGTAAGATTGAGGTGAGCCTGCCCGCGCACTGTGACGCATTTCCTGATCCTCTTCGTCTTTGATTTTAGTGCCGTTGCCAAATTGTCGTGAGATTGAGATGTTTGGGCTTTGTAGGAGTGACATCGACTCTATCCAAATCCAGTATGAAATGATTGTTTCAAACTCCCAGGACTGTTTGGGGGTGGCCACTGGCCGGCGTGATGGATTGATAGTGATAAAATGTGACACTTACGGAATGCAAACTTGAATATGGGTGGTGTAAAATGAAGGGTGGGCTACTGGGCTGAGATGTGCAATCTTGTTGCTGGGAGATGGAAGGATTGTTGATTCCTTGCGAACTTTAAGCTAGACAGCCAAAGCTGTCCTGCTTTACAAAATCCCTGAGCTAGACTTGTTTCTATTGCAACATTAGGATGCCTCTAATAAACGGAAATTAGATTACATTGTTGAAGTAGAACTATTTTGCAGGTCTTTGTTTTGCCTATTTGTGCACATGGGAAAGGTGAATATCTGAGCGATGTTTTCATATCTTTCAGGATATAACAAAATCATTGAGCACTGACCAGGAAGACTGGTCGTCGTTTACCAGTGTTGATGACAAATTGAACCATGTTCATCAAACAACCGATGGTCTTGGGACGCATGAGTCCACTGTAGAATCTGTGAAGGCCTCCACTTATTCGCCAGCTAATAATTCAGCCATACTGAACCTGTACAAAGAAAGCGAACAGGCTGACACTATTCACATTGCTCAAAGCTCTGCAGAAAGTGTCCAGAGTTCATCTGATCTGTTTTCTAATAATGAAATGGTGAGCATTCATTGTATCTAAGTTTTCCACTGACACAACTTATTTCATATTCTTTTGATGTACACTAATGATCAGTGATCAGAACTCTTCATTTGAAACAGATGACAACCATTCCAGTAGGTCAACAAGTGATTGCATTTTGATTGAATTCTACCATAGACTGAGAGAAGAGTCCTTGACAGCAATATCTCGGCACGTGAAGGATCTTAGGGTCAGTGGTTACATTGCATTTATGAAAGGTCATTATTTGTGTATTTTGTTGCTTCATACTTTTCTAACTAAGGATATGCATTCAGGAAGCACAAAAGGAATCTACATTCTCTGATGAAAACAACAAAGAAACTGCAATCGGAAGGGATATTCAGGTGTGTCCCTGATCATTTATCTATAAATGAGATTTTTCTTGTGAATATATTGAAGGATTGCCTTGACCATAACTTTTTTTTTGTGTATTCTTATGTTCGTGTGCATCAACTCGAGAACCGGTAATCATTGTTATTAATCCATTTTCCACCAATCTCCAGGAAATATACGACAAACTAAAAGATTCTTTGCTGCCCAAAGGCTTTTTCACAGAGGAACAGCCTCGGAAGGATGTATATATCACAGAACTCCTTAATTGTATCAAAGAGGAACATCTGAAGGATTTGGAACAAGAATATTGTTTAGCAGAAAAGATAGAACGGGTATGTATCATACTATCATCGTCTATGTTACGTAAGTTTCTGATCATTATAAGTATGTTGTATAGGAACTCTACCTACTGTTGGCAATCCAAAAATCACATATGAAATTTTCCTTGGAAATTTCTGAGTCTTGAATGGACTTCTTCCTTAATTTATAGTTTCAACTCAAGATCAATACACTCTTTTTTTTTCCCTGAACCACTTTTTTTCCTCTGCTCAGTTTGACATCATTATTTTATGTTAATATTATTATAACTAATCCCTTCTGGTAAACTTACTCTAGAAATTTTTCTTGAATGATTTCCTATTGTTTATAATCTAATCTGCATTATGTGCAGCCAATCTTGCAATACACCTTCTGTTTCTTGCTCACATGATTGATGTGATTTTGGATAATATATTGACCTGTCTGATAACAAATTTCAGGCATCGGAGGACACAGATGTTGCAGTTGAACTTTACAAGCTCAGTGTTTCCACCCTACATATACTGAAACTAGCATCCAAAGAGGAACAGGGTGATTATGTTGGTTCATGGCACAGTATGCTTCTGTCCTGTGCCCAAGAATTGCAGCATGGTGCAGCACTTTGGCAAGAATTTTATCATGCAAATGTCTGCGACAGAGTAGTTTCTGAAGGTACAAATATTCTGCACAATCAGAAAAGCTTTATCATTTGGGATCATTTATCTTCACAGATAGAAGTCAACTATAAACTGCCATCTATGTTGGTTTTACAGGTGGTCACTACTTTATTGCTCTTGGGGAGATATATAGAGTTGCACAGATTTTACATTTATCCTTGCAGTGTTTCAAGCCCTGGGTTCTTGCAGATCTTGGAATGTTGAGTAAAATGTTGTCTTCTTTGGACAGCTGCACTGATGCTTGGACTAGTGGTTTGGAAATGGCTCTTAAGATGGTCATTGACAGGAATCACATAGATGCATGTTTTGCTAAAGCTCTCATGGAGTCGATTAAGAATATTACAAAACTTGAAGTGCCCAATCTACAAAGAATTGTTCCCAACAACGAGATGCGATGTAGACTAACTCTCTTGCCAAGTAGTCTTCTTCCAGGTAAAACTCCCAAACTCATGCTACTGTTGCAAACAGAAATTTTCAGCTCTGAAGATTCTTCTTCCAAGATATCAACTAATTACTGTTGTCCTTAATGTAGGATTGAATGTGGTAATGTGGAATGGTGGTCACTATTTTGTTAAAGTTGCAAATCTGTGGGCAAACCGGATATCTCCTGATCCTCCTCTGCTGCCAAGCAACCCCGCCTCTTCAATAAACAACGCAGCAACACTCGCCAGTCATGCTGAATAACATGTCAAACCTCTGAGGCTGTGACCTACTCTGATGGAAGCATCAAATGCATTTTGTGTAAAACCCCCAAGTTGTCTTTCTACGTAGAGGGCTGTTTTTGGAAGATAGAGATCCAAGGTGACTGTTCCTTTGCTGGTCATTCTTTTGTACAAGTTGTAATTTACACCATTCTTTCCGTAGTGCCAGATAATGGCACTAGTATAGCAAGTCAAAAGGGAATGTCAAGTAATCAAGTTTGGAGTTGAACTTCTGGTATAATGTTGTACTAAAACCATCTGATATGGTGCAAATGTGTAGAATATCCAAGCTGAGAATCGGAATACGGAACATGGAAACTGTCACTCTTTTGCTAGGTTAGTGTTATCGGCTTTGCTGTGTTTTGTTGGATCAGCTAGTATTCCTCAGTTATGCATTGTGATTGTGTTGTGTGTGTATCAAGTCAATGAGTTGCTCAGTCCAACGTTTTGACAATGGTCACCAGATCTATTTATTAGCTTTTAAAAGATACGTTTCATTTTACACCATTCTTTTCAAAGTGACGGATAATGGCACTAGTGTAGCAAGCCAAAAAAGAACGTTCAGTTTGGAACTGAACAACTTGTATAATGTTGTACTAAAAACATGTGACATGGTGCATTTTTGTAAATTATTAACAATGCTGAAAATTGGAATACAGAACGTGGAAACTCTTCTTTTGCTATGAGTTACCAGCTTTGATGTGAATTGTGTTTTGCTGAATCAGTTGGTATTCATCAGCTATGCATTGTAGATTTAATCGATCAAGTTGCTCAGCCGAACTTTGGGCCTGTTTGTTTCCGCTCATAAGCGCGTTGGCGACCGAGATGCGCGGAAAACGCGAGATAATCCCGCCGAACGGTCTGCGGCGCTCGCGTGTTTCATAGCAGAAAATGAACGCGGCTCGGCGATTCCCAAAACGCGGCCTTGGAGCCGCGTTCGCTCAAACGCGAACGCGCGATACGGCATCGCGGAAACAAACAGGCCCTTTGTCGATGGTCACTTGTCGTAAGAACAGATGACAGCCATGAGTGGAACCGCTAGAACAGATGACAGAGCCATGAGTGGAACCGCTAGAATTTTATAGAGAAAATTTCCTATTTAACACCAGAAATAATGATGCTTTTCTATTTGACACCGAAATTAAAATTCTTTCCTATATGTCCTCCACTTAAGTTTTTCTTTCATATTTGGCATTTCCGTCAGTTCTGTTAGCGACTAACCTTAGTTGTCCAAGTGAGGCAATGGGAAAAGACCGTTATGCCCTTTGAGGGAAGCAAATGAACTCGGTAGTCTCTGGGAGTCGTGGCTGTTCGTCCTCAGGGCTGGCCGTCGCGGACACGCGGGCGAGCGCCGCGGCCTCGAGGCCGGCCATCGCGGACATGGGGGCGGCCATCGCGACCAAGGCGTGCGCGAGCAGGGCCGGTGCGTCGAGGACACAGCACCAACTCACAGCAGGCCGCTGCGCCTGCTAGCTCCGGCGAGGCCGCGCCCATCCCGTCGCCGCGCCTGCGAGCTCTGGCCCCGGCCGCGCCGCCGCGGGAGAGGCCGCCATGGCCGCGTGCCTGCGAACCCTGAACGCCGGCCGCACGCTGTGCTCTGTTTTGCCCCAGTGTTTCTTTGCTTGATGTCATCATGACGTCATACGCGTTATATGGTTGTTTTCCTTTAGAAAAATAATCTCATAAATTCATTATATATTATGAATACACGTATACGTGTCTCACACCGGCAACAAAACTGAGCCATCCATCTCGTGATCTACGGCTAAGATTAAACGGATTGATATTGAACTGATATAATTATAAGTAATTATATAAGATTATGTTCATTCCTTTATTTATTTTACAAAAGCAAAAAGAAAAATATAGCAGTTCGAGATAAAAACATTCAAAAAGAAGATAGCAATGTCAACCATGGAATGTCATGACTGGTAAAAAAAACTCCAGGGGTAAAACGGACTTTTCTCCTAGGACTTAACACCGTTAGCAGTCCAAACTGACGGAAATGTCAAATGGGAAAGAAAAACTCGAGTGAAGGACAGATAGGAAAGCATTTCAGTTTCGGTGTCAAATAAGAAAGCAGCATTATTTCTGGTGTCAAATAGGAAATTTTCTCAATTTGATATATTAGCCAACTACAAAATAAGTTATTCTGTAGCCACCTCCGTTTACGATAATTTTATATATTAATTTACGATAATGTCAGTACATATTTACGATAGTTGGGTTACCATAACACATGGAGATATTTACCATAACGTTATAGTAAACCACTTAGTAAGGAGTTACTATAATCTCATAAATTAACATAGTAATTATCGTAACTCAAAGTGGCTACAGAATAAGTTATTTTGTAGCCAACTACAGGATAGTAGTTCTATATATGTAGCCGGCTACAAAATAACTTATTCTGTAGCCACTTTGAGTTACGATAATTACTATGTTAATTTACGATATTATAGTAACTCCTTACTAAGTGATTTACTATAACGTTATGGTAAATATCCCCATGTGTTATGATAATCCAACTATCGTAAATATATATTGACATTATCGTAAATTAGTATATAAAATTATCGTAAATGGAGATGGCTACAGAATAGCCTCTCATATATATATATATATATATATATATATATATATATATATATATATATATATATATATATATATATATATATATATATATATATATATATATATATATATATGATCCTGGATGTGGATCCAAGAAGCATAGGATGGCAAACAGATCGAAATATTGATAACCTTTCTCTCAGTTAGATTGATCAGAAACAGAAATAACAAGCAGAAAGAGATAGGATTAGCAAAAAAACAGGCCAGATCAGCATTTGAAATGGCAACCTAACGAGGGAACAGTATGCTTGCATTATTCCATCAGCCCATTTAACTGTTACACCGCAGTTTAGTCTAGCAAATTTCGAACTACATCACAATTGGAACTGGAAAAGCAAATCCGATGATGGTACCATAGGAAAAACTGCTCATTTCTCAAGCGCTATAGGATTATACATAGCCAATAAGTTTAGGCCCAGTCAAAAATAGGCAAAAACATGCCCTAGTAGACAAGCATAGGCTGATTGTCTAAGCATCCAGCTCAATGATCTTCACAACAGATGAATCACCAACTTTCTGGCAAACAACGACACGGTCATGGGACTTGATCACACCCGAGGCTTTGCCATGATCAAGAGCAACCTTCAACACAGACTCATTTGTAGCGCTGGTAGATTCAGCCTGAAAGACACAATGAAGATTGATTAATACCAAGTCACCAGACAGTCATTTGTTAGTTCAGTCAGGTATCAATCAGTTTGCCCCACCCAACTTGAAATAGACGAAAAAAATTTAAGTTCAGCTAAGTACAATTGAGGGCTTCATTATTTTACACTGGCCTTGTCTTATAAGCTATTATTCTATAGGCTCAATAAACCAGCCGAGAGTTTTGAAAATGTTTTGATTAACCATACTTATCATACCATGCAAACTGTTTGAAACTGAACTAGTGAACTGCATTCTAGTGTTCTTGCCTTGGGACTTGGTGCGAAGCCCAATGGAAGCAAGAACACTAGAACATGATATTGTTATGTTAATAAAGGTCGATATATATGTACGAACCCTAGCTTCATACTACTTGCTGAAAATCGTCAAACTGTCAACCATAGAAGAGTTGAAACGAAGCTACATTTTGAAGAATACAATGATGCTAATCCCATATATGAGCTACACCCAGGAAATCAGAAGTATGTATTGCAATTATAGTATATACTTAAATCCCTCTAACAAAGGAGATGTTTATCTTACTGGATGCCTTGGATCAGCAAGCATAGGGAAGAGGCCTCTAACTATGAGTGATTGTCTTGCCTGCAAGAAATCAAACAACAAATGAGTCACATAGTACCAAATATCAGCACAATCCACTAACAAACAGAAAAAGAAGTTGAATGGTTACATGTTTAATGTCAATAAGCTAAACTTTGCACAGGCAATAATTCACAAATAAAATGATCAGCGTGCTAATAACAATATGAGAGCCCCACATTGCATAAATATAGAACATTGATGTGAAGATCACAAACACAAAAGGGAAAGGTTGTTCACGCACCTCAAAAGCACCTGTGAAACTCCACCTCAGTTGGTTTGTCTTCAGACGAGGAATGACAACAGAAAGAACAGGCATGCTGGGCCTGTACTTGGCAATGAGCCTGCAAATCATTTAGATATACATGAGACTAATTTTCACTAAACTTAAACTACAGCCCTGTACAAGCAATATTCATTTGTATATATATATATATATATATATATATATATATATATATATATATATATATATATATATATATATATATATATATATATATATTCATTATTTTACACTGGCCTTGTCTTATAAGCTATTATTCTATAGGCTCGATAAACCAGCCTGAGAGTTTTGAAAATGTTTTGATTAACCATACTTATCATACCATGCAAACTGTTGAAACTGAACTAGTGAACTGCATTCTAGTGTTCTTGCCTTGGGACTTGGTGCGGAGCCCAATGGAAGCAAGAACACTAGAACATAATATTGTTATGTTAATAAAGGTCGATATATATGTACGAACCCTAGCTTCATACTACTTGCTGAAAATCGTAAAACTGTCAACCATAGAAGAGTTGAAACGAAGCTACATTTTGAAGAATACAATGATGCTAATCCCATATATGAGCTACCCAGGAAATCAGAAGTATGTATTGCAATTATAGTATATACTTAAACCCCTCTAACAAAGGAGATGTTTATCTTACTGGATGCCTTGGATCAGCAAGCATAGGGAAGAGGCCTCTAACTATGAGTGATTGTCTTGCCTGCAAGAAATCAAACAACAAATGAGTCACATATCACCAAATATCAGCACAATCCACTAACAAACAGAAAACGAAGTTGAATGGTTACATGTTTATGTCAATAAGCTAAACTTTGCACAGGCAATAATTCACAAAAAAATGATCAGCGTGCTAATAACAATATGAGAGCCCCACAGTGCATAAGTATAGAACATTGATGTGAAGATCACAAACACAAAAGGAAAAGGTTGTTCACACACCTCAAAAGCACCTGTGAAACTCCACCTCAGTTGGTTTGTCTTCAGACGAGGAATGACAACAGAAAGAACAGGCATGCTGGGCCTGTACTTGGCAATGAGCCTGCAAATTATTTAGATATGCATGAGACTAATTTTCACTAAACTTAAACTACAGCCCTGTACACGCAATATTCATTTGTATATATATACCTTGCAGCTCGTCCAGAAGAGGTGAAGCAAATGATGACTGATGCCTTAACTTTGATAGCAGCCCGCACCTGGAAAAGTAGTTTATGGTAATTTAGACAAAAAAAATCAGTGTCATGACAATTCGTGATTGTGATACGACATTGATAGACAGAAAAATGTTTCTCATGCAAACATTAGACAAACAGACAAAGGTTGAAATATGAGAAGCATATAGATCTTACTGCTGAGGAAGCAATAGACTCCAAGTGGGTCATAGGTTCTCCCACATATTTCACAGTTCGCTTGTAGTATAAATCTTGGTTGAATACCTTCTCAGCCTGTAAAACAATTGACAAACATTGTTTACTAAATTGATCAATGACACGCTAGATGCAAAGCAAAACAAAGTACACATAGAAGTAAAGATAATTGTTGAAATGCAAATCCTTCATCTCTACAACTCAATAGAAATTTTACCTCAGCACAAATTCTGCCCACTGTTGAAATAGTCTCAACTGGATATAAACCACGGAGAGTCTCAGCACCAAGGAGAATGGCATCACTCCCTGAAGTAAAAGCAATTGTGCATCATGATTGGACTGTCCTTTCTAAGTGCACCATGGACCAGTATGTCAAGGCTATATAGGCCAGAGTCCACCAAAGATTTTTGGAAATCCACTAAAATTGTCAAAAACTTACCGTCAAGAACTGCATTTGCCACATCAGTTGCCTCCGCACGAGTAGGCCTGAGGTTGTCAGTCATGCTATCCACGACACGAGTAACAACAGCAGGCTTTCCAGCCATGTTGCACTTGTGAAGTGCAGACTTTTGAAACAAAAAGACCTACAATATGGAGAACCCAGAGAGGTAAAGATCAAAGGCTAAATGAACTGGTATAAAAAAGGACAATTGTCGCATCTTAAAACAAGAGAAAGGTATTATTTTATTATGAAATTTCAAGGTTATGTCACTAAAAGTTGATGTATACTGTCTGTATTTCCTTTAACAGCTTAGGTTTTGGGTACTAGCGTACGTCTAAATTGAGGTCTTCTGAACTGATGAAATGTTAGTTGAGAAAGCTGACCTTCTCAGGTGGAAGGTCAATTCCTAGGTTTCCTCTTGACAGAATGATACCATCAGCCTCTGCCAGTATTTCATCAAAATGGTTCAAGCCCTGCAAAGCAATAAGAAGTGGGATAGATTGTAAGACAAGTGATACGGTAGCTAATAATGAAAAAAAAGATCATCTTGAGAATACCTCAACATTCTCAATTTTGGCAAAAATCTGAGTTTGGCTAAGATCACCCAATTTTCGAGAGGTACTCACGTGCCTGTGTTGCAGGGGAAGAAAAAACTATTGCACTGTTAACAACATTCTTCTCAAACTAAGCTGGAGATACTGTATTCAAATATAGCTTACACAACCTTTAACTGAAGAAATACTTGTATTTCTTAGAAGCACAAGAATTATAGAGGACAAACGAAATAACTCAAAATACATCCATAATGTCAATAGTCGCCTACCTGCCGCACATCTTCTGCATGTCTTGTGTAGGACAAAGAGAGGAAGTCAATCTTATTTGGAGCACCCCATTTTTTGATAACCTGAAAGCAGTTCATGCAAGTAAAGTCTTAGGATGGGCCTAAAGACAGGGCTGGAACTTTACAGCAAATATAGTTCAGACCCAAAACTTTCATGTTGTTAAAAGTGAAATTCTGAAAGTTAGGGGGACACATCAAACTCAAAGCAACAGTTATGCAAGGATAAATAAATCACAATTTCGAGAGTTGCTGCTTACATCCTTATCCTCACCAGACAGCGTGGGCAAGTCAATATGGATCTGGGAACAATGCAGTGTGAAGAGTGACCCAGCCAAGGTAGCTGTGTTCTTGATTATACAAACCACATCATCTCCTTTAACTTCAGAAACCTATACAGGCAGAAAAGGGAATTGTTATCTGAAAACACAGAGGGTTACTGGAAGACATACGGAACATACAAATGTATAGCTGTAAGTACAGGATGCCAAAGGCTTTTTACCTCCAACCAAACTGAAGTAGTCTCACTACCAGTGAACAAGTATTGGCCCACAAATATCGTTGCACCTGGTGTCACAGCCTGCAAAGACCAAAAGTGTTTTTTTTTTTCAGTGCTGTGCTGTAATGTGGAAACAAGAGACTAAAAGTTAATCTGCTACAGTAGGTAGTCATAGGTTGATCTGCTAGCAGTTGCAGCTGATTGCCTAGAACTAGAAGTAATAATTAACTAAATACAGAACTGGATATTAGATCTGACGAAAAAGAGCGCAGCTTGTGCGTGTGCTAACTTTGGCGAGTCCAGCGAAGTTGATGGGCAGCAAGGTGGAGGAGGCTTCCTGGCCCTGGTGCGGCGTGAGCACGACAGTCCCGTTCTCCTCAAGGGAGATGGGGGTCTCACTCTTGTTGACCACCTGCAGCTCTGGTCCAACCGTGTCAAGCATAACCTGCAGGCAAGCAAGCAAAAGTGTGATCCAGTCGTCAGGTCGTGCCGCATAATGGCTGGCGCGTAACAATACCAAGCATTAGGTGCGTTTATTTGCAGTTATATATATGCGACGAGAATCAATGGCAGGATGGAGAGAAATAAAGATGGGGGGTCACTTACAGCGCAGAGCTTCTTGGTGGACTTGATGGCGAGCTTGAGGTTCTCGAGCGTCTCCTGGTGGTAGGCGGCGTCTCCCCAAGAGAAATCGAAGCGAGCGACTGCCAGCACATCGGAATTACATAAGTTTATTTATTCATTCATATATACAACAAAAGAAAAGAAATTGTATGTTCAAAAAAAGGAAAGAAAAGAAAAGAAATTGTGGTGTAATCTGAGCTAGCCAGGGAGGCAGAGAGAGCGAGACAGGGAGGCAGAGAGAGCGAGAAATTACCGGACATGCCGGCCTTGAGGCAGGAGGAGATGGTATCGACGGAGCGCGACTTGGGCCCCAGCGTGCCGACGATCTTAGTCATCGCCGGGAAGAAGCTCTGCGACGGGATCCATCCACAGGGCGGAATCAGACCAGAATCCGTGACGGTAGCTAGTCTCGTCAATTAAAGAAAATCTGAAGAGAGCAAAGATGGCGAGGAAGGGTGAGCGCGCGCGGCTTACGGTCTTGGATGGCTCGAGGATGGAGGCCATCCGGATGGGCTCCTCGAGGAGGAGGTTCGTCGAATGCATCGTGCCCTGTGGTCGTCGAGGTCGCGCTTCGGATCAGATCGGGAGAGAGAGAGCGAGGGAGCTGCTGGCGAGGACGATGCGGGGAGGAGCGAGCAGCGGCGCGGCTTTGTGCCCCCTCTTCTTCCTCTTCTCCAAGAAAAAGAATCGAAGGGGAAAGCAAGCTCGGCGGTGGATGCGAGATGGAGATGCGGATGGCGAGTGCGCTGCTCTTAATCACGATTCACGCACGCGTCAGAAGTGGTCTCACGGCAAATCTCGTGCAATTATAGGTCGTGGTGGTGCTTTCCAAATCCAAACCAATGGGTGCAAAAATAAACAAAAAATAATAATAATAATTCTACCAACGAAAACGAAACGGTGGACGGTGACACGCGCAGCGCAGCGCAGCGGCTTGGACGCTTGGTTTGGACTTTTGGACGGCGGACATGCCGCCGGTTTCAGAATTGGGTAGGTCGCACCGGTCAATGCCAACGCAACGGCGTCGCAAAACCGTGAGCCTATCTTGCCTGCCTGCCTGCCTGTGGGCACGGCGAAAGCTACTCCTGCTGCAATGGTGGCAATGTTGGGAAAGTTTGACGCCCGGATTTTGCATTTCCTCTCCTTGCAGTGTTTGTACCACAAGTGCCTGCCGCTACATGTGTCAAAGACTCATCAAAGAGGAAGAGGAAGAGGAAGAGGAAGAGAGAGAGAATCCCTGTCGCTCTCCCATCGTTAAAGCTTGTTCTCGCTTCTAGAACGTTGTTTACGACCCGCCAAATGAGAAAGCGTTTTCTCTCTACGGGCCTGTTTGGAATGCGGGATTTTTTTTCTATTCCTGCGTTTTTCCTGTGAAATTGAACTGATTCCTATGAAATTCGTGTGTAATTCCTGTAAAATTCCTGCGTTCCAAACAATGGGTATGCAGCTTTGCATATTCGTCCAGCGGTCCAGCTCTGCCACCTTTTTTCTTCTCCCCAAAAAAATTCCAACGTACGTGCCATGGTCTTTTCCGTTCTGCTTGACCGGATTGCTCTGTTCGCTCTTCTAGACGGAATCCAATATAGTACGTGGTCCAAGCAGGTTTACTACCGAAAGAGCATTGCATTGCTGTCGGATCCAAGCTAACTGTTAACCATCAACTAGGATCTAAATCTAAGCTATACCTGTCACTGTCAGGGACGACCACTGCTCTCAAGATTTCAGTTGCGCCACCACCACGAGACCAGAACATTCGCTTCTAGTATCCGATGATGATTCCAAAGAGAGCGTATTCCACTCGTACACCTCTTCTTCACACGTCATACTAGATGTTATTATGTTAATATAATTCTGTATTCTCAAAAGGAAACACAGATACAATCACTTTGGACACAGAGTTTCTTTTTACCTCTTCCTTTTTTGTTTTCAGATCACATGTGACTTGGCCCAGAGTTAGAAAACGCGCATATCGACCAAGAACTAGGAACATTAATTAATTAATTATTGTGGCAACTGCAGGTGTCACTAGCTAGGCCGCGTTTAGTTCGCTGCCGATTCGGCGTTTGTACAGCGTTCGATGTGACGGCGAACACTGTAGCAATTTCGTTTGTATTTGGTAATAATTGTCTAAATATTGACTAATTAGGCTCAAAACGTTCGTCTCGCAAAGTACAATCAAACTGTGTAATTAGTTTTTGATTTCGTCTACATTTAGTACTGTATGCATGTACCACAGATTTGATGTGACGAAGAATCTTCTTTTTGCATAGTGCCAAATTCTGCAATCTGGAGGAACTAAACATGGCCCTAGTTACCGCTGCATCCACCTCTTCCAAATCGGCGGCCCAAATGTATTGTATGGCCTTGAGCATCACGAGTTCGCGACATTATTTATGCCAAAACCATATCACTAAACTACGAGGCTGCCTGAACTAGCAGCTCCGGCGATTGTTCCACCTTCGTGCTCTCGATCATCCTCGTCACGTCGCCCATGCCAAAAGCGCAGGCAGCCTCACCCTACTGGGGCACTAGTCGCCGGATCCAATGGCGACTATCCTCCAGCATCAGCATCGTATGTCTTGATCATCGATCAGTCAGCTAATCACTAGAACATCACAACACAAAGATTTTATAGGTTGATCCCGATTTGGATTACACATCAAAAAATACTAGCATGTACGATGCTACACATAGCCTATCATGTGTCAGACTGGGTCAAAACATTGAGGCCGGATGTGCAATGTAGACACTCGTTTTTCGTCAAAAAAACAAACAAACTCATAAATACCTTCCACAAAGACCCGTCATGAAGGAATATGTCTAGATTACCCTAGTGTCAATAAGACCACCTAGAGCGTCGGCGGACCTTCATCGAGAGATGCGCTAAACAACATAGGTTAGAAAGAGCTAAAGGGTAGGAGAAAAGAGTATTGTTTGTCGATCGTGTGTGGTTAACCCCAATCAGCCGTGATCCTCTGATAGAAAACCTTCCAAAGTCACAATCTAAGAGTTTCCCATGAGACCAAAAGGAGTTTGGATCTGATTTGGGAAGATTTGCACTTATACACGCAAAACCAGCCTTGACCGATTTGTGCAGGGCATTACGGGTAGGCTTAAAACCGGATAGGAGCGGGTTTTCCAGGATTTGCCCAATTTGTCTTACTTTTGCTCCCTTTTTGTTGTAATTAATTTTCAAACTCGAATTTCACTCCTCTGATGTCTTTTTACCGCCAACTCTATGACTCACGTGGCAAAGAAATACGAGTTGTTTTCATAACAGCCATTGCAAATGACTATGAGCTTCAATCGACCTACCACCAGTTCTAGGGGCGGATACGTCAGGATGGCGTGGTCTGGCGGCCACTAGACCTCTATTGATGCATATCTGGATTAGACATTAGTAAATTAAAGGCTAGCATGTCCGAGGCCGCACATGGCCTAGCACGTAGCGGAGGGGGTCCAAACAGCGAGGGCGGCCTGGAAGTTAGGTGCGCATGATGTAGACAGTACCTGTTTTTCGTCCAAAAAGCTTGTGAACACCTCTTGGTAAAACTCATCAAGATGGTGATGTCGAGGTTGTCATAGGGTCGACAAGGCCATCTAGAGTGTCAACGAACCTTGTCGAGAGATACGCTAGACAACATGGGTTGCAAAAGCTCAAGGTAGGAGAAGAGGTAGCGATGATTTTTTTTTAAAAAAAATTTGTTTGTGGTTAACCTCAATTGACCATGGTCCTCTAATATACGTAGAGAGGGATGATTTTTGAGATGTTTTTGACTCTGGACTGCTGAAACTGGCCTAGGCCGTTTTTTCTAGCCGACGTGTCGCCTCGGCCAACACTGGCATGTGCCGGTTTTTCTAACTTTTGCACAGTGAGGCCCCAAATGACCAAATTTTAACTCTTTTTGATTGTACTAAACTAAAGTTTAATCTCCTTTGATTCTTTTTTTCTATCGGCAAACTCCCTACCGGCGAGGCCCCTCGTGCACGGCTGCTGGACTGCCTCGACCTGGCCATGGTTGGCTTCTGTTTTTGCGACGCATAGCGGTAGATGACGAGTTGGATGCTTGTGTGTACGAGCGAATGGTTGGATTGCTGTTGGGTCTGTTGGGCTGCATACTGTGAGAGTCCGCTAGACAAGCCCAGGTCGAAGGTGAAGTAGGACGGGCTCCGGAGGCCCAGACCAGCGCGTTACCACTTACCAGAGAACTTCAGTTCTCAATCTGAATCTTACATGGCGAAGAGGACTATGATGTGGCACGAGTTACGGAGAAGAAGGCGTCGGACTGTTATTGGATCCCTTGAGCAAGAGTGGGAAGATGAAGCCGAACGCAAATCAATCAATTCAAGCTTCTAATGATAGGTGTGGTCTTGTGCTATGATGTTTTATCCTTTTATTGTTGCTGATGACTATGGTCATCTTTGTTTACGATGCTTTGATTGGAATGGGCTTGAGCCAGGGTTCGCCTCTGTCCAAACATAAGGTCCCGTTTTGTATATCTCAGAGCCTTCGTTAAAATAACTTTTAACAATATATCTGAGAGAGGAGGCTTGAAGAAGCTAATATTTTCAGCTCAATCTGCTTCCTACATCTGTGAGGGTGGGTTTTTAGAAGCTTTGACTTGAGGAACTGTTTCATTTTATCTAAAGAGGTCTCAATATTGAAAAGGATCGGTAGGGCAAAAAAATCGCAAAGGTCGATAGAATTTCAGCAGGAAAAAAATATTTTTAAATGAAATTTTAGCTATTTTTTTAAAAAACAAAATGAAACGAAGTTACTGATACGTATATTTAATGGAGATGACTGATAGCACTAAAATCGACGAGAATCGATCCAAATTCAAAACAACATTGACTTGAGCACCACGAGCTCACGACATTATATCAAAATCACAGCATTATTACCATAGTTATTTTACATATCTATGTAATCAACAAAGAAACAAAATGTGAGTCTGGCTGGCTGAACTCGCGAATCTTCACCGTCCGACTAGCAAGGCGGAGGGGAAAGCTCACCAACCAAATCTAACTGTCTCACTAAACCGAGGAAAAGTCTCGGGAATTTTTTTTAACATTTTTTTTGAAACTATTTTCAAATATAACACTGTTTTTTCTTCTTCAAAACTAACACTTTTGGCCGCGCGCTATTCGCATGACGCGGCGAAATCACGTTGCCGCGCCATACATGGGACGTGGTAGGAACGGCGACGTGGCAGCGAGCATGGCCGGGGCTGCGCATGGTGTGGCATGGCAAGCCGTTTATTACTTCGCGGAGATGCAGCAGGCCTCGCAATGATTAGCGGCTATAGCCCTGGCCTGACGTGACGGGCAGGAAGCCGTGCATGTGCAGCAGGAATACTTGCCGGCCGGCCAGTGACATTTGTCCGGCCTATAAGCGGCGCGGTAAATAGTACCAGTGCAGTCAATGAGGTGGTACAGCAACAGCAGGCTGCTCTGACTAGGGACCACCCCCTTGCATGTTCTATTTTTCTCTATAGGACCATTTTAATGGGCTCAATTAGATCATCCTTAGGGGAATTTTCATTAGGGTTTTATTTATATTTAATATAAACTATCACATACACAATTTTGATGATGCGGCAATATTTTCAAGAAGAGAGAAGAAAAAGTTTTATAAGGTTAAAACTCTCTTGATACGGTTACCAACTCTTTATGAGTCATAAAATTAAATTTATATAAAATCATATAATGAAATTTTTTATTTTTGAGTGGCTGTTTCATTCTTATTTTATTTTATTCTATATGATATCATATTTTATTTTATTCTATATGATACGATAGCCTTACAAACAATACCATTAAACTTCTCACTGAGATTAACTTTAGACTAGTCCCAATTGAAAAGCTAAGAAACGCTTCCTATTACTTTATTATTACATCACTATGTCAACATTTTGGTGACATGACATCTAAGTCAAATAAGAATAGTTTCAACTATAATATTTTAAATATTATCAAGTACTGCAACTTTGATATATGACGCGTCTCTTTCCGAGATTATCTCCTTGGTGAAACAATACTGACGTTGCATCCAAGAAGCCAAGAACTAACTGATTCCGTGTTGGAGAGAAACAACCAGTACGTTTCTTCTCCGACTTGGTCCACATCGCCGCCCGGTTGCGTCGCCTGCGACGTCCTCACGAGTCACGATTCACGAGCGCCGCGCTGCCCACTGCGTCCCGACGAGCGAGCGTAGCTCGCCTATCCGCGTAGCGTGCTTCCCGCCTCCCTGCCCGCGCCATGTCTGAGATATATTTTTGCAACAATTAATTTAAATATTTGCAAGATACGTCATAAATAGTTCAAACACTTGCAACATATACTCTGAAATACTAGGAAAACACATGTTAGCCATTGCAAAATATATGCAATATCCAGATGAAACATTTGCAACATAGTATGAAACAGTTGAAATACTTGAAACATACGCTTGCAACATGCATGTATATGCAACATCCAGATAAAACACTTGCAACATATGTCTAGAAACAGATGAAACATGTATAATATACACTTGAAATACCATTGCAACATGCGTAACATACCAATCTACTTTTTTAACATCGATATAAAAACACTTGCAACGTACCTATGAAATATTTGAAACACTTGAAACAAACGCTTGCAACATGTGGTTCATCGCAACATCTCGCTGCTTGGGAGAATGGAAGCTCGTCAACGTGCGGAGTTTACCGGTGTAGAACATGCCGGTGGTGCGAACACCGCTCCGGTGGAGAAGGCCGTGACAGGTCCGGTGGAGAAGGCCGCGACGGGTCTCTACACTACGGGTGGAGCGCAACTATGTGTGGGGTAAGCTCCGCTGCAAGCTGTGCGTGGGTGAGTTCCATCCCGACCATCATGAGCTGCCCGTGGGCGAGATCCACACCGGCCACGGCGAACTGGGCAGGCGGAGCATGAGATGTGCGTGGGCGGGCTCCGCTCAAGCTGCCATGAGTTGCACGCGGGCGAGCTCCACCTCCGGCCGTGGTGAGTTGGGTAGGCGGAACACAAGAAGTCCGCGGTCGGCCTCCGCCCCGGCCGGTCGCCGCGAGCTACGCGGGTGGAGCACTGCGAGGATGGAGCGCCGCGAGCTGTTCGCTGGCTGAGCTCCGCAGCGGTGGTTTTTTTTTTGAGAAACTGCGGTGTCTGGAGAGTTGTACGAGCAGATTGGAGGGGATAGTTTGGGCTTGCGTCGTGTCTCACGAACGAGAGCGTCCCGGCGGACGGACACGAGGAGAGCATTGCCGATAGAATAGAGCTTTAGTTTCCATAGGTGAAGTTTCTTCTATAGAAACTAGTTGTAAAAAATTATTGGTTGGGACTGATCTTAGAGCTAGCTGAATCAGTTTTTTACTCGCCCAACAGTATAAAAAAAACAAAGAGACTAGCACAGAGCCAATAGGCAGTCTCGCATGTTTCAAGATGCCCCTTTCTCAGACAATAGAGTATGCTGGTTGCTTCTCTACATTTGCCAGCTTAGAGCTAGCTTATATTATGATACGTAGACTAGCTAGCCTATATCGTCGGAGATGCCCTCAGCGACATAGTGATGTGCTAGATTGTTTTACTCCTGACACTGCACCACAACACCAGCTTCACCGTCAGACATTTGACGCTAAAAATTATATTTGGCGATGGATGATCTGTCGCTAAAGATAACTCAGAGATCATCTGACGCTAAATCCTCATTTAGCGATTTGTTGTCTGTCGCTATAGATGTTTATGTTTAGCGTTAGCCCGTCTGTCGCTAAAACCAGATATAGCGTTGATCTGTCTGACGCTAAAAAAATAGGCCCCACGCCCAGCTCACGCGCCTCGTGTCCATAAGCACTTCGTACGCAAATTTTTGCCTGGCCCACGGCAAACGCACGCAGCTCCGGCCGCCTTATCCCATCGCTCGGCCATCGCTCCCCATCCACCCGCATCTATCTCTCCCTCACGACCTCCTCCCAGCAGACTGACGCCGGCGTCGGCGCCCCTGCTCTTCCGTTCCCAACGCGAGCTCTCCCTCCCTCCCTTCTCCGGCGCTAAGGTCGCCCTGCTCCCTAGACGGGCCACGGTGGCGCGGGTCAGGCATGGTGCACGAGCTCATAGCCGCCAACCAGAACCCTAGCCGCCGGCCGATGGGGTGGCCGCCCTTCTTCTCCCCTGGCCAGATTGATGACGGGGTGGCCGCCCTTCTTCTCCCCCGATCGAATCTACTACGGGATGGCCGCCCTTCTTCTTCTCTAGCCGGATCCACGGCGAGTCGGCTGCCCTTCTCCTCCGGCCAGATCCACGACAGCACACCACCGCTCCGGCCACCTTCTCTTCCCTTGCTGTTGTGCTTCGCCGGTGATGAGCGCACCCACCAGGTATGCACGCCCCTTCTCTTCCCTTGCCGTTGTGTGAAAGCCAGCACCCGAACCCTAACTTAAGATATTTTGCAGATCTGAGGAGGAGGCCGGGGAGAAGAACCGGAAGTCACAGCTCACCCGATTGATTCCTTGCTACAACTTCAACGTCGGCGAGGACTGCCCCATCTTCGACGGCCTCTACAGCTTCTGCCAGACCTACGCGGGCGCCTCCGTGGGCGGGGCCGTCAAGCTCAACCACGGCCACGACATCGCAATCAACTGGTCCGGCGGCCTCCACCATGAGAAGAAGTGCGAGGCGTCGGGCTTCTGCTACGTCAACGACATCGTGCTTGCCATACTCGAGCTGCTCAAGCATCACGAGGTGATGATCATGGTTCCTCAACTCTATTCCCTTAGTTTGTTTTGGTTGGCTCGATTAGTTAGGTGCTTTGGTTGGATACGTTTCCATGAGTTACCCAATAGTGGGTAATTTTTTGAAGTTGCTTGCTGGTGTGTCTAATTCTATATTTACTTGGTGATGGGTATGTGTACGATTTGGGGTAGATTAGGTCTAAAAGTAGATATAACAACTTTTTCTCCATTTCCATGGTCACCAATTTTGATTGATAGCCTCCCTTCTCGTCTATGAATGTTCAATCAAATCACTCCTAGTCATTTTGCTGTGCTAACATGTGATGCTTCAATTAATATTTATAGAGAGTTCTGTATGTCGACATCGATATCCACCATGGGGACGGAGTGGAGGAGGCTTTCTACACAACAGACAGGGTTATGACAGTTTCGTTCCACAAGTTTGGGGATTATTTCCCTGGAACAGGGGAAATCCGTGACATTGGGCACTCAAAGGGGGAGTACTACTCCCTGAATGTCCCTCTGGATGATGGGATTGATGATGAAAGCTACCAGTCCCTTTTCAAGCCAATCATGGGCAAAGTTATGGAGGTTTTCTGCCATGGCGCAGTTGTGCTTCAGTGTGGTGCTGATTCCTTGTCTGGGGATAGGTTGGACTGCTTTAATCTTTCAATCAGAGGTCATGCGGAATGTGTTAGGTACATGAGGTCTTTCAATGTTCCATTGTTGCTCCTTGGTGGTGGTGGATATACCATAAGAAATGTTGCACGCTGTTGGTGTTATGAGGTATGATGATCTAAGTAAAAGTTGATTTTCTTGAATCCTTATGCCTGTGTACTGCAGTTGCCAACATGAGTTGGTTAAGCTAATACCTGTGTATGGTTTTGACTTTTGAGCTAGACATGTAACGCATGATTTGGAATGTTAGTATATGTTCTCTTGCTGAAATGCATATGTTAAAGAGTATAGATGTGTATGAGCATATCAAATAACAGAACACCTTGTGTTCCTCAAATTATATTGGCGATTAGCAAAAGTGCTTTGTTAGTCAAGCTTAGAGTAGATTATCCTTAGATACAGAAAACAAATTAACTGACAGGCCACCTTCTTGTTGTACCAAGGAAATTGTCTTAAAATGTTTAGATTGCAGATGTTAGAATGGAATATATTTGCACTTCTGATTCATCCATTTCTTCCCTAAAAAATATATTTTGTGCAGACGGGAGTTGCTCTTGGCCAAGAGCTTGAAGACAAGATGCCTGTCAACGAGTACTATGAATACTTTGGTCCAGATTACACTCTTCATGTTGCACCAAGTAACATGGAGAACAAAAATACACGACACCAACTGGATGATATAAGATATAAACTTCTGGATAATCTTTCAAAACTTCGACATGCTCCTAGTGTCCAGTTTCAAGATAGAGTTCCTGACACAGAAGTACCTGAGGTGAGCAACTGAGCATCCTGTTATAACTAGTAAGATAATTGTGTGTGTCCGCTCATGAGTGCTAGATGTGTGTTTTCCATTTATTTTAAAGTTCATGGTAGATTTATCTCTACCAGATGCAGACTCCTAAAAGCAAATTGGTAGTGATACCTATATCTAGTCATTATATTATTTCTTATATGCTTGTATAACGTCTAATAGATCTGCTTTTAGAACATTGTTCTTTTCTTGTCGACCAAAGCTGGAACGATGGTAGAAGCTTGGATCCTTTTTTCTACTACAAATACAAATGAACTAGTGTCTATGTTGTTCTTCAACATTGTCTTGCTCTATGTAGTGACTTGACCTGTTGATACAGTGGACATGCTATGTGTTTCAATGTTGTGATATACATGCATGTGCTATGCTTCTCAGCTGAGGTGGCATGAGAAGATAGTGCACACATTCCAGTTTCCACATTTTTTTGTGGATTTCTTCTCATCCATATTTTGTTTGATATTCAGTTCATTTGAATTATTCGTGTACCACAGACTGTGTTATAGTTAAAAATTAAGAGTGGCTTTTGCCACAGAATATTCTTTTATTTGAAGCACACTTTAATGCTATTTTTCAAGCTTAGTGTTATTCTCCATGGCCTCAATCAGTCTGAATGTTAGCAGATCAAGATGATCCAGATGAACGGCATGATCCTGACTCTGATATGGAAGTGGATGATCACAAGGCTGTGGACGAGTCAGCGAGGTCGCTCTCTCCCTCCCTCCCTCTCTAGCCCCTTCCCTCTCTGAGTGATTGTACTCATTACGTTTTGGGTTTTATTTTTCATCCTGATGTGTGGCCCTCGTCAATTTTTTTAGGAGGAGCATTCTAGGTATAAAAGTCGAGAGAATTTGGTGAAAATGAGACCAAAGTGCAGGTATTTTCATTTTCTTTTGCACTTCTGTTTGCTCGACTAATGTGATTATCTGCTGACATTCTTATTGATCTTGTATTGTGCAGGATGGTGGCAGAGTTGCATCTGACCATAGAGGACTGGAACCCATGGCAGAAGACATTGGCAGAAGACATTGTGTGAATCAGTAAATCTCCCAATGTTTCTCTTTGGTAAATACTGCAAGTCTGCTACAATGAATACCTCTTACAGATCTTTATAGATCTTTATTTTTTGGGACTTATCTCACATAGACTCATCTACTGATTCCAGTGTGTCATCAGATAGATTTCCTCCATGTCTTGCAAACTTTACAATGTATCGTTTGCCTTGCAGATTCCTGTCCATGCCATATAATGCAGGTTCATGAATTTTTATTAAGGAACAAGCAGTTTCCTTACACTCCCTTATCCTGCTGCTCCTACCAGTCTTTGCTTAGGTATCCGTCAAACCTTGGGGTTTGTGATTTTGCATTGGACTACTAATACTAAAATAATGCAGGCTATGCCTTCTTTCTTCTTTATAGGATGAACAACCATTACTGCAGTGCTGTTTCCCTGCTGCATTCAGTATAGGCTTCAAATTCTGAAATACAATGACATGCGTCCTAAAATACAGCAAAAAAAAGATAATTGTCTTCTACATCCAGTCTGGGCTTCGTCTTTGGTTCACCTTCTAGACTTCAGGTAATCTCCTAAGCCCTGCAATTTATGGATTCAATTTGCCTGAAAATTTGTATGGCGTGTTCAGTTACTGTGCTAACCTAACTAAAGAGGCACACTAGGTTCCTTTTTAGGATTGCTTCTACAAAAAATAATTTAGTTTCTTCTATTTTGCCTTCTCTACTCATTCCAGCTCATCACTAGGTTTAGCAAGTTTAGTTTCAGTCTTACAAACGAAACTATTGATTACTTATAGCCTTTGGCATTTTCAAATTTCAATTTCTGTACGTTTGCCAACACTAGAATTGGATTCAGACAAATGTGGTTCCAGCTTTGTCTGTGTTTACTCAACCTTTGTTGTCCATCAAATCTCATATGTACCTGATTTAGAAGTCTCGGAAAAAAACACTTTCCATCCATTAGGTTCAGAATTCAGATACATCAAGCCTCTTTCTCTTTCTGCATGTAGCATTTCATTGTTGGTCCAAACAAGGCATCGGCCCAATGCATCAAAGTTCATGGATTAATTTTTTTGATAATTTGTACTGCAGTTATTTGGACACAAATCATACTGACAGTAATGCACCATTCGCCTACGTGCTTTAACAACAATCAAACTGCGCAACCGACTGGATTTTAAATAAACGAAACCAATAGTGACAGGGATGCACCATGCTATGTTAGAACGCTACATAAATGTGCAAAAACATCAGATTTTCAAAGGTCTTCCATATCTTTACTGAATTTCACTTTCGTGCAAGTGGCAACAGGAATCTTGGCTAAGGAGCATCCATGAATCTTGGGCACTGTAGTCTTGGTTAATTACAGGTACAAGCAGAAGGCAATAGTAGTCTTAGCTTCTGCAGATCAGATGTTATAGCTTTATTCTTTCCCAGATTTTAGTGTCATAGCAAAATGGTACTAATGAATACCTCTTACATAGCACTCATAACATTCTTATTTGTCCTTCATAGCACTCATAACATTCTTATTTGGTAGATACATATGCCGTATTAATATTTCCCCAACATTCCTATTTGTCCTTCATAGCACTCATAACATTCTTTCTTCCTTAGGAAAGTACTCCCATTGCACACTTTTTCTTCAAAAAGATCTGCCTACACTTTTTCTTTGGTAAATACTGCAAGTCTGCTACAGGGATTTTTTTTCCTCCTGGCTTTTATTTTGGGGGAATATCCTCTAGGTGCATTAACACTCCGATGTTGATTCTCACTTGAACATTTTAGTAGTTTCAGCATTGAGGAAATAACTAGATAACTCGAAGTATCAGATTGCACACCCAGTGTCCATGTGGGACTGATATACTGACCATTGTGGTCACTTAGTACAAGAAATGACAAACCATTCGTCTTCCAATTTAACAAATGTATTTACAGCAAACTAACTGATGAAAGTCTGTGCTCACAGTTTTTCTGGACCAGATTTCTATCAACCAGCAACCCCCTAGTGGAAACCAGCTCACAGTTCATGTCGATCGGTCACTTCGTGTTAGTGTTACTCATGCAGCTACTTTGCTATGTAGTTTAGTATCCAATTTTTTATGCCCCGTACTAGAGGTCACATCTTTTCATCTTCTGTTAGCCGTTTAGTCCATGTAGTGTTAGTCAGGCAGCTGCTTTGCTACTATCAAGGACAAAAATGACCTCTCTGAATAGTGAATACATTGTGTTCATAACCTGACCATGCTAATATCATTCTCATATACTAACATTATTTGGTTCGTGGTTGTTGACCTGTGGTGCTAGGCTCAAATTACTGAACTTTAGCTTTTATTGTTCCTCTGTTCTTGACTTATATTTGGATGAAGCCATTTCTCTTTAGTACTATCATCTTGAGGAACTAACTGGAATGGTTGTCCTCCCACAGTACTTGATGGTTGTTCTCAAGGGTTCGGTGCCTATGGCATTTGGAGGTACCCAGGAGCCCGCAGCTTACGGTGAGCTGGTTTCCATTGGAGGCCTGAACCCTGATGTGAATAAGAAGCTGAGTGCTGGCATTGCTTCTATCCTGGAGTCAAAGCTGTCCGTACCCAAGTCGCGCTTCTACCTCAAGTACTATGACTCAAAGGTAAGCAGCCACTTGTACTTGGTCACCTTATGTAGTTTGGCTGTGGCATGACATAACAAGAAGTCTGATACTCTATGGGTTACTTCTAAGATCTGTTACATCCCAACAACCTGTATCATATGCATTCTGTACCGTCTTCAGAGACCCACTTGTACTTGGTGCCATCGAGCTAGTAGTTTCTTTCTTATGTTCTTTGTTAGTATATGGCCATGATAAGTTGCAATTCGGTACATTTGGATTCCGCGAACCCAAAATTCTGATCCATGTTGCTTCTCTCTTCAACAGATCGTTCTTATGTATAGAAGCAGTGGAAGATGATGCCCTACCGATCAGAAGGCGAAACATCTTATCTAACTCGAAGCAACCTGGCATTAGTTGAGCAAATATACTATGCTTTTCATCTAGTCAACTACTTAGACGAAATCAATAATATTTATATCCTGTAGTGAAAGAGTATAGACTTGTTGATTGTGCAGGTTTACAATTTTTACAGGCATGTAACTTTGCTTCTTTTGAAAGCAGTGTTTATATGCATCTAAAATGGAGTGATTCCTACTTTTATAATAATATATCATATTGAAGCATAGTAACTTTATCTGATCATGCATCTATGTTTTAGGTTCATGAATGAATCTATTTGTATGAGAAATGTGCACAATGATGTTACTTTTGTATTAATTTACAACCAAATGACCTTTCATTTTTAAATGCATTTAAATGATCTTGTCAAACCATCTGTCGCTAAAAACATTTGTAACTTCAAATTGTCTGTCGCTATAGAGTACTGGCAGGCTATCTGACGCTAAAGAGTAGCAGCAGACTATCTGTCGCTAAAAAAATTCAGGACAACGGACTGTCTGACGCTAAAAGTACTGTCTGACGCTAAAGATTTTTAGCGACAGGACTTACAGCGTCTGCAAAAGTCTGTCGCTATAACTTTTTAGCGTCAGATTGTCTGTCACTGTAGCCGCTTTTAGCGTCAGATTGTTCATCGCTAATCTTGGTGTTGTGGTGTAGTGTGAATTGCTCTAGTTGTTTCTTTTTGTACATAAACTAGAAATATGTCCGCTCGTTGCTAATTTATTTGAATTTCAATTACTAACTTATGTAGCATAAATGTTAATTTTAGTGATATGCACAAGTCTAAGTGACATATATTTAGAAATATCTAGTTTTAAAGTAGTCCATGCGTTATTTTGGAATTTTTAGAAACATATTGCACATTTCAAATCACAAAGAGCATCTCTAAGAGTTTGGTATAATTTACTTGCAAAATTAACAGATCTAACAAGTTAACAGAAGAAATAACAATCTTAAATTTTGTCATTAAACAGTCTCCTATAATAGCTTTCTAAACAATTTTGCATTGGGAACCTTGAACTATCACTACTACACTTAGACCTTTCACGGCTACGTCGTAACCCCCATCGCAACCGCATTTTGGCCTCGACAGTAAGCTGTCGGCAGTGATGGTCATAGCCCTCACGACGACTAGGATGTACACTACACCACCGTATTTGCTTATCATCCGTCTGTGATAAGGTTCTTACTTCCGTTGTATTGGAGCACGACTCGCCTGTGTGGGTATGCACTAAAACCGCCGCATGACTTATGATCCGACCGTGATCAGATCCTTATTCCGTCGCATTGAGGCCTGACCCACCTATGTGGGTATACACTAACACCGCCGTATTGGCTTATGATTCATCCATGATCAGCTCCTTGTTTTCGTCACATTGGAGCACGACCCGCCTGTGTGGAGGCGAACATCACCGTTGCTTCAGCGTATGAACCGCTTGGTCATAGGGCATGGTCACCGTCGCGTTACAGTACGATCCATCCGTGATGATCATTTCCTCGGTGTCAGGTTATTAAACGATTCGATGGTGATACACTATTGACCCTTGCCACATCAGACGAATAGCGGCGGTGATGACATCCGTTTTTCACAATTTATTTACTAATTCAGCCGGGCCTTAATAACTTTCTAAACACACACCATACAGATATAATCATTACACACCATTCATCATGTCCACAACGAAGAGCACTTTTTGTAGTAACAATGGACACTAACGTAACAACTGTGTCAACTGATGAATTAACACAAGAGGTACATAGCAGAATAAAGGTTCTGCTCCCTACAGACTTACGTAACGAAAATAAGGTAGATGTGCCCCACTCCTTCAGATTGGCACTCCTGCTTGCGAGGCAAAGCTTTCTTTGGATTGGTAGGCAACACACCATGGAACCGCTCTTCTTCGTCCCTTAGCCAATGTAGGAAAATTGTTCAAAACACCCAGACTCCTGCTGTTGCACAAAGCAGGAGAATTAATGATATTCAACACACAATTCCTTTAGTTACCAAGCTCAAATTGGCCTATATATAGAATCAAAACAACTACCTACCTGAACAAAGGCATGACATAATTACAACAAAATACGGCATATGCGCCTTTACTGCTCTGCTAATGACTCAATGAACAAGGGAACATAAGGAAGATAGTGAGGTCCGCCGCTCATACATAATAGTTTCCAGGTACTTCTAGGATAGCCGATGGCCTGGGCAGGGAGGACATGAACTTTACTGCGGTTCATGTCATACGCAAACAGTGTTTTGTCCTCCCCAACAAGGAAAATCAAATTCCATTCTGGATGAACTGCAATCACTCTGTAGGCGGCATCACAAACCTCGGTACTAATTTCAATATTCTTCTTTTCCAAATAGCTCCAGCATGGTCACCTTATGCTTCAATATCCATTTACTAGTACCATAGTCTTCAAGGATCCAGATTAAAAGCTCATACCTATTCAAAGCTTCATAGATGGAGATTGCATCAGCAGTTGGCCTATGAATTTTCCTCCATGTCTTTCCCTCCATATCAATAGCAACTATCTGGGTGAACTCCATCATGTGCATAAAACCATTAACAAACACACCTTTCCCATATGTGGATACTACAATACCCTCGCTCCATTCAGATTCTTTAAAGATCCATGCTCCAGTTTTAGATGAGTAGATGTTGACACCTAAGGAGTCATCATCGTTGATCCCATATTCAAACACATGGAAGTGTGAGGAGATTGTCAGATCGAACCCCAAGCGAGCTGAACCACAAGAATGGTTGCTACCCGGTAGTAGCAACCATTTCTTAGTCACCGGATTATAGACAACATAGCAAAACCCAGAGTACCAGCAGAGGATGAGGCCCCGGGAGCAATCTGAGATCACGACATCCTAAATGGGGAAGGGCAAGAAGGATAAGGAGGGGGTATTCACCGTTGACGCTGGTGAAGTTGCATTTGCATTTCCAGCTGCGGTAGAAGAATCCGGCGAGAATCTAGGGCAGCTCCTTACGGTACTCGGATCCCAATATGAGGCTATTCTAGGAGCAACAGACACACTTGCAGCTACACAAGGAGCCGGTAGTGAGGCGGCTGAGGATGAGGACAAAAACATTTGGTCTGTGAGGATGGCCACTTCGAATAAGTCACACCCCAAAAAGCATCGCTTGCCTCGTCGTGCGCCCTGCGTTGTCCCACTTGATCGAGCCACATCTCAAAAAGCACAGCGCTGCGTGCCTCCTGCCTACCCGATTGAGCCGCATCTCGGTGAGCGCTGCGATGCCATGCTTGGTCACCCTCTGAGAGAGAGAGAGAGAGAGAGTTTGAGTAGAGAGACGGAAAGGCCATGGCACTATAGGAAGGATTGAGCAATGGGCGAGAGATGATTAGACATGGAAGGAAAAGATTAGCTACGGTTTGAGGTGAGCCCATATGGCGAAAATATAGAATAGCGGTCAGGCTAGTGCCCGGACATCCGTTGGACGCTCACGTCTAGACACCCGCGCCGTGCCCGCACGTGTGCATGCTGCTGTGCCTACCAACACGCCTGCTCCTGCTTCACATGGAGGCCCGTGCTGCTGCGTTTCCTACTCCTGCTCACCCATGTGGGGGTCGCATCTTAATCTATGCCCGCTTCATTTCCCACGCCTGTCGCTCATGTCCCTTCCACTCCCACATGCATGCACGTGGGCCTAGTAGCTGTAGTAGGCAGATGTGATAGGTAGCTGGTCCCATTGCAACATGTGCAATACCAGATCTACTTTGTAGCATCTAGTTCAAATATTTGCAAGATACGTTCAAAATAGTTGAAACACTTGCAACATACGCTCTAAAACACCAGGAAAACACGTGTGTAGCCATTGCAAAACATATGCAACATCTAGATGAAACACTTGCAACATACTTATGAAACTCCTGAAACACTTGAAACACACGCTTGCAACATGCATGTATATGTAACATCTAGATAAAATACTTGCAATACGTCTAAAAACAGATGAAATATTTGGAACATACACTTGAAACACCATTGCAATATGTGCAACATCCCGATCTACTTTTGCAACATTGATATAAAACACCTGCAACATACCTATGAAACATTTGAAGCACTTGAAATAGACAATTACAACATGCAGTTTGAGTGCAACATCTCCTTGCTGCTTGAGAGAATGGAAGCTCGTCGGCGTGTGGAGTTCATCGGTGTAGAGCTCATCGGTGGCGTGGAGATCACCGCTCCAGGGAGGAGGCCACGGCAAGTCTGGTGGAGAAGCCTGTAGCGGGTCTCTACACGGTGCAGGTGGAGTGCGAGCTATGTGTGCGGTAAGCTCAACTGCAAGCTATGTGTGGGTGTGTTCCATCTTGACCGTCGCGAGCTACGTGTGGGCGAGGTCCACTCTGGCCATGATGAACTGGGCAGACGGAGTGTGAGATGTTAGCCTAGGCAATCAGTTTAAACCGACAGAATGGTTTGGTTTGTTCGGTTGTAGAAAACTTTGGTTCATGGAAATCAACACCCGATCAGTTATTCATCAGACCAACAACCGACGAGTTCGGTGTCGGTTTGTTCGGGTTCGGTTTTGGGTTTCACCGAACAAACTGAAGCATCACAGACAAAGAAGAAGGTTGGGAAACGGAAAGGAAGAAACACGCAGATGCAAACACACAGATCCGGGATGCCGCACGCTCGGCAGTGTCAGTCTCGCCTGCAACTAGACGAGTGCTGACTGCCCTATGAGCTACGGCCCTGCCTCGTCCCCGCATCGCTCGCATGCCCATAGCCACATAAGCTTGCACCGACTGCTTGCCGTGCCTACCTGTCTCTATCATGCCACGTGCCCATGAGACCGTGTTGCCGAGCCACGCCGCGTCTGCATGCCCATGTCGCCCCGCCGCCAAGCGTCAGCGCCACCTTGTCTGCCAGGATGCCGCGCACCAGCAGGAATGAAAAGGAAAGTCATCTTCCTCAGAGGATTTCAGGATGGGAAGGGATAGAGGTGAGGTGAGCAAGGGGACTGGTTCTATGGAGGGGAAGGGCCGAAGGGGTAGGCTGCCTAGGTGAGTGGGGGTGGACGTGTTGTGCTGGACCATTGCTTGTTGGGACTACAAAGACGAGGAAAGAAACACTGATGTGCTCACTCCGTGCTCTCCCTCGGTTGTTCGGGTTCTCGGTTGGGTTGGACGAGGAAATCGAAGTCAAAGCCGATAACCGAGCTTTCTAGATGATAAAACAGAAACCGAAATTTGTAACAGAACCGTCCAATTTATAAGAGCACAAGTACAATGGCAGCCCACAAGCGGTCACACTATCATACTTGAGCCCATATAAACCCGGTAGTCCGTCGAGTACCACAAAGGGTCTTGATTCATCACCCACATACATTAGATTGCGATTACAGTTATTAGAACCCAAGTTCCAAATAAAGTAGTAGTAGTAGCAGAAGCAAAGTAGTTTTAAAACCAATATCTCACACTATTGTTTAATACAAGCCAGTTCGTGATCACCACCCACAAAAGCATCACAGATAAGATATATAAGTAGAAGCGCCTTGCCCAGGCCTACTCCTCGTCCACAAAGGGACAGAAGCAATTCTTTAACTAGCTAGGATACACGGTATTATCTGCAACAAATGGGTAATAAACCCTGAGTATAAGAAGGTACTCAGCTAGACTTACCCGTCATAAACCAAAAATAAAGTGACTCCAAGGATCATGCAAGGCTTTATAAGTGGAGCTAGCTTGACAACATTTTGCATAAAAAGCGACTAATTCAACTATACATTTTATAATTCGGTCATCAAGTTAATTATAGCTATTCATCTCTAGATTAGTAACTAACCTGTGCCAAACATGTTGTGTACAATTAAGTCATCACAATAGTAACCATATCTGGTGTAGCATTTTCATATTCCGTTTAACCATCACATTCCATCAATTACTACGAGGAAGGAAGCTCTATCAAGTTCTCACTATCCGGGAGAGACGACGATTCGAATCAATTTCAACCAGCTGGGAATTTATTCCTAACACAAACCCAGGCAGACCAGATCAACGGTCACCTTAGGTCACCTTTGGTACAACTCAGGTCTAATTCGTGGGTTCGATCAGCACCGCACCCTCAGGGACACTACTGGATGCCAGGTCGATTAGGACTCTAACCTACCCTTAGCCTCACACCGGCTCCCCGCGCATCCTTACTACCTCCAGTGTGCACACTTTGACAGAATGAGGCCCGACCTGAGTTGAGCTACTCGGCTTCACGGTCGGAACGAGTTATCCGGCCAGCTAAGTGAGAGGCATGAGTTCAAAATGACAAGAGGGCCTCCAACGATGCGGTCCTTTATTGGCACAGACGGAATCACATGAGTCAACCTACACATAGACTCTGTCCGACCTCCAGTTATATTATCCCATGGTTCTTTTCCACGATAGCAAATATAGCCAACTGTGCTCTGGTATTCACCTATATCTCGTAGGTGACAGAAAATCACCCGACTTCTACCGGTCTAAGTATTGCTAAGCATATGTTCGATCCTAGACCTACACAGGGTTAAAGGTATAGATATCTGGACAAGGTGGTTCTATGCATCAAGTGTTTCTAAATCAACTCTTATAACCTAATGCATTAAACATAAAGGACTTAAGTGATATTTTATAAAACATAGGATTCTTATAATGCTCCAGGGCTTACCTTTTAGGAAAGAAGTGGGTCGGTGGTCAGGGCACTCTAGAAGTTCGTCAGTGGCTGGCTCCTCTGCTTCGGGAGCTGCAAGTTGGGGTGTCTCTTGATTGTCCTCCGCTTCTTTGAATTCCAGTAGGGTTACTCCTTTGGGCGATTCTATATATATGAGTATAAAATAAGATCTCATGGATGCATAGATAATGACATGGATGATATGATATGATAAAATACATACTCATAAGTGTCCTTAACAACAATGTATTAAAGTGATAACAAGATAATTTTTCTTTTACTGAGTAGGTGCATATCTCTTCTCTAGTATAAGAACATACACTCATCAAGTTCTAGCAACCTAAGATATAGTTGTTCATCATCTATGAGAGGCTTAGAACCTACAACTAACAACTAATCTTAATTAGCCTAAGCATCTACACCAGCATCACACAAGGCAACAACTACAACTTGACTTAGTCATTTTCTGGACTGCAGACAACATGTACTTGTTTTGGCTATAACTAGAGTTTTATATATCCAACAAATATTGCACAAGACTTTCTGGAAAGCTTATGAAATTGTCTACAACTTTCTTATGCTATATAGATCCATCCAGAGAATAAGCAAAACTGACGCAACTTCAATTAGCTAAAACTCTCAAACCATTAAGCCTACAACTATGAAAATTTAATACAAGGTAGATAAGCAAGTTATCTACAACCTTGTTATTATCAAGTTCCACATAAAAGGTCATTATCATCATGAAATTGTTACCTCAACAGGAACTACTCATGCAACCATCTAGTTGAATTATAAGGTAATAATTATCTAGCTACCTATAACTAATTACTTCTAATCACAACTACTCATCCCAACAGATCATATACATCACAAGCACCACAAAAAACATCATGGTTAAGCCCAACTAATTTATTTATATTCATTTATTAATTTCCTTATATAATAAGGTGATTTAAAGAACAAATATTTACAATTCTCAATAAATTATGAGAACATTACAATAGCCTACATATCACCCCCATAGTCTACTATACAAATATCATGCCATTTGGATATGTATAGCCACTTCTGCAAAAATGACAAGTTGCCTAGGCTTATTTTAGCAAAAATGAGTTTAGCCTAGTGATAAGTGCCAAACAACAAATTTCATATTTTCTTACTGTCATCCTAGCATAAGAACACTATGTAAAAATTGCATGATCATATGTTATGTATTTTTTACCCCATTTATTTTCACTACAAACTAGCAATTAATTAAGATTAAATAGAAAAAACCATATTCCAATTATGCCTATTGTAAGTTTAGCATTTTTTTTTCTAGCTAGAGCATGTCAACACAAGACTAGAAAAATTTGAATCACAATTTTTTCATTTCCCTAGCTCAAGATATGCATTTTACAAGATGGAAACAAATTTTAAAGCGCTTATCTAGCTCAATTTAATTCCTCCAGAAAAATATCCCAAACAGTAGATTTCATATTTTTATCAAATACTACACTACAAGATGAATCCAACAAAATTTGGTTCAACCAAATTAGACAACCCTAGCTCAAGATATCAATTTTGAAGTTTGCATTCAAATCTGTGAAAATAAATCAATAAAATCATTTCAACTCTGACTGACAACTGGGCCCCGCGGTCAATGGGTCCCACCCGTCAGCGAGACCAGTGTAGAGCGTGGACTTTGACCGGCAAGAACTCACCATCGGTGAGGTCACCGGCGACGAGGTCTTCACCATCGCGCTCCCCACGACACCCCGCGTCGGATGGTACCCATGGTTAGCTTGGCAGTTCACCAGAGCGACCTCGTCGATGAGCATGGCAGCTCGATGATGATGCGTGGCAGCGGACTCGCCGTCTCCGGCGATGGCACGGTTAGGTAAGCATGACTATAGCTTCTACTAACCCTAACGGAGCTCTATGGTGCAGATCGAGCTACTATGGCATGTCGGTGAGCTCCGCCCACGTGCATGGCGGCATGGCCACGCACAACACACGCGGCGGTGCTTACCGTTCTGACATGACGATGGTGGGTGATGGGTCTCCGTCATAGGAGAAGGTGCTAGGGTTCATGGCGGCTCAGAAATGAACACAGGAGGGGAAGGACGGGATCTAGCGAGGGCTGGCCGCGGCAAGCTTGAGCTTGCGGCCATGGCGGGCGCGCGCGGTGCGGTCGCGTGTTCCTGCGCGACAGCAGCAACAGCGGTTAAACCAGCTATGGAGTGAGCATCTACGACCTATGGTGACGACAAACCAATGGAGAAAAAGGTAGGAGGAGCAGTGTATAAGGCTGGCCATGACGAGCTCGGAGCTCGGCAGCGCTCCGTGGCCATGGCGGCGACGGTGATGCACATGTGGCTTTACCTCGGCTCAGATGGTGGCACTGGCGGGTCAGGGAGGTAGAGGAGATGGTGGCGGAGCTATGGGCATGATGGATTTGACGGCAGTGTTGCGGCTGTGGCGTGCGAGCACGGTGGAGGTGTGCAGCGTTGATGGCGAGCATGGCTCTGCTCGGTGAGCTAGTGAGAGGGAGATAGCAGAGCAAGAGAGTGAGAATGAGCGAGCGCAGCGGCTTCGCCTCCCTTTTCTCCCCCTGCTGGCATGACCGACCGGGCCAACGTCGGCGTATGGCCAGCACGTGGCGCGCGTGGCCTAGCGCCGGTCGGCCACTGCTACGCTGTTGCTGCTCGGTTTCAGGCCGGCGATGGCCGACTGACGGAGCAACTTCAAGCACATGTAACTCCCAAACGAGCTCGAGTTGGTGAAAACCCCTTAATAAGAAATGTAGAGCTACATGTACTCTCCAACTTTGCTTTAGAAAGCTTCCTCTAAGTCGCCATGGTTTTCAAGTTACAATGCCCCAAAGTTGGTCACTTGAAATTGTAAACAGCTTTTTGGACTTAGCAAAAATTTCTAAGTCTAGAAACAACATTACATTGCTACTTTGGAGCTGTTTTTATTGTGTTAGGCACTGAATTAGCTCATGGCCCTAAAACAAAGTTTGTTACCCATGTCAAGAACTACAACTTTTGTTAAGGGTACACTGCCATGCAAACACTCTATGCTATTGTTCAACTTTGGTCAAAGTGTAGTAACATGAAAATGGAAGTTTAGAGTAAACTAGGACTTAGAAGCACAATTTAGCCCATGTCATGAATACAAACATTGTTCCATTTACCATCCTAGATGTGTCTAAGGTGTTTTTTGACCTCACAACTATTTCTCACATTGGTCACACATGATCACAAGCATATACATGTATATTATTCACATCACATGTGATAAAGAGAAGGTGAATGAAATGAAACTTCATATGCTCATGCTCATGAATGCTTGGATGATGATTGTGCTCATGAAATGCACGTGCCAAATGTATGCTTAACACTGGGGTGTTACAAAACTAAAAACCGAAAAACTGATATTTCGGTTCGGTTTGGCTCGGTTCAGTTTGGTTTTTGATTTTCGGCTATAAAGTGCCCAGCCTGAGCGAGATGTGCGCGGGCGGGCTCCGAAGGGCTGCCGTGAGATGCATGTGGGCGAGCTCCACCCCCGGCCGTGGCGAGCTGGGCAGGCAGAGCACGAGAAGTACGCGGTCGGCCTCCGCCTCGGCAGGTCACCGCGAACTGCCCCGAGTGGAACACTGTGAGGCTGGAGCGCTGCGAGCTGTGCGCTGGCCGAGCTCCGCTGCAGTGTTTTTTTGAGAAACTGCGGTGTCTGGAGAGTTGGATGAGCGGATAGGAGGGGATAGTTTTGGGCCTACATCGTGTCCCACGAACATGAGCGTCTGGACGAACGGACGTCCTGAGAAGAGCATTACCAATAAAATAGAGCTTTAGTTTCTATAGGTGAAGTTTCTTCTATAGAAACTAGTTGTAAGAATTATTGGTTCGGACTGACCTTAGGGCTAGCTGAATCAATTTTTTACTCGCCGAACAGTAAAAAAAAACAAAGAGACTAGCACAGAGCCAATAGGCAGTCTTGCATGTTTCAAGATGCCCCTTTCTCACACAACACAATATGCTTGTTGTTGCTTCTCTAGGTTTGCCAGCTTAGAGCTAGCTTATATTATTGTAGACTAGCTAGCCTATATTGGCGGAGATGCCCTTAGCGAGATAGAGATGTGCTGGTTTTATTCCTGAATTGCTCTAGTTGTTTCCTTTTGTACATAAACTAGGAAATATGTCTGCCCATTGCTAATTTATTTGAATTTCAATTACTAACTTATGTAGCATAAATGTTAATTTTAATGATATGCACAAGTCTAAGTGTCATATATTTAGAAATATTTAATTTTAAAGTAGTCCATGTGTTATTTCTACGATGAGGTTATTAAGCATTGGAATTTTTAGAACATATTGCACATTTCAAATCACTAAGAGCATCTCTAAGAGTTTGGTATAATTTACTTACAAAATTAATAGATCTACCAAGTTAACAGAAGAAATAACAATCTTAAATTTTGTCCTTCAACAGTCTCCTATAATAGCTTTCTAAACAATTTTGCATTGGGAACCTCAAACTATTTTTAACTAACCAAATCTTTTTTAATAGTTTCTTTATCTCTTACTGCTTTGTCATCTGAAATTCTTTATTTTCTTAATTTACGCATGCGTCCAATTTACTCCGTTCTCCCGAGAAAAACATCGGATGGGGAGCGGATATGGAGTTTTTCTCGACTGCGGAAACTTACAAGTTTGAGAGGATATTTGGTAGCTTTTTATTTTTAAGGAGCTCTTTTTACCAAACTACTATTAGATGACACTTTTTTTTGCTAAAATATTGAAAAGGGAGTTGTTTTATAAAACTCCCGGAGATGCACTAAATAAGTTAGAATAACCAAACAACCTCTTTGGTCCGATAGGTCTGAGTTGCCATTCCAATCTGGTTGGCACGACCAGAGTCCCACATTTGCATGCCATGCCTACATAGATTGTCGCCATAAGATCGTCCAATCACGTGCATATAGATTGTCAAGAGTCCAAGGTCTATGCCTCGTGTTTTGGCCTGGTCCATGACCTCGCATTTTGGCCTAGCCTAAGCACTGCACAACCTAATGGCAGTTGTGCCCATGCTAGTTCAGCCTGATGTACAGGCCGTGCCTGGGTCACTACCTTGTCACGTCACTCTAGCTAGGCTCCACACAATTAGTAGGAGGCCCACCAAGGTTCATCACAGCCACCTCCACCTCTCATATATATATGTGAACACACCAAAACCCTAACCGACTATCTCCAATTTCCATCTCACCCAATAGACATCCGTTCGCACGCCGCACCGTGTTCCCTCTCAAACACTGTGCTTTCCCTTCACTACTGGGCACGGGTTATTTGCTGAGTGCCCTAAACGCTCGGCAAACCCAAGTTTGCACTCGGCAAAGAGTTTGCCAAGTGTTACACTCAGCAAAGACCCGCCGGCATAGCTTTTGTCGGCAAAGGGTTCTTTGCCGAGTGCAATATATCGGGCACTCGGCAAAGCCTTTGCCGAGTGCCACGCCAGCACTCGGCAAAGAAAAGTTGACCTAACGGAGACCGCTCGTCTGACGTCCCCTTTGCCGAGTGGTGACGTGTCGGGCACTCGACAAAATATTTTTTTTATTTTTTCCCAAAAAATTCTTTGCCGAGTGCCACAGCGTCGGCACTCAGCAAAGTGCCCAATTTTGCTGAGTGCTTTGGACCAGGCACTCGGCAAAGTGCCCAGTTTTGCCGAGTGCCATGACCATAGCACTCGACAAATCTGGGACCTGAGTCGGTTTTGCACAGTTTTGCCCAGTTTTGCCGAGTGCTGTTGTCATGGCACTTGGCAAAGGCACCTTTGCCGAGTGTTACACTTGGCAAAGCTGGGAATTATTCTTTTTTTTGTTTTTTGCTTCCCATCTTTACAGACAAACAAATCACATATTCACAACCATCACATGCCCAGAATCACAATATATATCACATAAATGCCTCGTCCATAGCAATATCCATCACATACACGATATAGATCACAATGTATATCACATCCACATCCATCACAATATCCACATCCAACACAACCATCACAATATCCATCACAGGATCCAACACAAGTCTAAGTCCATGAAACATAAGAAAAGAGACCAATCCAAGGTACCTACTGTCACCCTTGCCACCCGGAGTGTGAAGAAGGGCCACCTGCCCCCCCGGGCTGTGGAGGAGGGCCAGCTAGCCACCCGGACTATGGAGAAGGGCCAGGTTCACTTGGATGCGTCGAGTGGTGTCCTTGAGGAGTCGGGTTCGAACCCACAGACGGTGGCTGCGCAAAGGAAAAGCGAATTCATGAGTTTCTGCAGGAGGGTCGCACAAGCTAAAGCAATAAACAACCATACTCACCGGACTAGGATCAGGAGTACGAACCACTGGAGCGAGGAGCGAAGGTGGCACGGCTATACCCGTCGTGGCCTGAAGGTTCGCCATGAACGCGTAAAGGTCCTGTAGCCTCTTCTCCTCGGCCTCCCTCCTTCGCTCTTGCTCCGCCTGCGAGGCCGAGTGCCTGGCCTCTAGCCTCTGCACCTGGGCCTGCAATATTTCACCCGCAATGTTTCAACAATGCAAAGGCAAGATATATGTAAAAGCAATGAACGACAAATAAAACAGGACTAACCTGGAGTTCCGCCACCTGCTGCTGTGCACTCTGCTGCCGAGGTCGTATAGGGAGGGAGGAGCTCGTGCTCCTTGCTTGAATCTGGGAGAGGGTGGGAGTAGAGGCCGTGTCAACTTGGCTGTCCGCCATCCAGTATCGGCCGTGGAAACTAACTCATCTACGCATCCGCGGGCTGTCCAAAAACATGGACAATCTGAAATAGATATGGTCGTAGATATGCAAAGATCCGCATACCTACGACCGTATCTCTTTCGGACGGGAGACGCCTAACTGGGTTACGCGATCTAAGACAATGATACGGGAGGAGGGCTTATTTATACCTAGGGTGGCGGTGGAGTCAGGCTAGCGGGGAAGTGGCGAGTCGGGGCAGTGACAAGGTGATGCTTTGCAGGCAGACCCGCAACGCCGACGAAGAGGATCGAGGTCACCGAGTCCCCTCTGACGTGCTCTTCTCTGCAAAAGAAGAAACACAATACTATAAGTTGAAAATTTCGACAGAACCTCCCCTGTACGGGGAGGTTTCCAAAACCTGCAAGAAAAAACCAGCACGATGGCCGACAACCACATATCAAGGGAACAAATACGGCATGATGGCCGATAGCCAAATATATATTAATCCACCACCAACACACCACCACCACGACCACACCACCACCACCACAACCACCACACTACCACCACCACCACGACCACGACCACACCACCACCACCACAACCTCCACCACCACGACCACACCACCACGACCACACCACCACCACCACAACCACCACACTACCACCACCACCACGACCACGACCACACCACGACATCCACCACAACGACCATGACCACACCACCACATCCACCACAACGACCACCATTGCACGCCACCACCACCTACACCTACACCTACACCTCCTCCTTCACCAGCATTGTACACCATGAAGCGAGGGAAGGGCATACCTGGACGTCGGAGGGACGTCGGAGGCCGCGGATGGGGCGAGGGTCGCGGACGGGGCGGCATCAAGGGGATGGGGCGGCGCACCTCCTCCTCCTCTCTTCTTGGCCTCCTCTCTTCTCCTGTTCCCCTTCTCCTCTTCCTCCCTTTCTCCCACCTTCTGCTCGGAACGGGGATGGGCACGGCGGACAGCGTGGACGGGGTTGGTGGGTGGCGCGGGGTCCTCCTCCATCTCCGGTGGCCGGCGGATGGCGCAGAGGTTCTCCTCCTCCTCGGGGCGGGCCGGCCGGCGGGCGTGGGCGGGCGGCGCGGCCGGGGCGGGGCACCTCCGGCGGGTTGAGGCGAGCGGCGGGGTGGGGCTCCTCCGGTGGCCTGCTCCTCCTCCCTCCTCCTCTGGCGGCCAGGGGCCGGGGGCGCGCGGGGTGGCGGTGGCGGGGTGGCTGGTGGTGGGGTGGCGGTGGCCGGCGGGCGGGCGTGGGCGGGCGGCGCGGCCGGGGCGGGGCACCTCCGGCGGGTTGAGGCGAGCGGCGGGGTGGGGCTCCTCCGGTGGCCTGCTCCTCCTCCCTCCTCCTCTGGCGGCCAGGGGCCAGGGGCACGCGGGGTGGCCGGTGGCGGGGTGGCGGTGGCGCGTGGGGTGGCGGTCGCGGGGTGGCCGGGGTCGGGGGCCGGGGGCGCGCGGGGTGGCGGTGGCAACGGCCGGGGCAGCAGGGGGCGGGGCGGGGCGGCGGAGCGTGGTGGGGCGGCGCGGGGAGGCAAGGCGGCGGCGCTGTGTGTGGTGTGTGTGAGTGTGTCGGCCGGGAGGTCGACGTATTTTTTTAACCGCCCACAGCTTTGCCGAGTGCCAAGATCTACGGCACTCGGCAAAGAAGATTCCCTTTTTTTATTTAAAAAACTTTGCCGAGTGCCAGGCGTTAGGCACTCGGCAAATAATTAAGTTTGCCGAGTGCCACGGATTGGCACTCGGCAAATTTTTTTTTTGATTTTGGCCACCAATTTTTTTGGTAGCCCTACAACAGTACCAGGAACCACATATTCAAATTTTGCACATTTTGACTGATTTTTTCTATATTTCATTAGTTTATTCCATTTTGTTGATTTTTTTTGGAAAATACGAGTTTGAACTGCAGGTGCATCGAATATTGGATTTGAATGATTCGAAAAATGACATTCATGTTTGTGAGTGTAAGTTCAGGCCAAATCCAGGAACTGACCTGAAATTTCTATCAATTTGCTCACGGGGCGACGCCACCAAATTGCGTGCGAGTTGTTTTTTAATTCCATAAAATGCAAACGAAATCGAAAAAACATGAAACTTGTGGAGATGCCGTGTTATCGTATGTGTAGGCTGTGGTAAAAATTTGAGAAAGTTTCGAGCATGTTGTCACGTACCATGCTTACAAACCAAGCATGGTACGTGACAACGTGCTCGAAACTTTCTCAAATTTTTACCACAGCCTACGCATACGATAACACGGCATCTCCACAAGTTTCATGTTTTTTCGATTTCGTTTGCATTTTATGGAATTAAAAAATAACTCGCACGCAATTTGGTGGCGTTGCCCCGTGAGCAAGTTGATAGAAATTTCAGGTCAGTTCGTGGATTTGGCCTGAACTTACACTCACAAACATGAATGTCATTTTTCGAATCATTCAAATCCAATATTCGATGCACCTGCAGTTCAAACTCGTATTTTTCGAAAAAAATCAACAAAATAGAATAAACTAATGAAATATAGAAAAAATCAGTCAAAATGTGCAAAATTTGAATATGTGGTTCCTGGTACTGTTGTAGAGCTACCAAAAAAAATTGGTGGCCAAAATAATTTTTTTTTGCAGAGTGCCAATCCGTGGCAATCGGCAAACTTAATTACTTGCCGAGTGCCTAACGCCTGGCACTCGGCAAAGTTGCCGGCGTTGGGTCCGTTATGCCTCCGACAATATTTGCCGAGTGCTCTAGTTTGCCGAGGGCCTAACACTCGGCATATTAAGGTTTGCCGAGTGCCTATATTTTGCCGAGTACTAGGCACTCGGCAAAATAGCCTTTGCCGAGTGTTTTATTTTGCCGACGGCTGCACTCGGCAAACTGAGTCTTTGCCGAGTGCCCGATATTTGGCACTCGGCAAAGTATTCGACGCTCGGTAAATTACCAGTTTCCCGTAGTGCTTCCACTGTGCCTTCCTTCTTCAATGGAAGCTCTCCTCCATGCTCTGGTCTAATATCGGCTCCCCTCCCCTCCCCCTTCTCCACTAGCACGGGCGACAATGGCGCATTGGTAGGGGCTGGGGCGCGGTGGGATCAATGAGCCCTCAGCCCATCCCGACACAGCTAAGCCTGTGTAGACCCGGTCCTGGGCCGAAGCCACACCCGTAGGCAGGCATGACATGACACATTGAGCAAATAGGGCCGTGCCAGCCCGACTCTAATCGGGTTGTGCCTTAATGGGCCCATGCCGTGCCGGCCGGGTCGTCCATTTGGATATATATCTTATATAACCAAAAAGATCCAAAGTTATATATCAACTCATGCATTCAAAGATAGGTTTGGGCACCGCCCACTAATTTGGCATTGTGGAACCCCATCTGCATGGATGTAAGAGTGCGTCTGGTAGGGCTCTAAATTCTTGCAGAAATGTTTTGGATCCAAATTCTCCCTTAAAACATTTCAGGTAATGAATCGGAATCATTTTGTGAAACCATTTGGCTGGTATACTTGATAAATCACTTCTAAACCGCCAGGTGATGAATTTGGCGAAACCAGCCTTTGTCCGACTCATGTTTGAAACTAGAAACGTTTCTACGCTGAAAAGTTTCCTGCTTTCACCGGTTAGAAGTGTCTAGCTGAGAATCTGGAACATTTCAGCTTGCCGAACTAACGCACTATCAGCACCTACTTCCAACTGATTTGGCGGTATATTAGTGCTAGCCCAAGTCAAATGTATCAGCTGTTTTAGCAAATCCAAGCCGCCTGCATTGCCAACCGGGGCCACTTATATAGCAAACAAAAAGGCAGAGAACGGTTTACATGAGATGGTTCGCAATTCGTGTGTTCTTGTTCCCTGTTGAAATTTCCTGCATCATCATTCATCAACAGCCGGTTGTTGGGAACCGCAGCCGCTGAAACAACCACATCCGAGGTAGACAGCTCCAACAAAGTATATACTGCATGTGGATGATTGAATTCCGTAAGCTGTCTGTGTCCTGCACCTGTACAGGAATCCTATGTCATATAGCAAACAAAAAGACACAGAACGGTTTACATCAGATGGTTCGCAATTCGTGTGTTCTTCTTGTTCCATGTTGCAATTTCCTGCAAATGTTTCGCCGCCTCCTCAACAGCCGGTTGTTGGCAACCGCAGCCGCTGAAACAATCACATCCGCGGTAGACAGCTCCAAACTATACACTGTATGTGGATGACTGAATTCGGTAAGCTGTCTGTGTCCTGCACCTGTACAGCAAGTCAGCAATATGCCATTGCCATGTAGGGCAGTTAGAGTATGGAGCCCCTGCAGCATCCAGGTCTGCACCTGTACATCGATGCCATTGCCATGTACAGACAAAAAGGAGTCAACCCAAGTCAACATGGCTGCTACTCCTACATACTATAAGTGGGAGACAAGACAACAACAAGTGCAGGACGACGACAACGAGTAGTAGGAGGGAGGGCGGCACGCGCATGCGGATTGTGATGGATCATCAAGACGCCGGCGATGGCGAGGAGCGCCAGCAGCAGCTGGATGATCGTGACGATGAGCAAGACCATGTGCTGTCGTCGCCACCGGAAGAGGATGGAAACCAAGAGCCGCTGGAGATCGACAAGGAATCAGTAGTGCAGCAGCTGCAGGTACCGTTACCGCCGCCGTCGTCGTGGCGGGCTGCGGCGGCCAGCTTCAGGGAGAGCCTGTCCCGCTCCCTCTCCTTCTCCCTCAACGAGCAGGAGAAGGACGACGAGGTTGAGCTGAGATGGGCGGCCGTCGAGAGGCTGCCCACCCTGGACAGGCTCCACACCTCGCTGCAGCAGCTCCATGCAGCGGCGGACAAGGACCAGGACCAGCTGCAGGCTGCTCCTGCGCCATGGCAGGTGGTGGACGTGCGCACGCTGGGTGCGGCGGAGCGGCGCACGGTGGTGGACACCCTCATCGCCAATATCCACCGGGACAACCTCCGCCTGCTCCACAAGCAGCGGCAGAGGATGGACCGCGTCGGCGTCCGCCCGCCCACGGTGGAGGTGCGCTGGCGCGACGTCCAAGTCGAGGCCGAGTGCCAGGTGGTGCACGGGAAGCCGCTCCCCACCCTCTGGAACGCCGTCGTCTCCAGCCTCTCTGTACGTGTTCTTTCCATCGGCGCCCGGCCGGCCCAGCTCTCTCCTTTCTCTCTCTTCTGCGGCGTCCATTACGTCGTCCATTGATTCCATCAGGTGGTGAGCACCATGCTGGGCCTCAACCGCCAGCAAGAGGCCAGGGTGCGCATCCTCCACGGCGTCAGCGGCGTCGTCAAGCCGTCCAGGCTGACGCTCCTCCTGGGACCCCCTGGCTGCGGCAAGTCCACACTCCTCAAGGCGCTCGCAGGGAAGCTCAACGCCACCAGTCTCAAGGTGACAGGAGAGATAGAGTACAATGGCGTGGAGCTGAGTGGCTTCGTTCCGGAGAAGACGGCGGCTTACATCGACCAATACGACCTTCATGTCCCTGAGATGACTGTCAGAGAGACCATCGACTTCTCTGCAAGATTCCAGGGCGTTGGCAACAGAGCAGGTAATGTCTCCAGATCAAATTATTAACTGGTGAGCACCACTCACTCTCACTACCATTGTATCTTATTTTCTCAGAGATCATGAAGGAGGTGATTAGAAGGGAGAAGGAGGCCGGCATTACCCCTGACCCTGACGTCGACACTTACATGAAGGTAAACCACCACTAGTAGTTTATCAATTATATATCATGCATGTTTTTCCAATGCAAGTGCCCACATCATTTTTATATAGTTTACTTAACTTTTTTCATTGTCTAACTATAACAAGCAAATTATGCATGCATGTGCACATATTCTACTCCAATTCTAACGGGCATTATTGTATCTTAATTTCATAGGCGATATCTGTGGAAGGTTTAGAAAGGAGCATGCAAACAGACTACATTATGAAGGTACTACTATAGACGTACTACAGTACAATTGTCGCCTGAGGACACATGCATGCTCTTGGTGTTGGTGGCCCACCGTATATATGAATAAGCTCTTCCTCGATTAACAGATTATGGGACTTGACATATGTGCTGACATAATGGTGGGAGATGCAATGAGAAGAGGTATTTCAGGCGGTGAGAAGAAGAGACTTACCACAGGTGATTCCACGACTCAAATTATTTGAGGGCGTCCCAACTACAATTATGTAGGGATTGAATTTCTTCTTCTTGAGTTCGAGGGATCCCCCATATATGCATTGCAAACAGGACATAGAAGTTTTAACCGCCCTCTAGAAACGTAGGAGGTTCACAGGAATTGTATATCTAAATTTTATAAGAATTAGTTCAATTTCACATGAAAAACGTAGGATTTAACGTCCGCGTGGGGGGGCAGGGGACTTTGATGCCCTTTTTGGTGAATAACATATGATGCTGAGAAGCACCAGCCTCCTGGACATGGATATCATGCTTTTGAGACCCTCCAGTATCTAATATATCGGTTCTAGGTTTGATGTATGTGCATATCACGTTTGTGGCAAGTTCCCTCTTATTCATTGTGGTTCATAGAGTAGACACTGTTTTGGTGGACTTATTACTTGTGTACCAAGTTAACATGTCGGTTTGCCAAAATCACATTTCAACATTATCTATATTATTATATAATCCTGAGAGCATTTCCAATAGATTACTTATCTCATCCCAATACTAAAAAACTACTAGATTACTTATCCTCTCCCCAATATCAAAAACACTTAAGTAACTACCAAAAACCACAGCCATCGATCGTTGTTCTTGCCACGTGGACTTTTCCGACAAGCCGGTGCCATTGTTTTGCCATGGAGGACAACTACACATGAGTCATTCACCATTGCCCATCAATCGAGCGCCACAAACACGAATCATGCACTGGCGGTAGCCAATGTTGCCTACAGACTCAATCACGGGGCGGGTGGTGGATCCGTGCATGACGGAGCGCGACACCAGCAACCAACCTAGCTGCTTCCCCACGCTCGGGGCTCAGTGACAAACCCGCTTCCCCATGCCGGCGACCAACCTGCTCCCTTGCATATCTAGTCATAGGGGAGTTCGAAGCTGGCGGATCCAGTTATATGGGGGAGCTCGAAGCGCGTGATGACAACCTCGAGGAGCAGGAGCAGCTTTTGCTTCGCAACAAAGGCACGAGACGAAGCAACCGGTGCAGTCGTTGTCGTGCCTGGCATTCTCGGCGCCACTGGAGCTGGGGAACCAAGAGAGGTGGTAGAGACTAGAGGGCAGTGGAATGGCGTCGGGCCTCGGGAGCAAGGAAGGGAGAGGAAACGATGATTTTGGAAGTAGACACATAAATGACACGTGGGTTTCAGATGTCAGGGCAGATATAGGGTACCGGGTTTTGGTAGTCTGTTGGATGTGGGAAAGAAAAAACTACATTACTAATAATGAGAGAGAACCTATATTCAGTTTTAGGGGATGGAGGATAAGTAATCTGTTGGAGATGCTCCGACGTCAGTAACTAAATTTAGTTGACTCAATTGAGGATGCTTGTTCCATTACTGAAGATTCTGTCTTACAGGAGAAATGATAGTAGGACCCTCAAAAGCACTCTTCATGGATGAAATATCAACTGGGTTGGATAGCTCCACAACATTTCAAATTATTTCTTGCCTCCAACAGTTGGCTCATATCTCAGAGTCTACCATACTAGTCTCACTTCTTCAACCAGCACCAGAGACGTATGAGCTTTTTGATGATATTATCTTGATGGCTGAAGGAAAAATTGTATACCATGGATCTAAGAGTTGCATTATGAGTTTCTTTGAATCATGTGGATTCAAGTGCCCTGATAGGAAAGGCTTTGCTGACTTTCTCCAAGAGGTAAATATACAAAATTGGTTATGTAAAAACAAGTAGCATCATAATTAGCAGTTTCTATTACATTTCCTATAGCATTGCTTGTTCATAACACTTGTTGGGGGCATGGCATAATGCATTTAACAAAAAATATGTCTCCCACTAGAACAAACGAGAGTATATGGAATATGTATCTTTGTCTCTCTACATCCTACAAGGGAGAGTTGTGTCTTGACCATTGACCTTCAACACCAGAATCCCGTCCTCTATCATTTGGTTTACAAGATTGGCCATATACTGACAGTCTTCATTGAGGAAACAATCCGAATATCTATAGCTTTTGCAAACTCTAACAGAATCATCCTGTTTATGCAGTAATGCAAAAGGTCAACCTTGCATGCCAAACTTTATCTACTTTCATTTTTTGCAATATGCAGAATAGCTAAACTAGACATTTAGGTTGACACAGTGTTCTTAATAACTACTATTTATGTGGGCATATGTCTCAAGTTTCACTGTTTGTGTAACGTACAAAGGAGTAATATCTATAGTTTGTGAACTGTCATGAAAAATTGTAAAAAATGTACATATGAAGCAATAATCAAGTATAGATTAAACTATATATTAGGGTAACAGATTAACTTCGTTAGAAGCTAGGAATTCTTATTCTTCCATACTTATATATAGGTCTTATCGGAAAAGGATCAACAACAATATTGGAGCCGCGGTGGAGAATCATACAATTTTGTTACCATTGACCAGTTCTGTGACAAGTTCAAAGTGTCTCAAATTGGCCAGAACCTTGCTGGGGAGATTTCAAAGCCTTATGACAAATCAAAAGGGCATAAAAATGCCTTGTCCTGTAGTATCTACTCGTTATCCAAGTGGGAACTCCTCAAAGCATGTTTCGCAAGGGAGCGTCTCCTCATGAAACGAAATGCCTTCATCTACATAGCAAAAATTGTTCAGGTAAGCCACATAGAAATGATATTTTGTAGAAAACATTGTCGATAAATACAATTGTTGAACATACAGATTTAGTATTATTAAACAAATATAAAGACTAATCACCTAATTTTGTAGTTCCACATGATTCACATGGAACTAAATATTGATGATCATAAGAAAATTACACATATTATTCGTAGCTTTGGCTATAGGGAGAAATGTATGGGATGTACACACACACACACACACACACACACACACACACACACACACACACACACACACACACACACACACACACACACACACACACACACACACACACACACACACACACACACACACACACACACACACACACACACACACACACACACACACACACACACACACACACACACACACACACACACACACACACACACACACACACACACACACACACACACACACACACACACACACACACACACACACACACACACACACACACACACACACACACTTCCTACTCAATTTGATAGTTAAGAATTTTCATTACATGTGCTTATATGAACTACTTAACTACACTTTTATGGTGTAAAGTATGTCTTACAGTTGACATGAACTAAGGTATGATTTTACATTTTCTTAGTGCGCCCACTAGCAATTAATAGTTCACTATTACCGCAGATTGCACTACTTGCTGCTATTACTGGGACGGTATTTTTGAACACACATATGGGTGTTGATAGAGTTCTTGCTAACTATTACATGGGTTCACTATTCTTTGCACTGATCCTGCTGATGGTGAATGGATTCCCTGAGCTTTCTATGGTAGTTAGCAGACTTCCAGTCTTCTACAAACAAAGAGACTACTACTTCTATCCTGCATGGGCTTATGCAGTACCGGCTTTTATCCTAAAGGTTCCAATCTCTTTAGTTGAGTCAATAGCTTGGACATCACTATCTTACTTCCTCATTGGCTATACTCCCGAGGCATCCAGGTAGGAATTACAATTTTGTTATGACTAATTTAATCACATAATTTTTCTGTTATCAACTTTGGTAATAATGCTTGTGTGTCAACATTTTATCTGCATAAGCTTCTCTAATAAAGAGGAAAATCATGCATCTCATGTTTTTTTGTGACTATCATGCATCTCATGTGTGTACATATTTATGCGCATTTCCCCTAGTCTAGCCAAAAGAAGCATTGGGTAGATTCTTTAACTAACTTTTCAGTGACCCCTGTTGAGGTCAATTATATATAAGTTCTTTAGGCCTTATTTAGCTCTAGGTTTCTAAGATTCAGTTACTAAGTTTGCTAAAAAAATTAAGAGATTCATTTATAGATCTGTATGTTCTGACACACTCCATTTGTGTCCGTAGATTCTTACATCACCTTCTTATCCTCTTCCTAATCCACACTGGAGCGTTGTCGATGTTTAGATGTGTCGCCTCTTACTGCCAAACAATGGTGACTGGTGTAGTGGGTGGTACAGTGGCACTTCTACTCATCCTTCTATTTGGGGGTTTCCTCATTCCTCATCGTAAGACATTCCCATGTTTTCATGAATTTGTAATTCAAGCAAGATATTGGCCTACAACTATTGAACACAAACTGCTAACACATTTTTGTGTCAAATTGCTACAGCATACATGCCTAATTGGCTGAAATGGGGATTTTGGCTTTCACCATTATCGTACGCTGAGATAGGTTTAACTGAAAACGAGTTCTTAGCACCAAGATGGATAAAGGTAAACTTTGACATAAAGAATTTGTACCACCAATTGTGCACTCCATAAGAAAATCATTCCCCTTGTTCCTTGGAAGCATGCCATATTTTCTTATACAATATTTGTGTTTTTTACTTCAGTTTACTACCTTGTTAGCAGAACTTGCAAGCGAGGTATACACATGGAATTAGTAGATTGATTATCAGAGTACATGGTGCATGTTTATGTATGCAAGGATATTCTAGGGCTGGCTTAAAGAATTAGAACCAACCACAAAGATCCTTGCCTATCTCAAATAAGTCTACACTTCCCAAAGGTGTGCATGGAACTCTAGCTAGGTCCACGATAGCACAAGCGATGTATGCTCGACTCTAAGTCCATGGCTTTAGTGAAGATATCAGGGTGCTGTGGAGAAGGCATCCCTTTAGTAAAAATATTAGGGTGTTACGATAAAGTAGGAACGCGTGGAATACATGAACAAGCAGACAAAGAGCAACTCTCTCATGAACAAAATGAAGATCAAACTCCATAGTCTTGTTGTGCTAACATTGAATGGGGTAGGAGGACATGTAGACAATGCTGATGTTGTCATAGTATACCAATTACCAACTTAGCTCAACAAAGAGGAGAGCAGAGATCAAGGAGTAGCTGATGTGTAGCCAAGTAGATTTGGTGATTGGAGTGGCCAAAGCATGATATTCTACCTCGACACTAGAGCAAGACATATTACCTTGATATTTGGATCACCAAGAGATAAGGTTGCATGCCATCAAGAAACACAATATAGCTCGAGGTGGGCAAGTGTACCAAACTCAAAGGGTCAACATCACTATAGAGTTACAAAGACTTCAAGTGTCCCAGCGCACCAAAATTACAAGGGCACAAAGCCCAACTTACTCTAGGTCGTCTCAAGATAAAGCCTAAGGACTCGCTAATCAAGCTCTAAGCAAGATTATAAGCTTTGGATATTAACACAAAGCTCCCATATGGGGTTGGAGTGTATCTATAGCTTCTCTTGTCTCCAACAACCTTCAAATAGCCAATAGAAGCCACCCAAGTATATATATAGCTCCTCATGGCTTGGATGACTAAGACGACGGTGCCAGAGCGAGGTGGATGTGTTGGTGGGTTGGGCGCACAGTGAAGACACAAAGGCCGATGAACACTAGGGGTATAATGGTCTGTTGATATTGCACCTAATGACTAGTTTTTGCATTTGAAGATCTTTCATTGAGCAACCAGTGGGCTCAATAAATTTAGTAGAATGATTGCTGTTAGTGGTAAATTGGCAAACATTTATAAGATTCTTAATCCTTAGGGAAGAACATTATTTATAGGAAAGAACAAAACAAGTCGGTTGGTAGTAGAAGTGACGGGAAGCAAAGACGACCCATTGTTGGCAACATTAGATGAAGAAAAATGACACTACCATAGAAAAGAAGAGCATGGAAGGATACAAACGTCAAAGGCCATGTGGGAGGTGGCATTTTAATCAAAGTAACACTTGTTTTGCTAGGCCAACGTCAGTGCCATGGTGTTGAAGTTGGATGCAAGGGAATGTTGGTCTCATGAAGAGACACCAGCTATGGGGTTGTGGAACACTGGAGGGGTGGCATGCAATGTTCAGGAGCACTAACCAGAAACGCTTGCTATAGATGTAGTGATGTGGACTAGTTGCATGGGGTGAAGGGATATGAGCAAGGGATGGCCAAGGACTAGGACACATCTAAATGGACTCGGTCCATGGTTTATAGATTGATGGATAGGGAGAGAGAGAGAGAGAGACTTGATTACCAATGAATTAATGTTCAAGGTGTCAGATTAGTTAGCTCCGGCAATGCCTAGAAACAAGATCGCATAGACGGATTTAGATGGTAGCACATGAGACACAAGGATTTATACTGGTGCGCTAAACCCTACTCTAGTGGTGAGACTGCTCTTGTGTTTGTATACTCAATTACAGGGGTTGTTGCTCCTAGCTATGTAGTAAATTGGAATGATGGGAGAAGATCCCGAGCCCGAGGTCCCTACCCTCCTTTATATAGGTAGAGGGGGTAGGGTTACAGAGAGGGTGATCTGGCTAATAGATTGGATTCCTAGTTTCTTACACGGAATATGCAACAGATTGATCCTAGCTATCGTCTAGATACGCCTGCCTTGGCTTGCCTTGATCTCCACGTTGGTCGATCGTGTCAACCCTTGCGGGACTCCTTAGCGACTGCTGGGCCAACAGCTTGGCGATGGTCATATATACGGGTGGTGCGGGTCCCCTAGCCCATATATTTGACACAAGGGCAAGCTAGAAAACATGTGTATGGTGTGGTTATGCCCATCACTGTCTTGAAGAAGTCCCTAGAGATAGTGGCATAGATCCACTACTAGTTAATACAATCCATGCAGACTCGATCCAGGACGGTCAAGTAGGGATGGTCATTGAGAATGTGGCTCTAGAGGGAGAATTTCATGAGCATGATGAAGAAGTGGCCACACCACATGGTGTAGTTTCTAGTTGCTAGATTGAAGATATGAAGAACAAGGGTCCTGAACACACGTTTAGGGTAATAATAGCCAGAGCATGATAATTGACAATCGTCGTTGCTTTGTGAAGTAGCATAGTGTCCTGATGGGAACATAATGACTTGGCTTCTTTGTCATCATAGGGTAGACCAATTGTGCCAGCCCGCTCACAAGCCACGTGCTCAAGGGTGGCACACATGTGGGCATCAACAATTTGTGTTCCTGGGTAGTGCGTTTGCCTCTGTCTAGCAGCTTTAGCGCGAGCAAGAGCAGCGTTGCTGATAGCTTTCGAGCACTCCTCCTAGGCATCACAATCAGGTCAAATTGGTGAGTTTCCTCTATAGCCATGCATTCTTGCTCGAGTGTTGCCTCTTCAGTCACATTATTATTATTATTGAGAGCAACTGCAGTGGCACTAGGGGAGATTGGAGACGTGGTGGAAGTAGGGTTGCCGGCCATGGAGATGGTGGCAATGGCTAGGGTTTAGGTTAAGGTGTGTGATTGAGGATAAACTAGCCTGAAACCATGGAGTAAGGTATACACACATAATTTGTTTATATAGGCAAGGATATCCTAGGGTTAGCTTATAGAATCTGAACCAATTATAGAGATCATTGCCTATCTCAATTCAGTCTACAGATGTGCGCCAAACTCTAGGTCCATGGCAACACAAGTTGTGTATGTCGAAGAACTAAAGGCCTAATTTTTAAGTCATATTTGTAAAGTTGTAAATCAAATTTATTTTGCCTTTTAATGGATTCCTGTTGTGACAATGCAAAATATATAACAAAAAATGTAATATGCAATTTTTCATCACTGAGATAGTACTAAACTTTTTTCCTATGTTGATAGTTCACAGTATCTGGTGTGACACTTGGAAGGAGGATATTAATGGACAGAGGGTTGAACTACTCTAGCTACTTCTATTGGATTTCAATTGGAGCATTGATTGGGTTTATTTTGTTATTTAGTATAGGTTTTGCTGCTGGCTTGACTATTAAAAAGTGTAAGTGCACTATTATTTAAATTTTCTTTGAATTCAAAATTTGGACTACTTTTAATTCTCAAATATATTTTGATTTGAATTTTAAAGTTGATGAAAGCTTATGCTGAATAGTTCAAACATACAATGCATAATTGTTCTAACCTCCCATGTACCTCATTCTTAGCTCCAGGAACTTCTAGGGCTATTATTTCTCGTGATAAGATTACCAAATTTAATAGAAGAGACCAGTGTACATTTATGGACACTAAAGATGGGATAGATAAGCCACAAGAAAATTCTTCTACTCCTAGCAGGACTGGTTAGCCTCAATTCTACAGTGTGGAACCAAGTATAGTTCAGAGTGTTAGTGAAATGGAACTCACTTTCGATAATCGATTACATTGCAGGAAGGGTGGTGTTACCTTTTGTGCCCCTTACAATATCATTTCAGGATGTGAACTACTATGTCGACACACCTGCGGTAATTATCATACTCTAAAAGTCAAGATAGTTGCTAGTGAAAGAAAGCCATGCTTGATGGACCATCACATGGGCATGGCAGGCACGTGTGCTTCCTAGTGAAGTAAACAAAGGAAAACAATTACTAGCATAAAGTAATTAGGAACATTTATTGACCAATAAAAATGTTTATTGTTGTAGGAAATGAGGGAGCAAGGCTACATGGAGAGAAAACTTCAACTACTCCACAACATCACAGGAGCCTTCCAGCCAGGAGTCCTTTCAGCACTCATGGGGGTCACTGGGGCAGGGAAAACAACCTTGCTTGATGTTCTTGCTGGGAGGAAAACTGGTGGTATTATTGAAGGAGATATAAGAGTAGGAGGCTATCCTAAAGTTCAAAAAACTTTTGCTAGGATATCAGGTTACTGTGAACAAACTGATATTCACTCCTCACAAATCACAGTGGGTGAGTCTGTTGCATATTCAGCCTGGTTGCGTCTTCCAATAGAAATTGACTCCAAAACACGAGATGTGAGTTATAATTGATGATATGGCATAAATAAATGGTTCTTTTACTTCATAGTTGTACCTTAGGTACATCAAAATTACAAATAACTACAAGGTAGCTGCTATTCTTTCCCCTTGCAGGAATTTGTCAATCAAGTTCTTGAAATAGTTGAGTTGGACAAAATAAGAGATGCTTTGGTTGGAATACCTAGGATAAATGGACTATCTATAGAGCAACGGAAGCGTCTCACAATTGCAGTTGAGCTTGTATCCAACCCTTCAATCATATTCATGGATGAGCCAACATCAGGCTTGGATGCAAGGGCAGCGGCTATTGTCATGCGTGCAGTGAAGAACGTTGCAGTAACAGGTCGAACAGTTGTGTGCACTATTCACCAACCAAGCATCGAAATATTTGAGGCATTTGATGAGGTAATAATACCATTTGTGCATCCTCTAATTTGTCAACGATAAAAAGGAGGTAAATACAAAATAATAGGAAGAATACCTTCTATAGTTCTGTTTTCCAAGAACAAGATAAAGTTCAAGTTATACCGTACCTGAGTAGTATGAAGCACTAGAGGAGCTAGCTGAAAATTCATGCGAACTCAGATGTAACGCCAAACAATTCAGTCACTAGAAACTAAAACTTATCCATATATTAATCGTCTACCTAAAGGACAAAAAACTACATTCAATACAAAACCTTCTTCAACCTTCTGATGGTCTAATTGTTTGAGATGTTGAGAGTACAATTAACCCTATTATTTCCAAAGAAAAAATGTTCTTTCATCTAATTTATTGATATGGTTTCTTTTAAATAATATCATATATTGCTAATTATTATGTAAAATTCATACATAGCTAATGCTGATGAAGAGGGGTGGACAATTGATCTATGCTGGGCCGCTTGGACACCATTCGTGTATGCTCATCCAATATTTCCAGGTAACTAAAAGAAAGTTCAATTTTTGTGTATACACATATAGTTTATATTGTGACTTAAATCAATGTAAGTCATCTTACATTGCAAGCAAGATAGACTTCACAATGGTTTCCATTTGTTTTGAATATTTTCAATAATTATAACATGATGTGTTTTTGACTTCTAGAGTGCCCATGATTTCCATTGTACATAACACATGGAATAGACTTGCTATATTTCGTGAAAGAGTAAAGTACACAAACTAGCTATATCCCTAAACTTTGAAAGTTGTGGTTTCAAACCCCCTAAGCTTTTTAAGTGGTTGATCTGAGGTCCAAAACCTTCTACTCGATCAACAACTACTCTCTCACTTTTCATGATTGATCTAGTGGCATTGCAGGCGCCAAGTTCAAGAATCACTGGTATAATTTACTCATCGTGAAAATGCATTTAGTTTTAGTGAAGACAACAATGACCTATATTTTATCCTCGAGTAGAGTGTGTTCCATAGGCTAACATACTTGTGAAAGTATTCCCTCTATTTCTTTCTAGGCAATACCTGGGGTACCCAAGATAAAGGACAACTACAACCCATCAACATGGATGCTAGAAGTTACCACAACATCTTTGGAAGCTCAACTAGGAGTCGATTTCGCACAAGTTTACAGGGACTCGTCAATGTACAAGTAAGCTTTGAAAAAACATCAAAATTAGTTATAAACCATGCGTATGACACTAACAAACATTTTAATACAATCATTACAAAATACAATATGTAAAACAAGTTTAGAGGCATTGTGTATCCACAATACTTATGAAAATAAATTTCATAGATCATAAAAGCAATTTGATTAGGAAGGAACACCCTATTCGCTTGATCATATCAGCCATGATACAGTGTTTTTCTCTCACAACAAAACAGCATCAGCTGGCTTATAAGCCATAGAAACGATCAATCGAACAGGGTGAAGCAACCGACTTATATGCCATGAATTCTCTCTTATTTGTTACGAATTAAATTTTGCATAACATCTATGCTAATAATAAGCTTTTGGGATTGAAGGGATAAAGAAGAAATCGTAAGACGCTTGAGCATACCACCTGTGGGTACAAGCAACCTCCATTTCCCGACATGGTATGCCACAAAAGTTTTGGGAGCAGTTCAAAGCTTGCATTTGGAAGCAATGTTTATCATACTGGAGAACCCCTTCCTACAACTTAGGTGCGGATTGTGTTCATATCTTTCGCCTGCATTGCCTTCGGGGCATTATACTGGCAGCAAGGCAACATAAATCGTATGTATGTAAACCATCACTTTGACCAATATGACACCACATATCTCTTAGTTATATTTTTCTTAATTAATTTATTGTTAATTAATACTTTTTGGGGATAGAAATGACGAGCAAGGTCTATTCAATATATTGGGGTGCATGTATGGCACCGCTATATTTGCTGGCATCAACAACTGTCAATTGGTGATGCCATTCATCTCCATTGAGCGATCTGTCGTCTATAGAGAAAGGTTTGCAGGAATGTACTCTCCTTGGGCTTATTCCTTTGCACAGGTAAATATAGACTTGGTGCAAACTACTTACATAAGGATGCTTATAAATTAGTTAGTTCTGGAGCTCGTAGCAATAATGTTTCGATATGGAGTTAGTATTAATTAATATTTGAAGACTTTAACTTTATTTTATGTTTTTCCCAAGTAGGTCATTATGGAGATTCCTTATGTTCTTGTGCAAATAGTGTTGTCCACGTTGATAGCTTACCCAATGATAGGGTATGCATGGGAAGCAGCAAAGTTCTTCTGGTTTTTATATACCATGTTCTGTACACTGCTCTACTTCCTATATTTTGGAATGATGATTGTGTCACTCACCCCAAACATCCAAGTGGCATCCATATTAACATCTCTATTCTACACCATGCAATGCCTCATGTCTGGCTTACATT